>NC_045451.1:21994516-22083601 GCF_002776525.5 Piliocolobus tephrosceles | reverse complement strand
TTATTTTATTTTATTTTATTTTATTTTATTTTATTTTATTTTATTTTCTGAGATGGAGGCTCGCTCTGTCACCCAGGCTGGAGTGCAGTGGCACAATGGCTCACTACAACCTCTGCCTCCTGGGTTCAAGTGATCATCCCACCACCTCAGTCTCCAAGTAGCTAGAATTACAGGCATGCACCCAGCTTAATTTTTTTGTTTGTTTGTTTTGTATTTCAGTACAGACGGAGTTTCACCATGTTGGCCAGGCTGGTCTCGATTCCTGACCTCAAGTGATCTGCCCACCTCAGCCTCCTAAAGTGCTGGGATTACAGGCGTGAGCCACCTCGCCCAGCCCATCTATTCATTTTAAATTTAGATATCTGAGATTGGAGACTATTATTCTAAGTGATGTACCTCAGGAATGGAAAACCAAATATCGTGTGTTCTCACTGATGTGGAGCTAAGCTATAAGGATGCAAAGGCATGAGAATGATACAATGGACTTTGGGGACTTGGGGGGAAGAGTGAGTGGGGGGCAAGGGATAAAAGACTATGAATATGGTGCAGTGTATACTCCCCAGGTGATGGGTGCACCAAAATCTCATCGATCACCACTAAAGAACTTACTCATGTAACCAAATACCACCTGTACCCCAATAACTTATGGGAAAAAAAATTTAGATATCCACAAGATTCAAAGGAGTCCCATTGGGTTAACCCTTGGTCTAACTCACCTATAACCTAGCCCATGAAGCACTGAGTGCCTTCATCTAGACTGGTGGTTTTCAACCCTGGGTGCTCACGAGAATCACCCAGAGAGCTTTTAAAATATACTCTACCTGAGGTCCATCCCAGATCAATTTATCCAATTCCACAAGGGTGGGCCTCAAGCATTGGTGTATCCGTTAGCTTTTGCTAGAGTGAGTTAGTGGGAACAAATCACTCTAAAACATAGTGGCTTAAAAAACAGCTGTATTTATAACTCATAATTCTGTTGGTTGTCAATTTGGGTTGGTCTCAACTGGGTAGTTCTTCTGATTGGGCTGGGCTCACTCATGCATCTGTAGTCAGCTCCCCAGTTGGCTGGGGGCTGGCCAGTCTAGGATGGCCTTAGTTTAATCAACTGAGCTCTGCTGTCCTTTATCATCCAGCAGGCTGGCCTGGGTAGGGTTCCAGTGACTCACACAAGGCCCCTTAAGATCAAGGCATGGAACAGGTATGATCACTTCTGCCGCATCCTACTGACTGAAGGACACCATAGGTCTAGCCTCACAGCGGTAGGAGTGAAAAGAGATTCCTTTAGTCAAAATGCTTTAAGTTAGTGGTAACTGCCCTTGCAAATCCATTCTCTCACTTTTTTCTTCTCCCTGAACTCTTCCCTCCTTAAGTGGTGCTAGGAGGGGGGAAATCATTTGCAGAAAGAAAATTAAAAGGAACAAATCCATGTGGACCCATGAAGCATGAAGAAGCATTGGTCAGTCCACAATGGTTCACTGAACACAATTATTTCTAGAATTAATGATGGTGGTTGCCAACCGTAGAGGCAGCCACTATGCTGTCACCTCCAGAATCCTCCTTCCTTGATCTGCACAACAATCATGCAGGAGACATAGGCTAGGGCAGCGTGCAGCAACGTCAGCACCAAGAGGCAGAATTAGCATTCAAACTCAGATGTCAGAGTTGACCCCGTGCAACTGGTCACTTGGTGCTGCACCATGGAGACCTGGAAGTTAGTAAGGCATGCTTCCTTGGGTTGCAGTGATAGAGCAAGTATTACCAAGCCATTCCTGCTATGGAGCCATATCAGCTATATTCCAAATAAGTCACACAAACAACAAAAAAATGCCGAGAGTTCAGAAGAAATGGGGATAATGCTAAACAGGGCTAGTCAAAAAAGGGCTCTCTCATTTCATTAAGATTTCCAAGTACTACAGTTTAGTACAGTTTAGTACTTCCAAGTACTAAATCTAACTGAGCATAACTCAATGCATGGCCAAGTGATCTAGGTTTGTAGAAGTAGATTACATTTCTGCCCCCAGGTAGTTGCTCCCAGGTAACTAACCTAACTACCCCAGGTAGTATTTTTCTCAGATTATCAATATGTAAATGTCTGAATCATGCCTCCAGTAGTACTTCTAGCTCTGATTTGAGAGAGAAACCAGCGGTTTGAGTCAGAAGATATTAATCCGTGTCCTAGGCCTACGTCTTACTGATACGTGGCTCTGGGAAGGTCATTTAAATTCCCATCTATAAATTGGGGATAAGAATATCAACTGTATTACTGTCCTGCCTGGTTCACAAATTTGTGTGTATATATGAATATATCGCTATTAAAGACAACCAACATTTTATAAAAGAGAAATCTGAGGCTCAGAGAGGTCAGGATAATTGGCCTAGGTAACACAGTAGTGGAACTAGGATTTGAGCCAGGATCATCAGCTTCAAAGCCCATCTGAAAGTGTCAACTAAACATGAATTCCCCTAGTGACATGAGAAAGCTGCATTGTGGCACTGTGGCGATGCATGCCACAAGACCTAAGCCATTTCTTAACAATTAGCTTTGACAATGGAAGTGCAACTAGTAGAAGAATTTATAAACTTGCTTGTTTTGCCCTGAATTGACTATTCATAAAAATTGTCATGCACCGACTAAGCCAATTTGGTTATGCACAACATTTAGGTTCTTGTGGTAGCTAATGGTAACCACCCAAAGGTTTTGAGATGGGCAAGAGTCAACTACTTCCCCAAAAACTTCTTGCCAGATTTTCAAGAAAGTGAGTCTGAGACCAAATGTTACCACGTATAGGTATTTAATTAACATGTTTAATTTAGCAAATCAGTCACAGAACCACACATACCACTCACTGTGGGAGTTTTGTGAAATGTGAGGTCTCTGTATTATTGGGATTCCTAACCATATTCCAGATAGACGTAGGAACATTTTGGAGGCAGGCTTTCATTAGTCCTTGGGCAGCAGCAGACAACAGGTAATATTCTAGACTGAGGACTGAACACAGGAACTTTTAGGGTTCAAACCTCTCCTGTATTCCCTAAAGCAGGCTAAGGGTTTCACTGAAGTCTTATACTCTGTGCATGCAAGAGAGTAGATTCAGGGCTTCCCCAACCCACCTATCCCAAATACCTTTAATTTTTCCAGTCACCAGAATCCATTTATAACATTTTCCATGATACAGTGATAGGTGACTGTCGAAGTGGACTGAGATGCGGATGGCTGAAGCACTGTTAGTGACCATCCTGCAGTGAGAACACTCTGAGGTAATGTTCACCAGCTCCCTGTTCTTGGTTAGGATGATTTACTGCCCCCAGATTACAGCTTGAACAAACAGACACATGAGTAACACCAAGCGGTCTGTGCCAAAGTTTATTAAAATAAGTCACAGTCATTGCAACAAAGAAAAAACATAGTCCCTGTGTTAGAAAAGATTGAAGACAATATGTTAATTTTAATGTTAGGACACTTTATGTGTGCATTTATTCATCTCATTTTTCCTGCAGCCTATAGTGCAGGCATTATTATTATTCCCACTGAATAATTAAATGCTAGAAGTTTAAATCATCTTCCACTGCCTCACCTAATAATGACAGCTTACATGTGTAGATATTTACTATTACTAAGTATTGTGCTAAACTTTTCATGATTTAGCTCATCTTGTTCTATCTTGTGAGGCATGTACTGTAATTATCCCCACAATACACATGAAGGAACTGCTCTTTAGAGAAATAAAGTAACTTGCTTCAGGTCACACACTAGAAAGGCTGACTCCAAGGCTAAGCTATTATTCGTGTTGAGTTTTCCTTCAGCCAATGGCAGAGCTTATCCTAGTACTCACTGCTTAGGACTCTGACTCATGTGTTCTTTCAACATTCTGATTGCTAAGCAGCTGGTGTGGGTAGAAGTGAAGGTAACTAGTGCTAACGCCCTTCCAGCATCGCCAATATAAATGCACTCACAGCTGTGATGCTGTGGTTTATGGCTGCTCAGAACTTGCTCACATTTCCAAGTCTTTATTTCACCGTTGGAGAACTCCATTCAGGACATGTGTGTGGAACTCCATGGAGCTTACAACCAATGATTTGGGATGTCCCAAACCACACAGAAGCATACAGAAGTGCAGGTAAGATATCACTGTTGGCTGTGCATATTCACAGGATTGCAAGAGCTGTCACATTGAAACCAGATAGAAAGAGCCTGGTATTGGCATAAACTGTTGGCTACAACTACATCTCCAAATGGGGGCACTTTGGGTAACCTCATTTGAGCTTTAATGGTCCCAAAAATCATCATTGCCATTGTTGTCATCATCATCTTCACCTTCACCACCCTGGCTGAATTTTTAGGAGACCAGTAAATAACACTCCTGCTTTCTCTTTCTGAGTTTAGATCGAATAGAAATAAGACACAAAAATGAGAGCCTTTTTAAAAATCAGCTTTATTGGTAAAGCTGATTCCCCCCAAGTTGAGCTTCCCCCCAAAATCTGCAGGCCAACTCTTTCTTCACCCATGATGGGGAGGCAGGGAGTTACTCCAAAGAGCACTTCCAATAAACCTCCACATGTAAATTTTGGCCTCTCAGAGTCTGCTTCCCAGGGAACCTAACCCAAGGCACCCATTTACATGCCTCCCCTTACTCCACCTCTTCCCAGAACTGACCTATTCTACAATTAGAGACATTCATTTCCTAAGGAAAAATGTGCAATATAAAATATCAACGTTCTCTAAGATCTGCTGTGAGAAGGTCAAATCAGAACCATGGACAGCCTCCAAAACCATCCTCCTTCCTGTGCTTAATGACTGCCCGCTGCTCCTCAGCTGCCTCCCTCTGGCTGGGCCTCTTCTTGCTCAGCATTCTACAGCAGGTCCAGCAGAGAAGGAACAGCAGTCAAGAGTGGGCCGTGTAATGTTTCTACTCATCAGGGTTAGAGCAGCCCCCCAGGCTATCCTCTACCCACAGGGAAGAGCAGGACAGGAGACAGGAGGCCCCAGGTCCTTGTTCCTTGATGTGCTGAAGAAGGATGTTCATGGTCCACTGTACCAATGAGACAACTATTATCCCGTCAGAGAAGCAGTTGCATCTTCCAAACCCAATCTGGCCATCTAGCTACTCAGGATCAAGCTATGCTCAGACATTTCTTTCAGGGACAGCTTTCAAAAACCACAAGTCTAAGAACAAAGAATGAGTTTGTACCTCCTGCATGCAAAGTGGAAAACCTTATACACACACAGAATGGACAGTAGTCTTTATAGAATATGACATAAAAGTGATACCTGCTCTAATACTGTGTCTAAAACCCTACCAATCACAGTGTATTGGGGGGGAGGGGGCATTAAATATTGTCCTCTTTGGGTATTCACTTTTGTTTATCTTTCTTTTAAAGTACATCTCTTGTGTATGTATGTATGTGTGTGTATATATATATATATATTTCCCTTTTTAGCCTTGTTTTTTACATAGGTAGTTCTCAACCAGGGGTGATTTTCTCCCAATGGGACATTTGGGTTTCTCCCAGAGACAATTTTTGTTGTCACAGCTGAAGAAGTGTTGCTGGCATCTAGAGGGTAGAGGCCAGGGATGCTGCTAAACATCCTATAATGCGCAGGATGGCCATCCACTACAAAAATTCTCCAACCCCAAGTGTCAGTAGTCCAAGAATGAAACACTCTGCTCCATACACATTTCCTTCTCTCATAGCAATGTTATCATTTTGTTTGTATGTGTTCACATAGAATCTGCATTGTAGGGTGCATGTATTTTTAATTTATGTGACTAGTATTATATTAGATCATCTCACTCTACCTTATGGTTTCTACTCATCACTCTGTTTTTGAGGTCCATTTATATTACCGTGTGCACTGTGATGCATTGCTTCTGGGTTCTACATAGAAATCCACAGAATGCATCGCCACATTGTTCCCATCTATCATCTCCAGAAAGGGATCCCCAGGCTGCCTCCTACTGTCTACCATCATAAACTTTGCTACAGAGAACATCCTTGTGCATGCTTCTATATGGCCCTGTGTGAGAACATCTGTGGGGTAAATACCAGGAGTGGAATTGCTGGATATCAGGTAGGTGTATTGCAAACTTGACCAGATATTGACAGACAGCTCTCCAGAAAGACTCTCCCAGTCCGCACTCAAACCAGCAGGCCATGACGCTTCCTAGATCCCTCATTTAAAAGGTACTCTTCTTGAAAATGCACATAACCTATGCTAAGATTAGCAAATTAAATCACCATTACCTTCCAGATGAATCCATCAGACCATCTTCCTCACAGGAAGTAGCTTCAGTGGCCTGGGTGCCTAGGCTAGAAAGACTTCAAGTAGGGGATATAAGTAGAAAGAAAAGTGGGAGGACCCAAAGACAGACCCTCTGCTGCCCTCTGGGAGAATTTTCCTCACTCCTGAATTTGCTGCCATTCATTTTAATGGACTGTTTGATGTCTTCCAATATCAAACTTTTTTTAACTTTTATAACTTCAACTTGAAGGGTGTTTTCTTTTTCCATAAGCAGTCTCAGCCTAAATCAAGGCGAAAAAACCTATAGAAACAGAAGCACGCAGGGTTCAGACTCTTCTGAGAGGTGTACATGCTCATCATGGCACTGCTTCTGCTTCCTCAGTCATTCAGCTCGCCCGTGGGACACAAGGATCAATAAAGCGATAGAACCACAAATAACACAGGCCTATCAGCAATATATTAGCAAAGAGTGTTTAAAAGCAACTTTTAAAGAAGATTCAATAGCATTCGATTCCAAAGTTGGCCAACTCCAATGTCCTGAAGCTCAAGTTCATTCCTACCGAGTTAGCAAATTGATTTGTTTTTCTAAGACCACCAGAGTGGGCACAAAAGAACCAGCGAGTAGGCAAGGCTAAAAGCAAAACTGCAAATTTATTATTTGGTCATCTAGCTTCAGGGACCGGAGCTGGGGGGGGGGGGGGGTGGTGGAGTTTCTAATACAGTCCCGACAAGAGTGGGGGCTGAGAAAGCCCGCCCCGGGCGCATCTGCTGGGAGCGACTTTTCTAGGAGTGGAAGGGCAATAGGCAGGGCACGGGCATGTCGCTCCGCAGGTGCCACCAGGTAAATCTTGGTCTCTTCGGATTGACATCACCTGGTGCATGCCTGATTAATCTGCACCTTCCCGGGCGTCAGCTGCATTCTCGCACACACGGGAAGAGTTGGTGGTGAAGAAGAACCCGGAAGTGCACCATCCTGCCTCCCTTAGTCCAAACACAAATGATGGACAATAAGCCTAACTGTCAGACAGATGGGCCTGGACTGCTGGGAAGACCATTTGGGGATGTCAGAGGGGTTGGACTGTCAACAGGGAGCCCCCGGGTGGGTCTTATGCTCTCGATGGCAGTGCTTTTGAGGGCCAAATGTCCTCAGAGGTGGGTCAGGACAAAATCTTCTATAGAATACATAGCTCCTTCAGGTAAGAGAAGGGATTTTGCAAAACCCCATTACGTTCTAATACTTTTTTTTTTTTTTTTTGAGACAGAGTGTCACTCTGTCGCCCAGGCTGCAGTGCAGTGGCGCGATCTCGGCTCACTGCAACCTCCACCTTCTGGATTCAAGTGATTCCCCTGCCTCAGCCTTCCAAGTAACTTGGACTATAGACATGCGCCATGACGCTGGCTAATTTATGTATTTTTAGTAGAGACACGTTTTCACCATGTTGGCCAGGATGGTCTCAGACTCCTGACCTCAAGTGATCCACCTGCTTCAGCCTCCCAAAGTGCTGGGATTACAGGTGTGAGCCATTGCGCCTGGCCTCTAATACGTTTTTCACCTCAGAACAAGGAGTAGCCACTAGGAAATCCCTTTTTATCCACTCCCATGGGTCATCAGGCAACTGAGCTGAGCCCTAAGGTTCCCAATGAACTCCAACCCCCTGGGGGTTTATGACCAGAAGCAGAACACCTGCTCTCTGCCAGGTATTGGACTTGATGTTCAATCAGGCAAAAGGTAATATATATAAACTACTACAACTGGGCCTCACACACGGTGTGAGCTCTACAAGTGATTGCTATTCTTATTGTTGATCATCATAATTGTCATCATGATTATTCAATCCTAGATTCTGAGGATTCAAATGTCCATAAGACAAAGTCCTTTCTTTCACGGAGTTTGTAGATAAGTAGTGCAGAGACATATAAGAAACCATTAAAAAAAATAAGCATGTAGAATAATAAATGAAAGTTATAAGTGCAGTGGAAGAAACAAAGGCCTGGAAGAGAGAATTCGGATATTGCAAGGAATTGTAAATGGGATTAAGCTGCAAAAAAGAGGAAATGCTGCTGAGCACAGTGGCTCATGCCTGTAATCCCAGCACTTTAGGAGGCCAAGGCAGGAGGATCGCTTGAACCCAGGACTTCAAGGTTACAGAGTGAGATCCTGTAAGCAAAGCAAAGAAAAGAAAAAAAGAAAAGAAAAGAAGTAAAGAAAAGGAAATGGGAAAGGAGAGGAGGGGAGGAGAGGGGGAGGGAAGGGGAAAGCTGGGTCCCGTGGCTTACACCTGTAATCTCAACACTTTGGGAGGCCAAGGCAAGGAGATCACTTAAGCCCAGGAGCTGCAGACCAGCCTAGGCAGCATAGTGAGACCCCATCTCTATAAATAATACAAAACTTAGCTGGGCATGATGGCACATGTCTGTAGTCCAAGCTACTCGGGAGGGTGAGGTTGGAGGATTGCTTGATTCCAGTAGGTCGAGGCTTCAGTGAGCTGTGATCACACCACTGCACTCCAGCCTGGGTGACAGAGTGAGACCTTGTCTTGAAAATAAAAATAAATCAAAGAAGAAGAAATGAGGAAATGCTATGGCCTGTGGTGGTAGCTTTGGGCTGTGTCTGCTTAGATCTTGATTTCCCAGAATTTTCTTCCCTGCTTATTTGGGGGTTCACATGAACATAACAGACATTTTGGACAAGAACTGGAAATCAAAAGTAAATCAGCAGGCTCTTTTTTTTTTTTTTTTTTTTTTTTTTTTTTAAATCCTAGGAAGCACAGTGCAGGGCATTGGTGACTGGTGCTGTCACAGATTACACGTGCTGTCCCCGATCCCCTTGCTGGTGCAGGGCAGCAGTCCACCCTGCAGCTCCTGCCCTCACTCCTCCTTTAGCTGCTCCAAATCCTGGGCTGGTGACAACAGCTCCATGAAGGGTGCCAGCTTTTTCTGTAGCACCAGCATCGTGAAAGTTGGCTGTCAGGAGGCAGTGAGGGACAGACGTGGATTCCAGCTCTTCCGTGGAGTTCCCAGTCATTCTTCTTCCCCCCAGTTCACATTCTTTGATTGCTTGTGCTTTTGCTGCCATATCTAAGATCCCCTAATCCAAGATCATGAAGATTTACACCTGTTTTCAAATTTTATAGGTTTAGCCCTCACATGTACATCTTTGATCCACTTTAGTTTTTGTATATGTTATGAGGTAGAGGTCTGGCTGTTGCATATTTTCCCAGCACCGTTTGTTGAAAAGACTGTTCTTTCCCCATGCATTGTCTTGGTAGCTGCACTATTTTACATTCCCACCAGTAACGTTGGAGGATTCCAATTTCTCCACATCTTTGCCAACATTTGATATTGTCCGTCTCTCTGATTATAGCCATCCTAAATGGGCGTGAAGCCGTATCTCATTCTCTTTTTTTTTTTTTTTCAAAGGCAATGGAAAGATTTTTATATCCAGTGAAAGACTTTTATATTCAGTGAAAATACTCTTCAAAAATGAAGAGGAAACAAAGATATATTCAAACAAGTAAATGTTGAGAGAATTTGTGGTGGACAGGTCAAAACCATAATATACATTAACATAAGTTATTTAGGCAAAAGCAAATGATATTAAATGAAAACTCAAATCTATACACAAAATAAAGGTTCTTCAAATGGGAAACATGTATGTCTAAAATAACTTTATGTTTCTTATTTCCCAGTGTCTTTAAAAGATAAATGGATAATTAGTAAAAATAATGAGATATATGCATATATATGTATTTTTATCATGTGAGTTGCTCATTCAACCCTAACTAGCTATTTTTTTTTATTTTTTATTTTATTATACTTTAAGTTCTAGGGTACATGTGCATAACGTGCAGGTTTGTTACATATGTATACTTGTGCCATATTGGTGTGCTGCACTCATCAACTCGTCAGCACCCATCAATTCATCATTTATATCAGGTATAACTCCCAATGCAATCCCTCCTCCCTCCCCCCTCCCCATGATAGGCCCCGGTGTGTGATGTTCCCCTTCCCGAGTCCAAGTGATCTCATTGTTCAGTTCCCACCTATGAGTGAGAACATGCGGTGTTTGGTTTTCTGTTCTTGTGATAGTTTGCTAAGAATGATGGTTTCCAGCTGCATCCATGTCCCTACAAAGGACACAAACTCATCCTTTTTTATGGCTGTATAGTATTCCATGGTGTATATGTGCCACATTTCTTAATCCAGTCTGAAGCCGTATCTCATTCTCATTTTCATTTGCACTTTCCTAGTGGCTGATAATGTTGAGCATATTTTCATGTGGACACTGATTTTTAAAATAAACTTTATGTTTTAGAACAGTTTTAGGTTTGACCGGGTACAGTGGCTCATGCCTGTAATCCCATCACTTTGGGAGGCCAAAGTGGGTGGATCACTTGAAGTCAGGAGTTTGAGACCAGCCTGGCCAACATGGTGAAACCTCGTTTCTACTAAAAGTACAATAAAAGTAGTTGGGCATGGTGGCACACACCTTTAATCCCAGCTACTCAGGAGGCTGAGGTAGGAGAATTGCTTGAACCTCCGAGGCAGAGGTGGCAGTGAGCCGAGATCCTGCCATTGCACTCCAGCCTGGGCAATAGAGCGAGACTCTGTCAAAAAACAAACAAACAAACAACAATAACAAAAAAAAAGTTTATTTTAAGAACAATAACAAAAACCAAAAACAAAATAGAAAAATTGCAAAGATAGTACTGAGAGTTCACACATACACCATAACCACTTTCTACCATAATTTGTTACAATTCATGAACCATTAATGACAGATGTTTATTAATTCAAGTCCATATTTTTTTCAGACAGATTTCCTTTGTTTTTACTTAATGTTCTTTCCTGTTCATTCCATGTTATATTTAGGCATCCTATCTCCTTAGGACCCTCTAGGCTGAGACAATTTTTCAGACTTGCCTTATTTGTGACACTCTGGGCAGTTTTGAGGAGTACCAGTCAGGTATTTCATAGACTGTCCTCCCATTGGAATTTATCTGCTGTTTTTCTCATGATTAGACTAAGGCTATGGGTTCGGGGGCTTCCGCAGAAGTAAAGTCCCATTCTTATCACGTCGTATTAGGGGCATACACTATTGACATGACTTACCATTGTTGATGTTGACCTAGTCACCTGGCTGAGGTAGTGTTTGTCAGTTTCCTCCACTGTGAAGTTACTCTTTCCCCATCCCCCTTCCCTACTGTCCTCTTTGGAGGGAAGTCCCTATGTGCAGCCCACACTTAAAGAATGGGCTATCTTTCTTCTTTTCTACTTTTTGTCCCGCGTTTCCCATCTTTTCAAAATCTTCAGCTCAGCTCAATCCTAGACGGGGCGAAGAGTTCATTTGCAGTGACACAGAGCTGCAAGCTGCTTCCTTTCCTCCCTTTGGCTTTGCCAAGCTTGGACTCAGGAGAAGCAGCTCCACCTTTGTGAAAAGTGACCTGTCTCTATATATCTCTTGTTGCGATAGAGACAAATAGTGTCAGAGTTCCTACAAAAGTTCCAATCTCAGCAGTTTTGTCCAGCATTCCCTAAATATGCTCCAATCCTCAACTCAGGAAGAAAAAAAAATTCATCAGATTATTAATGTGCATGCACACATGCGCGCGCGCACACACACACACACGTGTGATGTAGAGCAGACCCTCCGCAAAATTCTGAAGCAGAAGGAATTATCTTTGATGTCCTCTCTCTTGCCTTTTCAGGCTCTCCCTAGAGGTCCCCCATGAAAGCCCCCATCCTGGCCTGTTCTCCAGTAGCCCTGGATCTCTTTGCCTCTCCTCCTTCCTAAACTGGGAAACAATAACAAGCTAATTAGTGGCTGGGATTGCAAACTGTGTCCAGGACAGGCAGAGCGGGATGGAGACACCAAACTCTCTCCAGGGTAAGAAAGAGGCCAGACAGGGTGGGTTGGCAAAAGCAATGATTTTTAATTCATTCACCTGTTATTTCTTGAGAACTTTGAAACTTTCCTACCTCTGTGCTTTCAACCTATAGAAAACGCAGTCATCATCAAACAGTGAAAAATTGATTCTGCCTCTAGGAGTTTCTATTTAGCCAGGGGATCTAGAGGCAGCTTTAGATTTACATTTCTATCACATTCTCTCCAAGCCTGATTAAGGTAACCTGTGCTTCCCAATTGCCCCGTTATTTTTCATAGTGGTTACCTTTGGCTTCTCACATTCCCACTCCAAATCCATTTTGGAAATACTAGTCATTTCTCAAAAACTTAGGAAACTTTTTCCCTGTTTGAAGTTTTAGAAAAAGGTTTATTTTCCCCTCCAGGCTTATTTCACTTGGCTGAAGTCACTGGAGACAGCATAGACTTTGCATTTTTATCAGGCCTCTTTCAAATGTGCTGGCACTGCAGTTGAATTTCAATGACTGCATTCAATGATTTGCAATAGAGACTATCAAAAATGCCCACTTCCAAAGCTTTCCTGTTGAGAAAAGTCCAGACAGCACAGCATTCACTGTCTATTTATTCTCAAGATAAGTACTCTGTCTTCTTATTCTTTTCACAGATAATTATGAGCACTCTCATTTGGACCCAACATCTATGTTAACAGCCAAAAACACACAAAAAGTTTAAGATAATCCACTTTCCTTCAGAAGCTGATAATCCAGTTGGGAGTCAAGGTACACACATAATATGGTTAAATAACATTCTAAAGTCATGTGAATGTGTCTGAAATAAGTACTCTGGTACTTACACATCTACAGTAGTCAACTTATGGGACAAAGCCCTCATTCCAACAGTACTGCCATGGCTCAAAATGTGTACATTGGCTACAATTAATGAACCATCCAATTACAATTAATGAAAGATCCGACAAATGGATCTTTCATAGGGCTAACTCCAGTGCTTGTTTAACAATCACAAAAGAAAACCAGCTTGTCTATTTCAATGTTAGAGCTTGGTTTTGTGGTTGCTTTTAATATTATAGCTTCCTGTTTGATCACCACTTTCTTAAACTTTGACTAGAAATGACTTTAAACTATAGTCAAAATAATATCTATTCTCAAAGGAGTATTTTTCAACCTGTTTCATTCTCAATCCACCAGCCTCCTACCATCTTGATTTCTATCCAGTCTAGAGCACGGAACTGAATCTCTAGTGACACTCTGCCCAAGCTCTTAACTCCTTTGCTTCTGTGGACTTCCATTCCACACACATGGAAACACCCCAGCCTGGGATTCATCTCACTTTCTGCCTCCTTGGCTTTACACCAGGTCCTCAGAAACTGGGATTTCTCCTTGGCTTCTCTTTGACTCTCATCCTTTACCTGGTTGGCGACATTTCACTTGCTCAATATCTCTCAGATCTGCCTCTTTTTCTGTCCCTCTGCCACTGCCCTGGCTCAAGGACCCTCATCCATCATTTCAATATTGGATCTTCAAAAAGTGTCTTGACTGATCTTTTTGCCTACAGGATGGTCTCTCTCCAGCTCAGTGTCTACACTGCAGCCAGATCACTTTTTCTAAATCATTAATCTGATTTTGTCACTTCCTAAAACAATTCCAATCGTTCTCCAATAAACATTTTAGGATAAAGTCCAAAGTCTTAGTGTATCTCTCATGGCTTTTCTTGATCTGAAATCTGTCCATCAACCCCACCTATTACCATCCAGTCTCCCACCCTAGAGCCACTGACTGGTACCTACAGGCTGCAACCACTTGTTTGCCCCTAGCCCTTTATATACCCTCTTCCTTCTTTCTGGAATACCTTTCATTGACTGATGAACTCCTAGTCACCTTTCAAGGCCTATATTTCGATTGAAGGTCTCTCCTATGCCCTTCCATGATCCTTCCGGTTGGAGGTCTACCCCTTGACTTGCTATCGTCCTCATTGCACTCTGAGTTGCTTGGAAGTAAGTGCTGAATTTTACTCCTTTTCATATCCCCAGAATCTAGCATGATGTGTTCCACATAGCTGTACTCAAAAGTGTTTGCTGCATAAGTAAAAGATTTGATGCCACGAGGACATTCAAAAGTAAAATAATAGCTAATACTTATAGAGAACTCACTATGCACTAGGCACTGTCCCAGGTACTCTTTTTTTTTTTTTTTTTTTTTTTTTTTTGAGATGGAGTCTTGCTCTGCCACCCAGGCTGAAGTGCAATGGTGTGATCACAGCTCACTACAACCTCTATCCCATAGGTTCAAGCGATTCTCCTGCCTCAGCCTCCCGAGTAGCTGGAATTGCAGGCATGCACCACCACGCCTGGTTAATTTTTGTGTTTTTAGTAGAGACAGAGTTTCACCATGTTGTCCAGGCTGGTCTCAAACTCCTGACCTCAAGTGATCTGCCCTCCTTGGCCTCCCAAAGTACTGGGATTACAGGTGTGAGCCACTGTGCCCAGTTGTGTCTCATTTTAATTATTACAAGAAACTCTGCGAGAGGAACTGTTGTTATCCTCCATTTCATAGATGGCTCACAAAGAGTTTAAGTAGCCTGCCTCAAGTCACAGTGGGCTGCAAACTTTCAAAAGGCAATTCCAAGAGAAAAATTCCCAGGACCACCTTCCCTCCCTGGTAAGAGACTGCACCAATGACTACATTATTGGTTACTGATGATGTCACGTTATTTGCAGCTCTTGCCATCAGGTACAGACAGCCCCTCAAGAACACTGAAGTTATCATCTAAAATTACCTGTGCTGAATGATGCTTCCAAGGATCTCTGTTTGAGAAGAATAAAAGCATCAAGGAAAGGTGGGAGTAGGGTAAAGATGATTCTTTCTAGGGTCAAGGTGACTAAGCCCCAGTTCACAACAGCCGATTTTCCAACTGATTCTTGCCTTTTCCTATATGAGCTGGATGATTGCTCCATCACAGAACCTTAAACTTACTTTGCTCAGGCTTCCTCAGCATAAGGGGTTGGAAAAAAAGGCTTTGTCACAGTAGGGGACTTTCCACACTTGCCAGAGAAGATCAAAATGAGACAAAGGATGAGTATATGTATGCCCCCTACCTTCTCACTCCCCTATGGTTATTTGATTTTCTGCAGATCTTAGAGCTCCAGAGAACTGATTTTCTGACCATTCACAATGCCAGGACGTTTTAGTTACAGGTAAGTTGATAAATTCATCCTCTTGCTCTATGTCTGTAACAGGACTCGACAGTGACTGCATGTCAACATATAAAGCTCAACAAGGAATTTTATGAACGTCAACAAGTCTCACAGCTTCTGCCCCCAAGATTTTTCCTGACTCTGTCTATTGCCTTCTGACCTCATTTCCCCCCCGCCCCCTTCAAACTTTAGGACGTTCATCTTCTAGCTGGTCTTGTTCCTTTCTCATCTTCCCTCCCTTCCCCTAAGACATTATCCAAACCATAGCTAAAGTTAAAATGACAAAGCCCGGGTCTGATTATGGCATTCTCTTGCTCTGAAAACCTGAAGTCTCTTCAGTTGGCTACGGAATAGTGTAAACACTGTAAGTTGGCATCTTTCCTGCTTCCCAGCCTCCTGTCCCACTTCTCTCTTTCTTGCTTCAGCCATGTGTCACCGCTTACTTCTCCCCAAAAACTCCCATGCACTTTCTCAACTCCCTGTATTTTCCTACGGCCTGGGATATCCTTCTCTATCCCATCTGCCTATTGAGCCACTCACTATCAGTAAAGGAAGACTAGGCAGTTCAGACAAATCCTTCCTCAGGAAATCTGGATGAAATACAGAAATATTGTATTAAAAGCATCAACGACCCCCCCTAATAAGATGGTGAAAAACTGCTACCCAAAGTGTGGGAGTGGCCAGGCACCTAGAGAGATAAACATCACTTGGGGAAGCTTTCACCTGGGAGCCTGTGCTGATGCAGAAGAGGTGAGATGCTGGGCTGTGCTTTCGGCAGCCTCTCAAAAGTTAAGGGGACAAAAGATTGAGGGCCTACCAATGGCTAGGATGCTTAAGGACTGCACTGCAGGCATTTAGATACCTGCAAGCAAATCAGTCCACATGGGGTCATCTGTTCAGCCAAGAAAGTGTCAAACCTCGAGTGTGCATCAAGTTTGCTGCCCAAAACTACTAGCATCCCCAAGGATTGTGGCAGAAACAAACAAACAAACATCTCTCCGGGGGAAGATAACATCATATGAGGTCATAAAGATTTCTATAAACAGTCTTTCAAACACAATGCCCAGCACACAGTCAAAATAACCAAGCTTCTCCAGGAGTGGGGCAAAACCAGAAACTAACATTAGACTCTGATAACTCAAGGGTGCATATTGTACTCCTAGAGTAGCTTCTCATGAATAGAAAAGAAGAATGGAATACTTCTTAACTAATAAGGAGAAAAAAATGGAACAACAGTATTAATAATAAACCCAAAAGAAGGCAAGAAAGGAAAAAAAAAAAAAAAGGGAACACAGAGCAGGGGGCACAAATTGAAGAGCTATTCATCATTCAAGGTGCAGCTCAGATATCCTCTTTTTCCCTAACAATCCCTTATCTCCTCCCCCCAATCCAGTGTTCTCTTCATACTTTATTTAGATTTCTACCATACCATTTATCCCATTGTACTGTAATTAATTGTTCAAGTGTTTACTTTCCCAGTTGTATTTTGCACACCTTGAAAGGAGGTGTTCTGCTTATTCATCTTTGTATCTTCAATGCATAGAGCAGGGCTTGGCTCACAATACACATTCAACAAATACATACTGAAGTAAATTTAGTTGAAATGAACTAACTAAAAGAATACTAAGGTGTGGTGCTGCTGGAGCTGTCGATGATCGTTCCTGCCTGCAGAGAGGGGCACATGGCTCAAGGAGGCTATCACATTACTTATTCCCCATATAGAGTATTAGTACAAAGGCTTATGACCCAAGTGGTGCTAGTCTTCCATAAGAATTAGGTCGGGCACTGTGGCTCACTGCTGTAATCTCAGCACTTTGGGAGGCCGAGGCTGGCGGATCAGAGGTCGGGAGTTCAAGACCAGCCTGACCAACATGGAGAAACCCCGTCTCTACTAAATACAAAATTAGCCGGGCATGGTGGCGCCTGCCTGTAATCCCAGCTACTTGGGAGACTGAGGCAGGAGAATCACTTGAACTCGGGAGGCAGAGATTGTGGTGAGCCGAGATTGCGCCACTGCACTCCAGCCTGGACAATAGGAGTGAGACTCTGTCTCAAAAAAAAAAAAGAAAAGAAAAGAACTAATATACAGGCCAGGCATGGTGGCTCACACCTGTAATTCCAGCACTTGGGAGGCCGAGGCAGGCGGATCACCTGAGGTCAGGAGTTCGAGACCAGCCTGACCAACATGGTGAAACCCCATCTCTGCTAAAAATACAAAATTAGCTGGGCATAGTAGCTCACACGTGTAATCCCAGCTACTTGGGAGGCTGAGGCAGGAGAATCGGTTGAACCTGGGAGGTGGAGATTGCAGTGAGCTGAGATCGTGCCATTGCACTCCAGCCTGGGCAACAAGAGCAAAACTCCATCTCAAAAAAATAAAAAGATTTAATATACAAAGAAAATAAGAGATAATTAGATTTTCTTTTGTATCACACACTATACAAGTATAAATGGTGATTCCAGAAACCATCTTCCATCCCACATGGGGAAAGTCACGTGAAAGTGGGCAGTGCACAAAGCAAAGCAGAACCAAGTTGGTGAGAGAGACAGATCCCTGGAAACACTGTTTGAACCTCTGGATTCAGCTATGACTGAATACATATCCACCTTGACTTCCTTGGCTAAGAACCGATAAACTCCCCTTGTTGCTTAAGCTAATTTGATTCGTGCTTCTGTGGCTTGGAATCAAAAAGAGTCCTAACAAATACAAGAGACTTCTATGAGAAATTCTACATATGAAGGCTCTTGCACTAACTTGTACTAGGATCGGCAACAAGGTATAGATGATCAGAAGACACTGGAACACTGATAGATCTGACTGTAAGAAACATAAAAACTCAGTAACTGATTTTTTAACAAATAGATTAGAATTCATGCATCCAAATGTGTATTGATTCTTTCATAGTAGCTACCTTGGAAAACCAAATACTTATTCCAACCACTTGGCAAGAACTAAGTGAAAGGGCAAGAGTTTCTGTGG
The DNA here is from genome assembly GCF_002776525.5 of Piliocolobus tephrosceles. Lineage (NCBI taxonomy): Eukaryota > Metazoa > Chordata > Mammalia > Primates > Cercopithecidae > Piliocolobus > Piliocolobus tephrosceles. The sequence continues at coordinate 22,065,306 of NC_045451.1, read as the reverse complement.
AAAAGGCCCCCAAATTAGAAGGAGCATGAGGTTTAGAGGCAGGTGGAAACATGAGAATGGGAAGGATCAATCCCAGGGAGAGGGGATCCAGAGACCATCCCACAAAGAGCAGCGAGGTCTGGAACTAGCCAAGTGCCAGCAGTCAGCTCATTGTCCAAGGACTCTTGGAAAGTGGGGACCTGAGTCTCTGTTTTGAGTCTTGGAGACCTAGCTTTGCTGGGGCCCACCATTCCCTGGCCAAGGCAAGGCCTGATGATGAGTTAGGTTGGAGGGGCAAGGATGCCCCTTCTCATGGGAGAGCTTGGAGACGTGCCCAGACACCGTGGCCTCTGAGTGCTCACGCTGCTGAGAATATGTGGGGCCCACGAACCAACACATTAAGGCGGATTAGCTTGGGACCAGAAGCATGAGCCCTGGACAGCCCAGAGAGTCCTTGAATTTCCTCCCTTCCCCAAAGAAATGAGTAAGGATGCTATAAATTTCCTTATTCCGTTTTCAAAAGCCTCAGTTAAAATTTGCTTCCTCTCTGTGTCCATCTCTTTGACATGTATATACACAATGGCCCTGACAAGAAAAGTCCCTCTCTTGTATATGAGCTGCCGTCTCTCTCCACACCATCCCCCATGAATGAGGATACAATATTTATTAAGCCTTAAATAGCACTGTTAAGTGCACATGTTGATTTAGAATGATGGAGTGTGTCAGTGCACAGAACAGGAGCTCAGCCACAGACCAGGGACCCACAAAGACAAGGAGATACGTCATTAGCTAAAGACCCAAGCTAGCAAATGTCATCAGCAGAGACAAACAAGTCCTTAATTAGAGCTTTCTTTATACCTATTGTTAATACCAATTTTTATAAGTGTATTTTCAAAAATAATATAACATATATGTATAAGATTTAAAAAATTAAACTGTACACACTGGTATGAAATAAAAAGCAAACCCCTATCTGCTGTCTCCCATGCAAGTCCTATACTTTGGAGGAAACTCTGTTAAGCTTTTTTTTTTTTTAATTCTTCTGATAAGTTACCACCATCATTCTAAACAATATGCATAGATTTCAGTTTTTGGGTTTGCCGTGATTAGATAATATCAAGTCACTTGCACTATTTAATAGAGGAGGAATTTAGTTCACTTGCAATATTTTCAATCATCTCTCTCGATTTTGAGTTTCATTTTATTATTGTATTTGGTTCTTCAATTAGTTGTCTTTTTATTTTTAAATAATATACATAATCCTTTATTTTTTTCCCATCTCCTTTACACAATATCTCTTGTCTCATCCCAAAGTCAAATGAAGAAAGTTGCACCTACATTTGCCCTTCCTCTTCTTGCTCACAACTTGAATTCCCCTAGCTTGAGCATCACCTACACAGTGTCAATCGTTAGATGCACATTCTAGTCTCTAATTGCCTTCTGTTTTCATTATAAAAATTGAAACTAGCAAACGTTTAGTTATAACTATGTAAATGTTATATAATTATATAATTATTGATCACTATAGAAAGAGTATAATCAGATCCACTGAAAAGGAAATATGATCATATGTTGCTAGCTGACTCTCTCTCGAAGAATGCTCCCAGGAGGAGGTCAAATGGATCCTCTTTTCTTACATTCCATCAATTGCTCAAAACCAGGCCACATTTTTGCTGATTTCACATTTGAACCAAACCTTTCTTCTCTGGTTTTTCTGTTTTTTTTTTTTTTTTCTTGACATTTCAAATTGTGCTTCTTCTTTCCTAAACAGAGGGGGGAAAAATACACCTGTTTCTTTCCCACTGGGCCGAGATTTTCTACCTTTTTCATTGTCCTGCCTGTTAACTGACCCCCATTCTATGCTTGAAGTTTTATTCAGAGTCTTCTGACTTCATATTCCGATTTGAGCCATGTTTCTAGACCTGTTGTGGAAGTGTCCCCCGAGATTCCTTTCTGTTTCACACCTAGAAGCGTGGCCCTGTTTCTTGGACCATGGCTGCTCCTTTCTCTCCTAGACTCTGGATGATTGGTAGATAAAGATCCTGAATTCACTCTGAATCCAGCATGTCTTGAAAAGTGTTTATTTCACCTTCATATTTGATTAATAGGTTGGCTGAATATTAAATTTTGATTTAAGATCTTTTCTTCCTCCAATAAATTTAGACTATAATATTTTTACCAGGCGCTATGGCTCATGCCTATAATCCCAGTGCTTTGGAAGGCTGAGGAAGGAGGATTGCTTGAGGCCAGGAGTTCCAGAACAGCCTGGGCAACATAGCCTGAGTCTCTATGTATTAGCTGGTTTTCATGCTGCATATAAAGACATACCCAAGACTGGGCAATTTACCAAAGAAAGAGGTTTATTGGACTTATGGCTCCACATGGCTGGGAAGGCCATACAATCATGGCAGGAGACAAGAAGGAGCCAGTCACATCTTACCTGGATGGCAGTGGGAAAAGAGAGGGTTTGTGCAGAGAAACTCCCAGTTTTAAAACCATCAGATCTTGTGAGACCCACACACTATCACAAGAAGAGCACAGGAAAGACCCACCAGGTCCCTCCCACAACATGTGGAAATTATAGGAACTATGAGATGAGATTTGGGTGGGGACACAGAGCCAAACAATATCACTCTACAATAAAAAAATAAAAATTTAATAAATAAATAAATACTATAATTTTCTGTCCTCCTGCTTTTTTATGGAAATCTGAAATCGATCATACCCTCATTCTTTTTTGTGGCTGATCTCTCTCTCTCTCTCTTTTCCTGTCTCTCTGTCTCTCTCTCTGGATGCTGCTAGAATGGCAATGCATAATGGAAATACGATGTGAGCAACATAAGTAATTTAAAATTTTCTAGTAGTCACATTAAAAAAGTAAAAAGAAATATGTGAAATTAATTTTATAGTGTATTTTTATTTAACCCATTTCTGTATATTCAAAATAGTATTTCAACTTGTAATCACTATTTTTAAAGTTATTATTTAGATATTTCACATTATTTTTCTCATCCTAAGGCTTTGAGATCCGTAGGTGTTTTACTCTCGCATCACATCTCAATGTGGACCAGCTGCATTCAAGCACTCAGTATCCAAACATGACACCTGGCTACTCTGTTGGACAGGCCCAGTCTAGAATCGTCTCTTTATCTCTGTGGTGCATTGCTTCACCTAGAGATATGGGTCTGTTTTCATTTTTCTGCTCAGAAATCAGTGCAACTTTTGAATTTGTAAGCTTCTGTTTTTCTTTAATTGTTAAGCTCACACTACTTCAATTTATGCATTCATTTCCTCTCTCCTCCTGTTCTTTCTCTCATCCCTTTAATGCTGGATCTCTTGGAATAACATTTTGTCTCTTAATTTTAATCTCATACTTTTCATATTTTCACCATTTTGCTCTGTGCTCTAAGAGATATTATCAAATTCATCGTCAGCCATTTTATTACATTTTCAATTTTGGCAATTTTATCTTTAATTTCCAATTATTCTTTTTTGTCTTCTGGAGATGCTTTTTCATAGTAGCCTGTTCCTTTTTTTCTTCTACTTCTGGTTCCTTCTTAAACAAAAATTTTTTTGAGATAGGATCTCACTGTGTCACCCAGGCTGGAGTGCAGTGGCATGATTACAGCTCACTTCAGTTTTGACCTCCTAGGCTCAAGTAATCTTTCAATTTCAGCCTCCCTTGTAGCTGGAACTACAGGCATGCCCAATTAATTTTTTTTTTTTAGAGATAGGGTCTCACTGTTTTGCCCAGGCTGGTCTCAAACTCCTGGATTCAAGTGATTCTCCTGTCTCAGTCTCCCAAAGTGCTGGGATTACATGCATAAGTCACTGCACCTGGCCAAAAAAAATATTTTTTAATTTACACATAATAATTGTACATATTTATGGGGTACATAGTGATGTTGCAATACAGTGATCAAATTAGAATAATTAGCATATCCATCATCTAAAACACTTATCATCTTTGTGTTGGGAATATTCAATATCATAGTAGCCTGTTCTTGTTTTACAAATCTAGATCCTGGATCTCTCCGAGGAGTCTAGGAAGATTTTTAAAGTTCTCTCCGTTCTTGAAATACATTTTTCTATTGGGTTTTGCTGTTCATGTTAATGTTAGTCTTCCCTTGTGTGCAACTTGTATCCTTCATTGTCTGTTGGCCTTGGATTGGCAACACTGTCTACTACGCATTCCTCTGCATGAATGAAACACTAAGTTGACTAATATGGGAAGCCATGGTGGGCTTCCTCCAAGAAGGTGTACATTTCCACACATGACCTCACCTCTTACCTGAATTGGGATGGTTGTGGTGGCTGACAGTCAACTCAGCTCTTGAGAGCTGGCACCTCCTTACACCCTTTTCCCCAACCCAGGGCCACAAATTTAAAAAGGCTTTATAGTAGGTGTATTAGTGAGTTTTCACACCGCTATAAAGAAATACCCATGACTGGGTAATTTATAAAGGAAAAAGGTTTAATTGACTTACAGTTCTATATGGCTGAGCAGGCTTCCCAAAACTTACAATCATGGTAGAAGGCAAAGAGGAAGCAAGTGCCGTCTTCACAAGGCGTCAGGAGAGACATCATTTGAAGGAGAAATTGTCAAACACTTATAAAAACATTAGATCTCATAAGAACTCACTCACTTCCATGAGAACAGCATGTAGGAGACTGCCCCCATGATCCAGTCAACTCCCACCACGTCACCTCATCAACACATGGGGATTACGGGGATTACAATTCGAGATGAGATTTGGATGGGGACACAGAGCCAAACCATATCAGTAGGGCACCAGCATCCACACAGGGAGCTCTAGCCTTCTCTAGGCAGCTCAGTTCATTCTTAGATACAACTCTGTTGTGATTTATTAATTGCATCTCTTACAGAAACTAGAATCTCTGGGCTGTTGATGCTGCCCCCACTTTCATTCTTAGTGCCATTATGGATTTTTCATCTTTAGATATCGTTACTGTATTTTCACTGGAATTTTGCATTCACCTGCCATCTTGCACTAAAGGATCAATTACCTTTAAGGGAACTATTCCTTCTCCCCTAAAGCCATTGTTACCCATAAGATAATGAACAAGATTTTGACTTTTGAATTTTATTTTCTATTGCTACTTGTGGCCAAAGCACAGTGTTTTACACTGACAAACAGTGATCCATCGCAATAGAAATTTAAACATACATGGGTATGTTCTAATTTTCCTCTCCGGAGGTTTTTTGTTTTGTTTTTGTTTTTTGTGAGATGGAGTCTCGCTTTGTCACCCAGGCTGGAGTGTAGTGGTACAATCTCGACTCACTGCAACCTCCACCTTCTGGGTTCAAGCAATTCTCATGCCTCAGCCTCCTGAGTAGCTGGAATTACAGGTGCTCGCCACCACACCGGGCTAATTTTTGTATTTTTAGTAGAGACGGGCTTTCACCATGTTGGCCAGGCTGGTCTCGAACTCCTGACCTCAAGCGATTCACCCACCTTGGCCTCTCAAAGTGCTGGGATTACAGGCATGAACCACCATGCCCAGCCCAGAGTTCTTAAATTGAAACTTTTTTTAATGAGATGTGTAGAGATATGGCCAACTCATGTCTTCTCCTTTAATGATCAGTATTTGGTGGAATTGAGAAGTGAGGGTTTTTCTGTAATGTGCCACCTACAATAGAGTGGGAAAGCACTGGTCTAATGGTGAAGGGAAGTGGATTCCAGTATCTGCATAGTCACTCTCAGTTCTGGCGATGGCCCCCAACACTGTGCCTCAGTAGCCTCACCTGTAAAGAGGACATAAACACCCTTCCTGCATGTCTCACAAGGCGGATATGAAGAAGAAAAGAGCTGATGTGCTGACACACACTCAGTACTCACTGAGTATTCGTTCATTGATTAAACGAAGGTTTCAAGGCAGGGATATCTTATTAAGGGTGTGGCTGCTCTGTGGCTGAAGGCCATCAGAGATGATCAACCTCCTTGCCAGCAGCCAGTTGGGCATGCAGAGTGGACCAAGCTCTGCCATCTCTCCCAGAGGTCTTTCCAGGATGATTTTGGTGGTCACTGCAAAAGCAAAGATACACTAATCACCCTGATCTGATCACTGTACATTATATGTATGACATCATCACTATTTACCCCATAAATACGTATAATTATTATATGTCAATTAAAACTTTATTTAGAGCAAAGAGAGCCCTGTTCATGGCCTTCTCCAGCTTGCTGACCACTGACCTTGAGAAGCCAATGGTTTCTCATAAGATGGAAGAGAAACAGGAACAGCTCCCTATGTTAATATACCAGGAAGGCCAGGGAGCTGATGGAAGGCTGGGAATTATGAAGGGCCTAATCTCATACTCTTCATTCAGACACGGGGGACCAAGTGGCTCTGAGAGGGAAAGGATGTGCTCAGTTAGTGACAGAGCCAAGACTAGAGTGTTTTGTACTTGTGTGTAATCATCACAGATGCCATCACCCAAGACCACACCTAAAGCTCCATTTTGAAGCACTTCTTGGAGCGGGTATCTCTTCTCACCATTGCCAAGCTGGGTTTTGGGAAGTTGCCCTAAACCCACCTCAAGCCCAAGAGGGCTTTGGACCCCAAATCCATACAAACACCTGCTGGAACTCACAGCTGCAAGAGACCACTTGGAGAGCAAGTTCCACTTGCCCAGTCCCCAGGCCACTATTTTTTACAGTGATCTCCAAAGCCTCTGGACACAGCTGCCAGCTCCAGCCCCGGCTCTGAGGTCCCCCCTGGCAGGAGCACACATGCCACCGCTTTGCAACAAATCCCCAAAGTGCCCAGCACATTCTAGGCTCCCACTGTCTCCAAGGGACCCTAGGGCCCTGCTAGAGAAGGGTAATGGCAGGAAGCCATAATATATTAAAACAGCAGATTAAAACAAACAAGAGCATTTTGGATCGTATTACACATCACTTTCCTCACGTCTGACAACAGAAAAAAATCAAAGGCGGTAAAAGACAGTCGTAGACCATAATGGTCTAATAACTTGGTGATAAAAGTGCTTGTGGGAGCAGCGTGGGCGTCGGTGGCTCCGGGTGCAGGAATTGAAGCCCTCTTCCAGATCCACAGTGATGTGCTCAGAGGCATTACTGCTTAAGTGCTCGTTTAAGACTTCCTCCAAAATGCAGTGCATTCGCTGGAGAATCATAATTAGGCCCCAACTGTGGGCCATATTCACACATTGTGCATCATTCTTAAAGATGACAGAAAAAAACATTACCCAGGGCTATGTGGTATGGATATTAGATCTTTTACCATTGTCTTCCATGAAAAAAACAAAAAAAAAACACTTAATAATCTCCCGTCTAGACTCATAGCATTTGAATACTGAGCAATATGACTTAGTTTTGTTTTGAAACGGAAAAAGGAAAGCTAAGAAAACGGAAGGTTGTGAGCAGTGGAACTCTGGGATTTAGTTTACAGCCTATAGATGTGGTCAAATCCATAGGAAATGAAGTGTAAGGGATCTTCCATTCATGAGTCACTGTCCAAACCAAAGTCAGACCAAAATTCCAGAAAAACCTCCGATGGCATTAGAAAGGAGTATACCAGCCCAGATCTGATTAAACATTTGGAACATGTCAACTTTTGAAAAACACTTTCATTTATTTATTTATTTATTTATTTATTTTATTTTATTTATTTTTTCAGACAGGGTCTCACTCTGTTGCCCACCTGGAGTGCAGTGGCAGAATCTCGGCTCACTGTAACCTCTGCCTACTGGGCTCAAGCGATCCTCCCACCTCAGCCTCCTAAGTAACTGGGACTACAGGTGCAGAACATCGTGCCCGGCTAATTGTTTTTTGTATTTTTTATAGAGACAGGGTCTCACCATGTTGTCCAGACTGGTCTTGAACTCCTGAACTCAAGCAATCTACCCGTTTACTTAGCATCCCAAAGTGGCTGTGAGCCACCACACTCGGCTGTCATTTAATAGTCTGTATGCTGAAAGAAAATGCCACAAAAATGTGCAGCCACTTTTCCATGTCTCCTCCCCATTTCCTTCCCTACCTTCTCAACCCAAGCCCATTTCCAACCCTACGTTTTGGTTCATGGGAAAGAGCTTTCTAGGAATTAAGAAACAAATCTGCCCATGACTCACGTTCTCCACGCCAGCCTCTGTGCCCGGCTCACTGCTGCCTTTGCCCCCAGGCCAAAGGTTTCTTGGGAGAACTTCGTTCAGGTCAGGTCAGCTCCCTAGGAAAACAGACCTAAACCTGAATTCAGGCCATCCTCCTCGTTTTTAATCTGAACTTACCTACTGCTGTCATTTTTTCATCTGCTTCTTTAAACTGATTCCCCCACCCCAAAAGTGGCATCCATTTATTGTTTTTTGTTGTTGTTTGGGGTTTTTTTGTTTGTTTGTTTTCATTTTTGTTTTGAAAGGGAGTCTTACTGTGTCACCCAGGCTGGAGTTCAGTGGCGCCATCTCGGCTCACTGCAACCTCCACCTTCCAGATTCAAGCAATCTTCCAACCTCAGCCTCCTGAGTAGCTGGGACTATAGGCGTGCACCATCATGCCTGGCTGATTTTTTGTGTTTTTGGTTGAGACATGTTTTTGGTTTGCCATGTTGCCCAGGCTGGTCTCAAACTTCTGAGCTCAAGCTATCCACTCCTGTCAGCCTCCCAAAATGCTAGGATTACAGGAGTGAGCCACCATGCCCAACCTATTTATCTTATTCTATTCACATAGATTTACACATGTGATTTTTAGATTTATCTAAAAATAAATAGTATATTTTCATAACAACTCTGGGTGGTCAGTGATGGATTGTTATTTTTCACTTTACAGATTCTAAAATCTGCATTTTAATAAGAGCTTCATAGCTAATAAAGGAGATATTACAAGTCAGTGAGAAATGAATGAATGATTTGAATGTGATTTGGAAAAAAAATGGCTCTCTTGGTGGTATAAACATCTAAATCCTTATCTCACATCATAAAATAAAATAAACTGACATTAAAATTATAATACCTGAAAAACTTGGAAAACCATAAGAAAATGTAGATAAGTATTTATTTAATCCTTGCATTGAAAGAAGTTTCTAAGTATAAAATAATGAAGGAAATCACAAGGGAAAGGACTAACATATTAGATCACACAAAGATTGTAAACATCTAGATGTCAAAAAATTACAAGCAAACAATAAACTGAAAAAATATTAGCCACATACATGACAGGCAAAAGGTTAATATTCTTACTGTACAAGGCATTCATACAAATCAATAAGAAAAAAGAAATAGAAAATGGGTAAAGGTTATGAATAGATAATTTACAAAAGAGAAAATACAAATGTTTGGCTAATACACATAAGAAAGCTACTCAGCTACAAAAGGAATCCAAAAAATTAAAAATAAAGTCACCAGAGATAGCTTCCTGTTTATCAAACCAGCAAAAAATAGAAATATTAATAGTACTGGATGCTATAAAAGTGAAGTGAGAGAGGAATATAAATTATATGACCTTTCTGGAAGGCAGTTTGGGCAATGTGTATCAAGAACCTTGAAAACATTCATGTTTTCTGACCTGGTAATTCCTTTTTAAGGACTTCATCCTATAAAGTAATTAAAAATGTGGGCTAAGCTGTTTGTAAAAGATAATCCTTAGAGAGTGAGTTACACCAGCAAAATATGGGAACAATGTCCCTCACCCAGAGAGTGGCTTAAATTTTAGTGCATCTATATAATGAAATATTGTAAAGACATTAAAATTGAAAAATAATTTTAGTGACAAGGAAAAATACCTATGCAATAGTGTTAAATGACAAATGCTGCCTGCAAAATAGTCTATAGCATCTTAAATATATAAATATATGCCTAGGAGAAAGAACTGTAAAGTGGTATCATCAGTGTTTACCAGTGAGCTGAAGAACAGTACATACTTTGAAAAACACTTTTCTAATTTTCTACAATAACAGGTATTTATTTTATAACCAGAAAAATAGAACTGAGAAAACTCTCTTTTTATTTTTTCATACTGACACTCCATTTATGTTTTCAAATTTTTTATTTTAAAATATTTAACAGAGATTGAATATACTCAAGGTCTACAATGTGATGATTTGATATATGTAGACATTGTATAATGATAACCACAATCAAATTAATTCATACATCCATTACCATCCATGCTGTCCATTAGATTTTCAGCACTTGGTCATCTTATAACTAACGCTGAACCCTTTGAGCACGTCTCCCTGTTTTCTCCAGCCCCGACTCCCTGGCAACTGCTATTCTACTCTCCACCTCAATGAGTTCAACTTTTTTAGATTCCGCATATGCATGAGATCATACAGTATTTGTCCTTCCATATCTGGCTTATTTCACTTAGCACAATGACCTCCAGGTTCATCCATGTTGCTGCAAACAAGCTTCTATGTTTTCAATGAAAAAGTTTCAAAAAGGTAAACACCATAATGCAATTCCACATCTGGTCACATGAATCCATAACCACAGTTTTATCTGCCCTGTGAATTTTTCTTTTTACAGTAAGGACAACACATACAACTACAAAGCCCACAATACTTTAAAATCACTTCTGAGTTGGTCAGTATACATAATTGCAAGTATATAGTTATTAGTAATCAGTCCTAATTAGTGTTTCTGTGTTTTGCTTTGTTTATTTAATATGATTTAATATTTAAGTGCTCATGTGTCAGCATAGTCAACATGTGTAACTTGTTGACAGTGTGGCAATCACTGCTATGTGTTCATCAAACAATTCCCCTTTCACCCCGGGCTTATAGCAAGACTACATTTCCCAGCCTCCCTTGTAGTTAGATGTGGCCATGTGACTGCGTTCTGACTCCTAGAATGTGGGTAGAAGTAATGTTGCCTCCAGACCTCTGAATCTGGCTCATGAAACCTCCCTTGCAATCCTCTGTTCTCACTCTCTTCCCTGATGGATCTATTAGACACAGGGAGGAAATGGTGGAGCTACTAAACACAGAAGCCTAGGTCCCTGAGTGATGGCATACGGAAACCTGTCTCCCCAACTGACCTACACTGGGTTGCAACGTGTGTAAGAAATAAACTTTATTGTGCTAAGCCACCAAGGTTTGTGGTTATTTGTTAAAGTAGTTATCCTACCCTAAGCCCAGAGATTTAGCTACTATCCCATTGTCTTGACAGATCATAGTACTTAACCACTTTCCTGTCTGGGATATTTTCATTGTTTCTAAATAATGCCATGATCATCTTTGAACAAGATTATGGTTTTTCTTTTACTTCTTTTGGCTTATGTTTATGGAGTAGATTTCCCAAAGTGGTATTACCAATGCATCATCAGGGGATAATGTTCATAGTTCTTGATACACTATTACCAGACTGCTTTCCAGAAATAACAGAGCAAATGAGTGCAGCATCCCCAATGCATGGTGTTTCCCACATCCCCAGCAACACTGGGTTTATTATTTTTAGCTTTGTTTGCCAATGCTGTGGCACCAGCTAGAAAGTACTTCCAAGGTCATTTACACTTGCAATACTTAGTGAGAGTTCCTGTACTATAGAGTATGTGACAGATAATATTTTGATCCACGAACCTCACCCTACTTACTCACCCCTTGGCCTGCCCTCTGGTATAGGCAGCCGCAAGGACATTCACAGGCCTTGCATTAGTGAAGTGATGACATTGCAAAATACAGTAAAAGGAATCAAGCTTTCACTTCTGTGTTACAAAATAGGCTTCTGGAAACTCACAGCAGAGACCATAGTTTTAAGGGGGGAAGAAGCTTTCTGTATTTCAAAGCTCAGCTTTTGAGCATAAGAAGCCTCAAGCCTGAAAGACTCAGGGCATACGGTTTAGGCATAAATAATAGATTTAGAAGAATATGTGATCAGTCAGAGCCAGACAGCCCTGCCCCAGGCTGGATAAAGTTTCTCTGGATTGAGGCAGTGGAGAGGTAGAGAAGGAAGAAGAGGCTTAAATGGTGGGTCCTGAAGGCAGAAGGCTGTGACAGGAGCAGCAAGGGGCAGATGGACGCTGCATTCCCTAAACTGCTCGTGTCCACGTGGTGCAGTGGAGAAGGCTGTGTGCAAATGCCAGTCATTCAGGAGGGGTTCCTGCACTGGCGCTGTCCTGAGCACTGTGGATGCAGCAGTGAATGAAGAAGACCAAGTCCTTGCTTCTGTGGAATAAGGTTCTAATGGGGGAAAATAGACGTCAACAAACAAACAAACAAATATGCAGGCATGCCTCACTACAGCGCACCTCACAGACATCGTGTGTTTTACAAATTGAAGGTTTGTGGCAACCCTGCATGGAGCAAGTCTGTCCTGGCCATCTTTCTGACAGCATATGCTCACTTCATGATTCTGTGTCACCTTTTGGTAATTTTCGTAATACTTTGAGCTTTTTCATCATTATTGTATCTGTTACAGTGGTCTGTGATCAGTGATCTTTGCTGTTACTATTATCATTGTTTTTGGGTACTATTAACCACACCTATACAAGATGGTGAACTTAACAGATGAATGTTGTGTGTTCTGACTGTTCGGCCTCCCTATGCCCTGAGACACACAAATATTGAAATTAGGCCAAAGAATAGCCCTACAAGGGGCTCTAAGTGTTCAAGTGAAAGTAAAAGTCACACAACTCTCATTCTAAATCAAAAGCTGTAATTAAACAGTGAGGAAGACACACTGAAAGCCAAGACAGGCTGAAAGCTAAGCCTCTTGTGCCAGTTAGTCAAGTTGAAAATGCAAAGAAAAAGTTCTTGGAGGAAATTAAAAGTGCCACTCCAGTGAACACACAGATGATAAGAAAGCAAAACAGCCTTATTACCGATGTAGAGAAAGTTGTAGTTGGTCTGGATAGAAGATCCAACCAGCCACAGAATTCCCTTAAGCCAAAGCCTAATCCAGAACAAGGCCGTAAATCTCTTCAATTCTATAAACACTGAGAGGAGAGGACAAGAGAGGAGAGGAGAGGAGGGGAGGGGAGGAGAGGGGAGGGGAGGAGAGGAGAGGAGGAGGTGGAGGAGGAGGTGGAGGAGGAGGAGGAGGAGAGGAAGAAGAAGGAGGAGGAGGAGAGGAAGAAGAAGGAGGAAGGAAGAAGAAGAAGAGAAGAGGACTTGGAAGCTAGCAAAGTTTGGTTCAGGAGGCATAAGGAAAGGAGCCATTTCCACAAACATCAGCACTTGAGGTAAAGCAGCAAGTGCTGATGGAGAAGCTGCGGCAAGTTATCCAAAAGATCTAACTAAGATTATTGATGAAGGCAGCCACACTAACAGATTTTCAATGTAGATGAAACACCCTTATATTGGAAGAAGAGGCCATCTAAGACTTTTATAGCTAGAGAGCATAAGTCAATGCCTGGCTTCAAAACTTCAAAGGACAGACTGACTCTCTTGTTAGGTTCTAATGCAACTTTAAGTTGAAGCCAATACTCATTTTCCATTCTGGAAATCCCAGGCCTCTTAAGAATGATGCTAAATCTACTCTCCCTGGGCTCTGGAAATGATCAACAAAGCCTGGCTAATAGCACATCTGCTTGTAGCATGGTTTACTGAACATTTTAATTCCACTGTTGAGACCTACTGCTCAGAAACAAACAAACAAACAAAAAAAAACCCTTTCAAAATATTTGACCATGCACCTAAGCACCCAAGAGCTCTGAGGGAGATATATAAGAAGATTAATGTCGTTTTCATGCCTGCTAACACAAAATCTATTCTGGGGCTTATGGATAAAGGAGTAATTTTGACCTTCAAGTTGTATTATTTAAGAAATACATTTTATATGGCTATATAGCTGCCATAGTGATTCCTCTGATGGATCTGGGCAATGTGTGTGACTCACTTTATCATAATATTTGCTTTATTGTGGAGGTCTAGAACTAAACCCACAATATCTCTGAGACATGCATATATATATACAGACATATACATATATGTGTGTGTGTGCACACCTGTGTGTGATATACATGTGTGTGTGTATGCATATATGTACATGATGTCAGTGGCAATAAGTTCTCTGAAGACAAATAAAACAGGACAGAGAGTGATGGATGGTGGAATTATTTTAAATAAGGTGGTCAGAGAAGGCCTTTCTGAAAACATGATATATGAGCAGTTGAAGTGGGAAGGGAGCCCTGGGCATATTTGGGCATAGAGCATTCCAAGAAGTAAGAACAGTGAGTGCAAAGGCCGAGACAGAAGTGTGTGTTGGCATTGCCAGACCTATAAGAAGACCAGTGTGGCTGGAGCACGTGAGAGAGAGGGAAAGAGATGGTGGGAGGGAGAAAGTCAGAGAGAAAGCAGGTAGGCCAAGGCACGGTGGATGGGCTGTCTGGACAGACAGGACGGAGGCAGCCTTGGTTAACACAGGGCTTGTCTCCTTTCCCAGCGTGGTATCTAAGTCCCAGAGGGCACTGAGGGGTCAAGGCAATGAGAGTAGTGTGTCTTGGGGGACAGTGTTTGGATGTGGCTGATGGTCCTCAAGGCCTCCACTGCATCCTCCTGGTTCCACACCACTAGCCTCTATGTCCACTTTCTACTGCCTACCTCTGGGCCTTTTCTAAGCCACAGCAGACTGTTGGCTTTCCCCGTACCTTTGCTTGCAGGGTGCTGAGCAAAGTTCAGAGGAGAAGGTGGTCTCGGGACCCTGGCATCCCTTTTTCTCCTGCTTTGCATCTGTGATGGTTAATATTGTCAACTTGATTGGATTGAGAGATGCAAACTGCTGTTCCCGGGTATGTCTGTGAGGGTGTTGCCAAAGGAGATTAACATTTGAGTCAGTGGGCTGGGAAAGGCAGACCCACCCTCAGTCTGGGTAGGCACCATCTATCTAATCAGCTGCCAGCAAGGCTAGATTAAAGCAGGCAGGAGAAGATGGAAGAGCAGATTTTCTGAGTCTTCCAGCCTTCATGTTTCTCCTGTACTGGATGCTTTTTGCCCCTAGACATCAGACTCCAAGTTCTTCAGCTTTTGGATTATTGGACTTACACCAGTGGTTTTCCAGGGGCTCTCGGGTCTTTGGCCACAGACTGAAGCCTGCACCATCAGCTTCCCTACTTTTGAGGTTTGGGGACTCAGACTGATCCATCACTGGCTTCCTGGCTCCTCAACTTGCAGATGGTCTATCATGGGACTTTACCATGTGATCCTGTGAGTCAATTCTCCTTAATAAACTCCCTTTCATATATGCATATACCTATTAGTTCTGTTCCTCAAGAGAACCCTAATATAGCATCCTGGCTCCTACTTAAGGCCACACTACTGCTGGCTTGGCCCACCATCATGTATATGCACCAGTTTCAAAATCCCCACACCTTCCTTGAGCTCAGGAATTCAGGCTGAAGTCAACTGATTCTATGAAGAAGTAACATGTACATTGAAATATGAATTAAGGCCAGGCATGGTGGCTAATGCTTGTAATCCCAGCACTTTGGGAGGTCAAGGCAGGAGGATCACTTGAGGCCAGGAGTATGAGACTAGCCTGGGCAATATAGCAGGACCCCTTCTCCGCCAAAAAAAAAAAAAAAAAAAAAGCCAGGTACAGCAGCACATACCTGTGGTCTCAACTTCTGGGGAGGCTGAGGTGGGAGAATCACTCGAGTCCAGAAGGTTGAAGCTGCGGTGAGCCGTGACTGCACCACTGCACTCCAGCCTCAGCAACAGAGTAAGATCCTGACTCTAAAAAAAAAGAAAAAAAAAGAAAAGGAAGGAAGGAAGGAAGGAAAGAAGGGAGGGAGGGAGGGAGGGAGGGAAAAGAAAAGAGAAAAGACAAGACAAGACAAGAAAAGAAAAGACAAGACAAGAAAAGAAGAAAAGACAAGAAAAGAATCCTCCATGGATGTTAGTTGCTAAGCAAGATAAATCTCTAACTAGGTGAACATGGAAGAGGAGTTTTTCCTTTTAGCAGCTTCTTACCTATTTCTCCACTCTGGCAGGTGAGCACACACACACACACACGCACGCACACCAACACACCTCTGCATGCTCCAGAAGAGCAAGGATCTGGAATCCGGACCCAGCTATCGACAGATGGCCACTCCTATTCTAAATGAACTGCCGGCCTGGGCCTCCCTTTTATCTCAAAGGCCATTTGCCATAACCTCATTCATCTGCACAGACTGTCAAATTCTCTCTCCTGGACTTCTCCTGTGACCTTCATTTTATTCTCTGCTCGTGCCTGAGTGTGGCAGCTGAACTGGATTGATTAAAGTTTTAGTCCTGTCTTGTTTTAATTCAAGAGCTAAACTGAGCATTTAAATGAACTCACAGCAGGACTGACTGGCAGGCTTCTGGAATCTGGTTAACATTCCTCCTGAGGCACTCTCACCCGCCTTATCTCTGCTCTGTGTCCGGGTTGGTTTCTGGGTGAAGTTCACTGTTGGTTAAAAATGACATCATCGGAGCAAGTGAGAGTAGATGAATGTTCACTTCCATCCATCCATCCATCACTGGAGACCCTGGGTTCATTAAGCGTGCGCCAGGCACGGTTTCCCTCTGCATCCCATAATTCATCCGTGGGTCTAATGAACCAAGATGGAGTTTGTCAGTTTCCCCCAGTTTGACTAGATGGGACAACAATTCTTTGGTGCTCAGAATCTTTTATCCTATAAAGAGAGACGGTGAGCAGAAGAGAGAGCAAGTCCCAGCACAGTGACATAAATGTCGGTGCACAACCATTCATCATTTCCACCTATAAACACAGTGCCCTCAAGAGCTGGGACACTGAATCCACACCCTTTCTTCTGCAGGTCTTGGTCTGGTTGCTATTTTTCAGGGAGTCACCTGGCCTCTCCATTTGGTTATCCCACTGTAATTGCCTGTGGTTCCTAAGACAGAGGAAGGAGCATGGGTGGGCAGGTCTAGGCATCCATCACCCAGGGCTGGATCAGGCATATAACTTCATACCATGTCCCCTCTAAACTCTCAAGGGCCTTCTCATCCATCCATCCATCTACCCACCCATCTGTCCATCCATCTGTCCATCTGTCTATCCATCCATCCATCCATCCATCTATTTATTCATATATTTAATTCAGCAAGTATTTATCACTTGCCTTCTATGTAACAGGTACTGTGCCAGATGCTGGGATTTTTAAAAACATACCCAAGAGGTTGTTCTTATTCAGGGATGATGTGTTAGGCTGTTCTTGTATTACTATAAAAAAAAAAAAAAAAAAAAAAAAAAAAAAAAACCTGTGCTGGGTAAATTATAAAGAAAAGAGATTTCATTGGCTCATGGTTCTGCAGACAGTACAGGAATCATGGTGCATAGTGCCTGCTTCTGGTGATGGCCTCAGGAAGCTTCCACTCATGGCAGAAGGTGAAGAGAGAGCAGGCATCTCACAGGGTGAGAGCAGCAGCAAGAGAGCGAGTGGGGAGGTACCACACTGTTTTAAACAACCAGATCTCACAAAAATTCAGAGCTAGAACTCACTGGTCACCAAGGGGATGGCACTAAGCCGTTCATGAAGGGTCCACCCTCATGAGCAAACACCTCCACCAGGCTCCACCTCCAACCCTGGAGATTACATTTCAACAGGAGATTTGAAGGGGACAAATATTCAAACAATATCATATGGTAAGGCCAGCAGATTATGAGATGACCACCACTGAAAAGATCGTTTGTTACTTACGGTTCCCAAGAGAAGGGGACAGACCATGTCACACCATTCAGAGCCACACAGGGAGGCACCAGGTCGGGTCAGGAGACAGGAATGAGGGAAAAGCATGGGCCAAGTTTTTTCTTCATTTATGGTTCTCAACGGAAGGAATGGGCGAGGCAGGGCAAGCCACTGAGCAAGTTTAAGATTGGATAGGCTGAATAACTTCAGCAGGCTCTGCGCTATCAGGGTGGTCCCTAGTTGAATGGTATCTGACCCTAGGGTGACTTTGGGCAGGAGGATGATGTCTAGGGTTTCCTAAGCCTGATGAAAGGGGCCAGTTTGGGGAACGGACTTGGGATGAGTTGGTTTGCATATGGAAGGCATCTTGCAGGCAAGTTGTTTGCTACCTGTAGGAAATAGCCAACCCTGGGAAGGGCAGTCCCTTCCTGGGTCCACAGGGCCCCAAGATGTAAAAGCATCTTAAAATACAGAAAACGAAAACGTGATTAATACATAGGGTTTCAGAAAATGATGTCTGCCCTTAAAGACTTCACAGACTTCAAAACAAACAAGAGTTTCATAGCATATGGCACCAGCTGTGCCAGTCACCTTTGGGGATGTCTGCCCAGCACAACATTTCCATTCGTGGGAAATACACCCCAGATGGAAGGGTGGGTTCCTCAGCGGCGGGTCAGCTTCTAGTTCATTGCCCATCCCCCTGGTGGTGGCTAATTGGATCAAGATGGACACATGGTCCCAAGCTCAGCCAATCAGATTTCCTCTCCCACTAATTTGGGATTGCGATTCAGAGACCAGTAGACCTGTGCTGACGGGTACAGCAGCAGGTAAACACAGGAGCCAGGAGACAGTCTGACTTCACTGTATATAGATCTGCGATCTCCAACCCTGGGTGCACATTGGAGTCATTGGGAGTTTTTAAGAAATACTGAGGCCAGAGTCCCCATTCAGACCACTTCAATCGGAATCTCTGAGGGTGGGGCCCAGGTGTCCAAGCTCCTGTCCCAAGCCTGACTCACTCCTCACACCCACAAAAGTGAACTGTTCTGGGCCTGCGTCCCCCCTCCAGGAGTACCACCTCTGGCCCTGTCCCTTCTTGTCGTGTAGAAGTGACACAGGACTATGCTGTGATTGGTGTGAATATCCTACACACACGCAGACTCATGGAGCACAGCAACGGGGAGGGGGCATGCTTTAAATTGACACGTGACATTCGTGCATGTGCAAGGGGTGCATATGATCTTTTGTTGCATGTGTAGAATGTGTAATGATCAAGTCGGGATATTTAGAATCTCTATCACCTTGAGCACTTATCGTTTCTATGTGTTGGGAACATTTCAAGTCTGCTCCTTTAGCTATTTTGAAATATATACAATATATAGCTATTTTGAAATACAATTCATTGTTATTAATTACAGTCACCCTACTCTGCTATTGCACATTAGAAATTATTCCTTCTGGCTGGGGGAGGTGGCTCATGCCTATAATCCCAGCACTTTGGGAGGCCGAGGTGGGCGGATCATGAAGCTAGGAGATCGAGACCATCCTGGCTAACACAGTGAAACTCCGTCTCTATTAAAAATACAAAAAATTAGCTGGGCGTGGTGGCGGGTGCCTGTAGTCCCAGCTACTCAGGAGGCTAAGGCAGGAGAATGGCATGAACCCAGGAGGTGGAGTTTGCAGTGAGACGAGATCGGGCCACTGCACTCCAGCCTGGGTGATAGAGGGAGACTCCGAGACTCTGTCTCAAAAAAAAGAAATTATTCCTTCTATCTAACTGCACATTTGTACCCATTAACCACTCTCTCTTCATCCACTCCTCCCCTACATACACACAAACCCTTCCCAGCCTCTGATAACTATAATTCTACCTCCTACCAGAGGGAGCATTTTTTTTTTAAGACGGGGGCCTCACTCTGTCACCCAGGCTGGAGTGCAGTGGCACCTCCTTAGCTCATTGCAGCCTCCAACTCCTGGGGCTAAGCAGTGCTCCTGCCTCAGCCTCCTAAGTAGCTAGGACTACAGGTTCAAGCCACCATATCTGGCTAACTTTTTTAAAAAATCTTTTTTCAGAGACATGGTCTCAATATGTTGCCCAGGAGAGTCTCAAACTCCTAGCCTAAAAGCCTCAGCCTCTGTATTTGTCCGTTTTCACACTGCTGATAAAGACATACCCAAGACTGGGAAGAACAGGAGGTTTAATTGGACTTACAGTTCCACATGGCTGGGGAGGCCTCAGAATCATGGCGGGAGGCAAAAGGCACTTCTTATATGGTGGTGGCAAGAGAAAGTGAGGAGGAAGCAAAAGTGAAAACCCCTGATAAACCCATCAGATCTCATGAAACATATTCACTATCATGAGAATAGTAAGGGAAAGACCAGCCCCATGATTCAATTACCTCCCCCTAGGTCCCTCCCACAACATGAGGGAATTCTGGGAGATACAGTTCAAGTTGAGACTTGGTGGGGACACAGTCAAACCATATCAGCTTCCCGAAGTGCTAGGATTACAAGTGTGAGCCACCGTGCCTGGCCCAGGGGGAGCATGTTAAATCAATGGTCTCCCGCTCAACTTCTAATAAAATGAATGTCCATCAAAAGAACATGTGCAGTGCACCCAAGAAGTCAATACATCAACTAACCAAGAAATATTTTTAGAAAGAGAGATGAATAAGAGGAAAGACAAGGTTCCTGGCCTGGAGGAGCCTTTAGTCCAGCTGGAGAGGGCTTTAGCTGTTGCTGTAGATATGTACACATAAAAATATGTACTTGATTAACATTACTAAACCAAGCATGATACACACTGGAAGAATGGCACTCCATGTGATCAGAAAGGAAAGACTCCTCTGGGCTGGGCTAGTCCAGGAAGACTTCCTGAAGGTGGGAGTATTTAACCTGGTCTTGTGAAGAAAGGTGAGTTTCAAACAGGCCCATGGGCCAGGGTAACCAGCTCTGTAGGTGCTTGAAGGACAGCCGTCCTCCACACTTGGTGTGCAGAACAGGTCCCATCAGAAGGCGTTCTCAGCCTCAGCCTTGGGCTCTGTCCCCCTCTTTCCCCACAGAGTGAATTTTTTATCACTCAAGCAAACCAGAGAAACTCAAAGGCTTGAACTAATAATGGTAGCCCAAGTCCAAGCATAGATAAGGACCCAGGTGAGGTCCTCTAACCACTCAGCAGGTGTCAGGAGACAAAGGGGGTGATTAGGTAACTAGGGGAGACAGGAGACCTGGACTCACCCCTGCACAGATGCCACCTTTCAAAGACATGGTGCCTCAAACACTGGAACCCAGATCCACTCATAGTCAAACTGTACCCCTTCTTTAAAATAGCTGCTCTAGGGAGACAGAGATGGAGAAGAGCTCTGCCCTCACTGCTCACTCTTCCCAGGAGCTAAGCCTAAATACTGAGGGCCTAGACTAAGAATAAAACCCAGTCATGGCTGGGCGTGGTGGCTCACACCTGTCATCATAGCACTTTGGGAGATCAAGATGGGGGGACCGCTTGAGGCCAGGAGTTTGAAACCAGCCTGGGCAACATAGTGAAACCCTGTCTCTACAAAAAATAAAAATGCAAAACTTAGCCGAGTGTGGTAGTGCACAACTGAAGTCTCACCTATTTGGGAGGCTGAGGTGGGAGGATTGCTTCAGCCCAGGTGGTCAAGGTTGTAGCGAGTCATGGTAGCTCTGCTGCACTTCAGCCTGGGCAACAGAGCGAGATCCTGTCTCTAAAAATAAAATAAAATAAAACCCAGTCATTCCAAAGAAAATGTCTTTCCTCTATTTCCATATTCACAAATCCCTCCCCAGCTCTAGAGGAACTAGCCATCCCGTGAGCTGTCTTCCTTCTGAGTCTCTTCTTTCCCTCAGCTTCGCCCTCCCATTCTCCTTCTCTCTATCTCCCTATCTGGACCCCTTATTCCTCAGCTGCAATTACTCGGCCTGCAATTCCTGAGCATCCATCTGGCACTGCTAAGCCTTCAAACCCACAGCCTCAGGTCTGAGCTTCAGGTCAGGAGTGTCCCTTTCTCCTGCCCTTTGTGGAAGCTCGAATTTCTACACATCCACTTCTTTTAAAACATCCCTTCCCTCCACTTGGTTTGGGCATGAGAATAACATCCGGGGACAGATGTGTCTGAATCATCCCGACTTGGGGCTTGGTTTCCCCCTCTGTGCAGTGGGGAGTGAACCCTGCTGTCTCTCTAAGGATGACCCCCCGCACACACCCCATCCTGAGTACGAGCTTTTTCTAGGACGGCAGGTTACTCGCAGCTGCAGGCTTCCCGCCATGCTTGCTTCGCTGCTTCCTGCTGCCGTGAAAGACTTTCCATGCCACTAGGGAGTGTAAATGCTCCTTACACGCATTTTCCAAACACCTTGGAGACCTCTGCATAAATCAGTAGAAGTTCATTTATGGTTTTAGAATATTCTGGCTAATTTATCTGTTCAGATTTATTTATCTGCAATTTCCAAGCTGGGCCCTGTAGGGCTCCGCTGCATTTCCCTTGCATGTATGTTTTGACTGGCCCTGAAATTCGAGCCGGCCACCAGGAGACATTTATCATTATCCAAAGAGATCTTCCCCTTCCCAATGACATACGCTTGGGAGGTTTGACTCCAAGCCAGTGTTTCTTCTCCTTTTAAAAAACCAACAGCAAAGATAGAGCTCTTCCTTCCAAACCACCGGGTTGCAGCTCTCGGATTTCAGCCTCGCCCTGATGTCCTTCCTATGAGTCTGAACTCCGCTATGCCAGCATGTAGTCCCTCCCAGTGCCCTCCTGCTGGCCTTACGCGGGCCAGGGCAGGCAGTGTACAGTAACAGGGACCCACTGGTGGTGATGCAATGAAAAAAATAGCCTGGCAGTCTGCATGGTTGAGCTTTCAGGGGCTGTCTTACCAGAAATCACTGTAGAAACATATGGCTGACATTGCTAGCAATTATCCCAGTGTCCAGCCCCAGAGGCGTTTTTACATCCTTCCTGGCTATGGTTTGAGATTTCATTGTTTGATGCTCCCTGAATTTTGCTCTCTCAGTATTTCCTCTACCCTGAATCATGTGGCCAAGCCTTAAACTCCTGTCCTTTGAGGACAATCAGAATGACACCTTTAGTGTTTGTGCCTTATTTTATGGCCTGATGATCTTGTGCCCTTCAGAGTTCAAAGGTCACATCAGGCAGCAGGCCGGGAGGTTTTTGATGTAACCTTTGAACCCCAGAAAACAAAAGAATGGAGGCCCACAGAGACCATCCATCTAAAAAACGATCCTATAAAGAATGCAACTCAATCAGCCCAGAGCATGCAAATCACATAACATTTTTATGGAGCACCCTGCTAAATCCAAACTTACAGCCAGAAGAAGGGACACAAACCCCATGATCCCAATACATAAATCAAAGCTTGAGAAAAGCAAAGACATGAGTTTACAGCTGGCTAAGAATGGAAGGATTTGCAAGATGTGATTTATACATTTGTTTCCTCCCTTCCTCTCACCCCCTGTCTATACACAAACACACACTCACACACACGCTGGTCAATACCACAGCACCATAGGGAAATCCAGCATTTTCCTTTCTAAAGGTTTGCTCTGTGCTAAGCCTACCATGGACAGACATGGGAGAGCAACTGAAGGCCAAGAGCTTCCTCCTTGGCCACCAGAACCATCCTCAGAGACAGGCAGAAAGTCCCTAGGGCAGGCAGCCAGATAAGGAAGATGAGGACTTGTCATATAGGTAAAAGACCGGCCCCACAAGGAAGGCCACATCCTGTAGAAGAGATGTCACCTTCCCTGTGACACAGATTGTCCCTCAACAGTCCTTAATACCTGGCATACATGTCCCCAGGGCAAAGGCCAGACTAATTTCTGAATTGATGAGAAATACTGTTCAAATAGTTATAGAGCTGAGCAGGAGGTGCTCCTGTTTTTCATGACTATTGAAGTTTTGGTTTCTTAAAGAAGAAATATTGAAGTGTGTTTCTAGATGTCTAGATAGCACACTGATGTTGGGTAATAGATCTTGAGAAGTCTGCCAACTACGTCTGTAGTAGAAAATGTTCCGTAGAGAGTGAAAAAGAGATCCCCTTTTAAATGAAGACTGGGTTTGCAATTAAAATGTGTCTTCTTTTCTTTTTTTTGTTTGTTTGTTTGTTGTTGTTTGTTTGTTTGTTTTTGAGATGGAGTCTGGCTCCGCTGCCCAGGCTGGAGTGCTGTGGTGCAATCTTGGCTCACTGCAAGCTCCGCCTCCCGGGTTCACACCATTCTCCTGCCTCAGCCTCCTGAGTAGCTGGGACTACAGGCGTGTGCCACCAAGTCCAGCAAATTTTTTGTATTTTTTAGTACAGACGGGGTTTCACCTTGTTAGCCAGGATGGTCTCGACCTCCAGACCTCGTGATCCTCCTGCCTTGGTCTCCCAAAGTGCTGGAATTACAGGTGTGAGCCACTGCGCCCAGCCTTTTTGTTTGTTTTTTAGACAAGATCTCACGGTGCCACTTAGGCTGGAGTGTAGTGGCACAATCACGGCTCACTGAAGCCCTGACCTCCTGGGCTCATGTAGTCCTCCTGCCTCAGCCTCCCAAGTAGCTGGGACCACAGGTGCACGCCACCACTTTCAGCTATTCTTTTTAAATTTTGTAGAAATGAGGTCTTACTTTGTTGCCCAGGCTAGTCTCGAACTCCTGGTTTGAAGTGACCCTCTTGCCTCAGTCTCCCAAAGTGCTGTGATTACAGGCATGAGCCACCGTGCCTGGCCTTTGTGCCTTCTACAGTGAAATTGAAAAATTGTGTAGGTGCATCTAGATCTTCATCATGGATGTTGCATCTGGAAGAATCTCTGCTCTATCTCATCCAGGTTTCTCCTTTCTTTTTAACTTTGCACTAGATTATAATGTCTCTGGGAGCTATGAATATATTTTTAACTCTATCTGAACAATAGCACAACTGTGTCTAATAAAAATGTGTCCTCAACAGTGGCACCCCAACGCAATTTCAGATGAAATAAGAATCCTAGAAAGAACCCTAGAAAGAAAAAATCCTGGCCTTAGAATTGGAAGACCAACTCTGTGTGACCTTGGTCAAGTCACTTCACCTCTTTGAGCTCCCATTTCTGAAAGTTGAATGGTCCTGGTGCTTTCTGAGGGCCTACTCTGCACAGGCCCTGCCCAGGTGCCAGGATAACCTCTGTCCTGTCAGATTTAACACTGCATGACTTCTCTGTTTCTGAGGCGTCTTACTTAGACACAAAAGAATGAACTAAACAGCTCCTCCTCTACCCCCGTTCTTTAACTCGGGGATTTCACAACCTGTTTCCTACTCAGGAGAGGCAAAATGCAACCCAGTGGACGAAGCCCCATTTTCCAAATGATTCCTAAGCAGCAAACATGATGTTGAAATGTTCTGCAAAATTCTCCAAGCAATTTTGGAAGCCCAGTCTAAGGAATATATATGACTGCTGCTTAAGCTGCTCAAAAATAAGATTAACCAGGGTCTCAGAGTCTTTCTGGCCTAAGACTATTGTGGCTGGAAAAGCTAGGAAATTATCCTGCCTAATCTCGACCTCTTTACACATTCCACACATGCTCTGGACAGGGGCTAGGGGACACTCACCAGAGGTCACAGGGCTAATTAGGCGTAGTCAGGACCAAAGCTCAAGTTCCTCCAGTGCCAGCGCACACTAACGGCTACCCCAGTGCACACTGGGCCATGGCACTGGCTTCTTACCCGTCATCTTGGTTCATCTCTACAACAAAACTGTGGGTAGGTGTTACTATTGCATGTCAGAGATGAGGCGCTAGAGTCCTGGGAGGTTCAGTTACTTGCTTAAATCTCATAGCTGATACATGGGAGCCGTGACTGGCCTCAGCCCTGAGACCCCATCTGTATGCCACAGCAGGGAGCCTCACACGCAGAAGATGATGAGCCCACAGAACCTAAGCAGGAACAGTCTCAGGGAAAGGGAAGAAGGGGGCATGCAGTGAGTTTAATGGTGCCCCCCTAAGAGATCCTAACGCATCCTAACCCCCACAACCTCTGAGTGGGACCTGTTTTGGAGAAGACAACTTTGCAGATGCAATTAGTTTAAGTATACCTTGAAAAGATTATCTGGATTATCCAGGTGAGTACTAACCCAAATGACAAGTATCCTTACAAGAAACAGAAGAGGAGCTGGGCAGAGTGGCTCACACTTGTAATCCCAGTTACTTGGGAGGCCAAGGTGGGAAGACTGCTTGAGCCCAGGAGTGCGAGGCTGCAGTCAGCTATGATAAAAATAAAACTAAATAAAAATAAAAAAATCAGAAGAGGAGAGGACACAGACACAGGAGAGAAGGCCATGTGAAGATAGAGGCAGAGATGGAGCCATGCAGTCACAAACCAAAGTATGCCTGAAGCCACAAGAAGCTGGAAGACCCAAGGAAGTTTCTTTCCTGGCCCTGTTGTTGCCTTGACTCTAGGCTTCCTGGGCTCCAGCATTGTGAAAGGATAAATATCTCTTGTTCAAGCTTTGTAGGCCCGTGTAGCACGAGAGTCGTTGAGTACTTAAGACTTCTGAGGCCAAGGCATTAGGTTCTGCAGAACTGAAATCTCCACACTTTGGTAACAATGGGCGTTGAATGACCCCCTGGTAAGTCAGCCCCAGCCCCAGCTGTGCTCTTTACCATTACCCAGCTTCTAAGAACAGAAGGCCTTTAGCCCAGAGGAACCCAGTTCCTTACTCTTAGTAAGATTTGGCAATTGAGCCAAGACATATTCTAGCCTGAGTCAAATATCTAGATTGATAAATTGGCCAAGTCAGGTGTGTGTTGGGAAAAGATTCTCTACTTTGGTGAAGGTTTCCTATAGATCCCTAACCCTCCCAAATATATGTTCAACGCAATTAGATTTTTAAAACTTCCATGATATGGTTAGGCTTTGGTCGCCACCCAAATCTCATCTCGAATTGTAATCCCCAGAATCCCCACAGTCCCCATGTGTCAAGGGAGAGACCAGGTGAAGGTAATTGCATCATGGGGGCAGTTCCCCCATGCTGTTCTCGTGATAGTTCTCATTCACTATCACGTGAATGGCCGGAGATGACCTGCTTGGGAACTCAGGCCACCTCAGGTGACACCTGGCTACACTCCAGGCTACAGAAACTGATAAGTTCTAAGCACACTGAGGAACCCGCCCAAGCACGAGAGTCAGGAGCTCTTTCCCCTTCACTCAGCACTTCTCCTTCCTGCCATCTTTTGAAGAAGGTGTCTTGCTTCCCCTTCACCTTCTGCCATGATTGTAAGTTTCCTGAGGTCTCCCCAGCCATGCTGAACTGTGAGTCAATTAAACCTCTTTCCTTTATAAATTACCCAGTCTCAAGCAGTTCTCTATAGCAGTATGAAAACAGACTAATGCATTCCATTTCCATGGACATTTTCAGAAACACACTTCTATGTAAAGCAAGTTCCATAGTACAGACTGCCTGCTTGTTCCCAATGGGTCCTTGGCTTATAAGACTACAAAGGCAGAGGTGGCTGGGCTTCCTTATTGAGACTTCTGGCTCTGAGACAGAACATTCCAGCAGGCAGAAAGGAGATGAGATGCTTCATCACTTCAGCACTGATGGCCTGAATGCTTCTTCCCTGGATCATTGTATCCTAGAAGCCCAGTCTGAGGATGTGAATAGCAACATCTATCCACAGCTTTGTTGTAAAGATGAATAGAGTTGATGTGTAAAAAGCCAGCACTCTGCACTGGCATGATCATGCAAGGAAGTAGCCATTATTATAGGCTGGGAATGGAGGAACATCTGCTTCAGTCTTGACTGTTCCTAACTAGCCATGTATACCTACTTTTCTCATCTGTATACTGGAATGAGCATCAGCCCTAACTAAGCGGCAGATTTAAAAAGGAATGGCACAGACTACTTCTCAGGCTGTGAACTGGGGACGTGAATGTTTTTAATTGTCATCCTTGACACTTGATTCCAGTGTTTTCAAACATTTTTCCCGGTAAAACAGAGGTCAGATCCTCCTTTGCTCATGCTGCTCTCAGGAGCCCAGATAGCACTGTTCCGGTGGCCAGAGATGACCTGCTTGGGAGCTCAGGCCACACCTGGCTTCACTCCCGGCTGAAGAAACTGGTAAGTTAAGTTCCAAGCACACCGAGGAACCTGCCCAAGCACAAGAGTCAGGAGCTCTGCCTTACATATGTCATATTTTTTCTATCTAGTCAATATATTTAATAAACCCAATTTTTTAAAAACAGTAATTGAGTCTCAATCCTCAGAAGCAAATCCTGGAAATATGGAAATATTTGAAGATGCCTCCACAGCAGATAAAAGAAAAGTAGAGGTTTTCAAAAAATGGCAGCTTATGCTAAGATTTTTGATAAAATGAAATCCCCATAATATAAAATTCCCCAATCCATAGTGAGTAAGACCTCTGACATGGAAGAGAGTCAGACACTGCTTCCATCTATGAATCATGCTAAGAAATAACTACCTCTCCTCGGGTGCTGAAAACTCCTTGTGAATATCTAGTTTGGAAGAAATATAAAAGCCCTACTCTCCTCTGATTTCAGAATAAAGACTCTTTCTTCCTCCATCCTCTGGCTCCCACAACTTCAGGTGCACACACATGCACGCATGCTCACACACGCATGCACAGACATACACATACACACACACAAACACACACAAAATGAACCAAGAAAGGAAGGAAAAGAGATCAGGAATGAGAGAGCCCACTAATGGATTGGCTTAAGTATAGAACAACATCCCATCACTGTTCTAGAAAATAATCAATCGAGCACTTAATTTTAAACATAAAAGTAAGCTGCCAGGAGACTGTTAATAGATAACCAAATAAATTAACAGTTGTAGGCGGGATTTGAAACCAGGTCAGATTTTCCCCCAAGCTCCAGGCCCTATGCATACAAAGGGTCTCACCGGCTCGGGCACTTGATCTCACACTGTTTCAAAGTGGGAGATCTCCTTTTAGCCAATATCCCTTCTCAGCGGGCTTGTCACTTCAGGGGTTTGTTCTTTGTGCGTCTTCCATAAATTTTATAACACCACTACTTTAAAATATTGATGGGCAAGTTGGCCTTGGCCCAGGCCCACAGTGGGTTAGCATGGACATGAAAACCTTCAGGAGGCTAGAAACAGGAAGAACACATTCCCCGCTGCCTTTTCGTAAGGGACAATTGTGTAAGTGCGGTGGTTACCTGAGCTGGAGGCCTGCCCAGCTTTGATGGATGGCTCTGCCCTCTGGGAGCCTGCTGAGAGCTGTTTGGGGACAGGAGGGCACTCAGGACACACTCAGGCAATGCTGAGATACCTGTAGACCCGCAAAGGGTAAGTAAAATCCACACATAATCCCCTAAGTTCTTCTAACCTGAAACTCAACTTTCTTAACACTCAGACTTTTCGCAAAGTTATTGATAAGTAAGAACAAATGGCTTTGTCATCTGTCTCTTCTTCCTATGCCCATCAATACATTCTTCCTATAACCCTATCAAAGCAAGTGACCAAAAGTAAATGGTAACAAGGAACAGAAAGAGCAGGACAGGCCGGGTGTGGTGGCTTACACTTGTAATCCGAGCACTTTGGGAAGCTGAGGTGGGAGGATCTCTTGAGCCCAGGAGTTTGAGTCCAGCCTGGGCAACATAGGGAGACACCATCTCTACAGACACACACACAGAATTAGCTGGCCATGGTGGTGCACTTGTAGTCCCAGATATGGTTTGGATTTATGTCCCTACCCAAATCTTGTGTAGAATTGGAGGAGAGGCCTTGTGGAAGGTAATTGGTTTGGTTAATGGGGGCAGATTTAACCTTGGTGTTCTCATGGTAGTGAGTCCTCACAAGATCTGATGCTTTAAAAGCATATGGCACTTCTCCCCTCATTCTCTCTCTCTCTCCTGCCACTATGTGAAAAAGGTCTTTGCTTCTCCTTCGCCTTCTGCCATGATTGTAAGTTTTCTGAGGTCTCCCAGTCATGCTTCCTGTTAAGCCTGCAGAAACTGCAAGTCAATTAAACCTCTTTTCTTCATAAATTACCCAGTCTCAGGTAGTTCTTTATAGCAGTGTGAGAACAGACTTATACATCCAGCTACTTGGGAAGCTGAGGCAGAAGGATCACTTGAGCCCAGGAGGTCAAGGCTGCAGAGAGCCAGAATTATGCCACTGCATTCCAGCCTGAGTGACAGAGCAAGACCCTGTCTGAAAAAACAAAAACAAAACAGGACAAGAGAACTGATCCCCTAGATTCCTGCCATCACACTCTCTTCATAATACCCCCAGAAAAAAACTGTAACACCACTAAGAACAATACAGCAAAAGTGTGCTAACCAAATTAATACAAGATCATAATCACTACCATTTATTGGGCCTTTAACACACATACATACACTCATGCACACACACATATCTCAGGCACTGCACTGTACTAAACACATTACATATGTGCTCTCGTTTCATCCTTTTAAAAAAATCTGCAAGAATATCCTTTGATTCAGACAACCCACTTCCAAGAACTTTTCCTATGGAAATGATCAAGGATACGCCCAAAGATTTTGTCTGTAAGGATATTTGTCAAAACCATTGTTTAGTAATATGTCATGACAAATAAGACATATCCATGAGATGTTAAGTGAGCTATACAGAGTACAGAAGAGAAGAAACATATGAGTATTTTTATAATTTGAAAGTATGCATAAAATATGTGGGGTTAGTTTCATCGAAGTGTCATAAGATCATAGGTAATTTCCCCTTTTTATGTATCTTACTTTCTACATTTTAAAAGACTTTTTAGTAAGAAAAATATATTTTAAAATTATGACCTAGGTACTATGTCCAAATAGTCATAGATGTTAATGAATAATAGCCCATTACAGATACAAAGCCCTTTCTAGTCTACCCTCTGGTTTTACACGTTGTTTCAGATTATTCTCACACCATCTTTTCGGGTGAGCAGAGTGGATGTCTTATAATGCTAAAGATTTTTAAACATACAAAAAATAATTAAAAGGCTGGGTGCAGTGACTCATACCTGTAATCCAGCACTTTGGGAGACAGAGACAGGAGGATCACTTGAGGCCAGGAGTTCAAGACCAGCCTGGGTAATATAGAGAGACCCCCACCTCTACCAAAAAAAAAAAAAAAAAAAAAAAAATTAAAAATTACCCTGGTGTGGTGGCATGGACCTGTAGTCCCAGCAACTCAGGAAACAAGCAGGGGGAGCCCAAGAGTTCGAGGCTGCAGTGAATTATCATGGCACCAATGCACTCCATCCTGGGACCCACAGGCAAGCACATTCAGGCCTCTCTGAAGAGAGGCTGCCCTTGGCTGTGGTCCACGGGGTGTCTACTCCAGGCTCCCAATGTCCATTGTTGGGGTGCTCCAACTGCCGTGAAAATAATCTGCCTTATCACTCCTTGGACTCCCCATGCTCCCATTACTTCTTAGGTTCTGCAGGATTCCGCTCTGTTCAGGACAGGAAGGGAGCAAGGTGGGGGAACATTCCAGAGTACATAGTGAGTGAGACCTCTGACAAGGTATACAGTCAGCAATGTGCAGCCACTGGCTCGTGCTGGCTCAGGAAAGCCAATCTTTAACAACTCTTCCCAACTCTATGATCAGTAATGTCATGTTGGTAGCCTGGAGCCAGCAGCAATGGTAGTATTTACACCATGGAAATCAGCAAATGCTACAAATCAGGGCTCTTGTTTTTCCCAGAGAGCCTGTTATTAAACATTGATCAGCACACCACTGGATGCAGTCTCGGAAAGAAAAATTCGTATATTCAAATACAAGTCAATCCCTCCAAACCCCTGCTTTAATTAAGCAGGACTACAGCTGCACAGACTAAGCAGGCTGTGAATGTTGTTTTAAAATAACATATTATTCAGAAAACTGTTTATGTATTTACAAATCTTGCCAATCTACCCACTCTCCATCCCTCTCAAGTGACCTTGAGGTCACTTAAATTTGTTTCCTTTTGCTGTGTTTCCCCCAGAGTCAAAGAAAGCCCACCTAGTACACTTCTTTTGTTTCTAAACTTGATGGACCCAAACAGTGGTTGAAACAGACAGCCAAGCTCTGAGCACGGACGGAAGAACGTCCTGCTCACCACGGTGGTGCCTACGTCTGTGTCAGACAACCCAGTCTTGCCCCGAAGTCAGACTTCCCTGAGCCGAAAGGCTTGATAACATGTTTGCCCCTGTCCTCCGGTTTCCCAGTCGTGGGGCCGTCTTCACTGGTCGTGAACAGTCTCTACACTGCACTTGAGGACGACTCAGCTGGGAGTGAAACATGATCAGGAGATAATCTGGCCCAGATGGCTCTGATGCAGGCAAGAGCATTTGGCTGTGCATATCCTCAGTCTAGGGAAACCCATTTAAGTTTTTTGAGAAGGGAATGTAACCAAGCAGCCACATACCCTCAAAATGCTACCTCATGTTTTACAGCTGCAATGAGATGTCTGATCATGCTCCTGGAGAGATATTTGGCTCTTAGGAAGGTAAAGCCAGGCTAGCCTTTGCTGCTGGATGCCACCACGGCTCGGCTCGGTACTTGGCCTTTGGGGTATTCAGAAGGGATCAGGCATAAAAGCTTGAAGATATTCCTAGCTCCTGAGGATCAAGGGATTGCAGCAAAGGATAACACCGCAACTGGAAACAGGAGAAAGCATCGCAGAAACAGAGCGAACCAGGAGTTCAGAAGAGGCCCAGGGAGAGGCTTGGGGGACACAAAAAGGTGAAGTGGCTGCTTAGAGTAGCTGTCTTTATTTGCATCAAGCTCTGAGGCATAGGAAGGGGTTAGAATTCACTATTTGACACAGTTTTTCTTTTCTGTCATGCAATTGACAGGAGAAAGATACAAATAAAAGAAGCTGCTCGTCTGCGGAGCGTAGCTTGGGGAAAAGATTGCTTTGCTTCAGGAAAAAACAGGACCCGTGCAACCCAAGGCTCTAGAGTATGATGGGGACACGCTGGTGAGAGGGTCTCACCAGTGTTAGTGAAAAGGTGGGCGGCCTTCACTGTTAGTGAAAAGGTGGGCTGCCCTTGGGGGCCAGCTGGAGCTCTACGGCTCTGCACACGGTGTTCCATCTCATTCTCTCCAGTGTAGTCATGGACACTGTAAGGTGTAGCCCTCCCAGAGACCACTTGGTTCCCCACTGCCTAATCTTGAGAGTCAGCAACTCATGCTCCCCTGAAGTGGGTGCTTCCCCACTGCGGCGTTGGTCTTCCCCTGTGACAAGTTTCCAGGGCTGGATGAGATGACAAGAAAAAAATGGACTTTTCAGACAGACCTATGTCACCGGAAAGTTTTTGTCCCTTTTAGCCCTCTGGCTAGAACTTTGACTGGGAATCACTTTCCAAGGATTCTGTGAGTACTACAGGCCCATAGGGTTTTGGTGAAGACAAACGGAATCTTACTAAAAAGACTTATGCCCCTAGTCACTGTGGGGGTAACTTTTGTTCCAAATAGGCAGTGATGATAGAGAGCTCCCTCTCTATATCATGAATGTGGAGAACAGTACAAGTATGCAATCCATAGATATCATTTCCATCATCCCAGAAAAGTTCCCTTTTAGGCAGCAGTGTGCTGGTAAATGGTGACTAACCAGCGATCTGAAAAACAATCTAGGCATATATGTATGTGTCAGAGTATGTTTACTATAAATTTTACTTATCTAAAAGATGTGGAACACACAATTTACAAATAATAATAAAATACACAATACACTTTCCTATAACTTCCATAGAGCCAATTCATCCTCAGAGAATGCTTTTGTCGATTTTTACCAAGCTCTTCTATCTGCAACCAACCTATGGTTGCAACTGATCAACAAGCATAGTTCACACATATTGATGTTTTGTTTACATTAATGAGCAATGCAAATATGAAACAACTTCTTTGTATGCCAACACTTCACTTGGATAAATTGAATAATAGTTTTCAAATAATGGAAGACTATTCAAGTGTTCAAGTGTTTGTGAATATCACAATGTAATGGTTGCAGAAACAATTATGTATTGTGTTATTAACGTTTTTCCCATCACTTTCCTAAGTCTAAATAATCAACAACAAAAAATAGGGTGAAATAATTAGAAAGCAACGAATTTTGAATGTTACCTTGTTTTTAATATGTTAATTTGAAAGTTATTATTTTAATGATTGTAACTTGAAATTTTAACAATGGGTTCACAAGTCAACATGTCATGTGCCTGTGCAATCAATTCCATGCCATATGTACACTTTTTTTAAAAATAAGGAAAAGGTAAGAATACAGAACACTCCATGGATTCTCGAGGTTAAATCTATTCTTTCTCAACATGACAGGAAAGTAAAGCTTTGACCCGCAGGGGAGACTGGAGAGGGGAAGTTGGCCTGTCTGTTCCCATTTCAGGAGCAGGCTAACAGTGTGTTTCTGGAAACAAAACTGTCAGAGTGAAGGCTCACAAGAAATCAGAAACAGGGCCCAGATCTCTGCCCAAGGGCTTATAACAAAGGCTCAAAGCAGGCTTTTTTCCAAAAATGTTTTTAATTCCAACATCCATCTTAATGGCCTACTGTAGCCTAATTTAGCCAATAACTGCTACTCTAAAAATGGAAGCTAATGATTCCAGCTAAAAACAATGAAGCCGGTACTATCACAGCATGAAACTGATTATCACGGGGTGCATTTTTCACTTCCTTTTCCCTGAAGAAAGGCTTAATATGAGTCCCACATCAAAAGCAAAAGCATTTCTTTCTCTCATGGGACCCCAGGATATTAGGAATGTGTTCTCTAGAGGCGACCACCTCCCAGAACTACTCTTTGGCAAGAGGCATCACACGCACGGAGCGATGGTCTGGCTGAAGGGCACCACCTGCTATTGCTCATCATGTTCGCGCCATTCAACAAATATTAGCAGCATCAGTTTACTTCTCTGAAGCACCCGCAGGTACCCACCACTTGGCTCGGTGCTATATAGCTGTACACACTTTATATTTTGCAAAATACATGCATATGGAAAAGAAGCACAACATTTAAGGCAAAGATCAGATAATAGCCATATTGCACAAGTGTCTAGCTGGATAAAATTGGCAAAAAAAAAAAAAAAAAAAATAGAAGGTTTGTAAAATGATCAAACGTTTAGATGTGCAGGATAAATATGTTCTGGGCATCTAACATACATAACGAATACGGTTAATAATACATTCAAGAACTGTGGACAGTTGTCCTTCTATGGGGGATTGGTTCCAGGATCCCCCACAGATACCAAAAGTTATCCAAGCTCAGGTCTCCATTTTGCTATTAACAACTGAGAAGCTGAATAATCTTAATTTAGGGCATTCGTTTCCGGGTGAGCTCAGATTTTCTTATTCCAGCTTGTGACATCTCAACGAATTTCCCATTTCCACCTAACGTTGGGAGCCATATTCGTGGACCACCTTCAGGATTCTGGCAGAAGGGGTTTCAGGTGAGGTGAGAAGGTTAAGAGGCGAACTGGAGGTTCCTGGCTGATGCACCTGCGCCTTCACGCGCCCCCGTGCGCACACACAGACGTTCGCTTTCTTACAGCTGCCAGCTTTAAATTCTGCCTTCCCGCTGTTGTTGTGCAAGGTGGTCCTTTGCCGCATCGAGAGGAGCTCACATGGCAGAGCCCCTAGGAAAGCAGGTGCCCTCGGTCACCTACACTCTGAGCAGGCCAGGTCTTGCTGCTCACTCCACTTGGGGTATGGTTGCAGCCTACTCTCTCACCCTTTGTGGGTAATGATAATATACTTTGGAAAAACACAAAATGGCATCAGATTGAGCAAAGGATCTCTTTTACGTGCCTTAAATTATGGTTTCTTGAATTAAATACCCAAGTTATGAGAAAGATTAGCCCACCTCTTGCATCAGCATGAGCTGGAGGTGAGACGTGGAGTCAAAGATTATTCTGTAACTTTAATGAGTAGGCCGGGGGTGGTGGCTCACACCTGTAATCCCAACACTTTGGGAGGCCAAGGCGGGTGGATCACGAGGTCAGGAGTTAGAGACCAACCTGACCAAGATGGTGAAACCCCATCTCTACTAAAAATACAAAAATTAGCCGGGTGTGGTGGCACGTGCCTGTAATCCCAGCTACTCAGGAGGCTGAGGCAGGATGATCCTTTGAACCCGGGAGGCGGAGCTTGCAGTGACCCGAGATCGCACCACACTCCAGCCTGGGCAACACAGCAAGACTCATCTAAAAAAAAAAAAAAAAATGAAGGACTGCCCTGCCAGGTTTGAGACTTGCACAGGGGAGTGCAGTAGCGCATGGGGCCTGTAGCCCCTGTATTTTGGCCAATTTCTCCCATTGGAAATGGGAACATTTACCAGTGTCTGTACTCCCATTGTATCTTGGAAGTAACGAATTTGCTTTTAATTTTACAGCTTACAGGCAGAAGGGACTTGTCTCAGATGGGACTTTGAACTTGGACTTTTGGGTTAATGCTGGAATGAGTTAAGACTCTAGGGCACTCTCGGGAAGGCATGATTGGTTTTGAAATGTAAAAAGGATGTAAGATTTGGGAGTGGCCAGGGTGGAATGATACGGTTTGGCTCTGTGTCCCCACCCAAATCTCATCTCAGATTGTAATCCCCATAATCCCCACGTGTTGAGGGAGGGACCTGGTGGAAGGAGATGGAAACGTGGAGACAGTTCCCCCCATGCTGTTCATGTGAGTTCTCACAAGATCTGATGGTTTTATAAGGGGCTCTTCCCCCACTTGCTTAAGCTCTCACCTGCTGCCATGTAAGACATCTGCGTCCCCTTCTGCCATGACTGTAAATTTCCTGAGGCTTCCTCAGACATGCCGAACTGAGTCAACTAAACCTCTTTCCTTTATAAATGACTCAGTCTCCAGTATTTCTTTCTTTTTCTTTTTTTTAATTTTGGGACAGGGTCTTCCTCTGTCACCCAGACTGGACTGCAGTGGTGCAATCACACCTCACTGCAACCTCAAACTGCTGGGCTTGGGCTCAAGCAATCCTACCAACTCAGCCTCCCAAGTAGCTGGAACTACAGGCATGTGCCACTATACCCAGTTAATTTTTACTTTATTTTTTGTAGAGTCAGGGTCTGGTCTTGAACTCTTGGGATCAAGCAATCCTCCAACCTCGGCCTCCCAAAGTATTGGGATTACACATGTAAGGCACTGCAGCCAGCCTCACATTTAAAGGGCTTTTAATAATGAGT
The DNA here is from genome assembly GCF_002776525.5 of Piliocolobus tephrosceles. Classification (NCBI taxonomy): domain Eukaryota; kingdom Metazoa; phylum Chordata; class Mammalia; order Primates; family Cercopithecidae; genus Piliocolobus; species Piliocolobus tephrosceles. Next base: position 22,028,558 of record NC_045451.1, on the reverse strand, counting down.
TCAGGGCCAGGTGCAGAGAGGCTCATCCTTGTAATCCCAGCACTTTGGGAGACTGAGGCAGGAGAATCCCTTGAGCCCAGGAGTTCAAGACCAGCCTGGACAACATGGCAAAACCCCATCTCTACAAAAAATATAAAAACGTAGCCCGGCGTGGTGGTGCACTTCTATAGTCCCAGCGACTTGGGAGGCTGAGGTGGGAGGATCACTTGAACCCAGGAGGTGGAGGTGGCAGTGAGATGAGATTGCACCACTGCACTCCAGCATGGGTGACATACCAAGACTCCATCTTAAAACAAACAAACAAACAAAAAAACCACACAGACACACAATGAGTTCATTTCTCCTGATATGAAGCAAATTTTGAGTGCAAAAACTTATTTTGATTTTTAAAAAGTTAAGTAGTTCAAGAATGCATATTCTTTAGAAGAGCACTGTACATGCAGGGACCTGGGCTTTATCATCACCCTGGCAAGCTAAACTGCCTTATCAACACTGTCCTTGCAAAAGTTTCTGTAGAAGTTGATTCATCAATTAAAAGCCAGATCTGTACATACACAGCTTGAAGAAACTGCCAGTAGTTCATTGCTAATTACCAGGGCAAACATTTGTATTTCAAAGTTGACCAACAGGATGACAATTCTCAAAGCTCTAAAAAGATTTTGTCCTACCAAATGGTAGCCTAGTGTATGACCATTACCCATCCGTGGTTAGTAGCAATCAAAGGCAACACTTCTTACAATAACAAATGCCGTGAGCAGCGATGTCAATAAATCCCTCTTTGCCTGTCACTATAAAAGCTGGTCTGGTCCCAACTCAGCATCAAAGACATTAGTCCAGACAGCACAGCACTATCAATTCAGGTTTCCTTAGCAAATAATTGCTTCAGATATACTCGCAAGGGCTCCTGAATTGGAGTTTTCTGCATCATCTCCATAAAAATATCTTTTCACCTCTATTTTTTCATTGAAGAATTGAAATAGACCCTTGGGAAGTTTCCTTAAGGACAGAGAGTGGCTCCAAAAATAACCTTCCTTCCAGCACCACACCACTAACCCAGAGAATGCACTTCATGGTGGGATGGTCACTCAAAGTCTACTGTGAACCTAATCCCCAAAAAGGTAATGGAAAAGGCTAGAGGAAAATCCTAAACAATTACCTATGCCTTGTATCTTTCTCTAGAAACACAATCTACTAATAGAAAAGCCAATTTGAAATTTTTAAAATGTAGACGCTACTCAAGAGGGCTGTCATCAATGTAGGAGAACTATTAACTCAAGTGGATGGCATGTTTCTTTTCCTGTATTAAAAAAGCTCCTTACATTTAATAATTTTGATTTGGATCAGTTTTGATTTAACAGACAATATGAATCAAACTTAGTTAAAACCTTAATGATGTTGTAATATTTATTAACACAGCCAATTCTCAATATAGAAGATTTATGAATCTCCTAATACTTCCAGTTTATAAACTGGCTTAAAAAAACGCTCTTTTGAAGAACAAAGTTTCAGGGTTTGAAGGAAAGAGAAAGTGATCTTTACAAATTCTTCATGGAACCACCAGGGATCTTTTAATCCATTTAAATACAAATATAGATCAGATTCTGATCTGACATTATTTCTATACTTTTAGAAACACTTTTCACTCACAAATCCAAGGTGACAATGGCATTAAAAATATCTACAGGAAAGGACTAGCATGAAATACAATATTATGATAATAGTTATTTCATTAAAGTGGTTACTTTTCTGTATTCTTCACGTGTCCCATTGTATGGCTATAAATTTTTATAATAACAAATTGTAAATTAAGAAAGAATTCAAGTAAAGTATTGTTGACTTTATAAAATAATTCTGAAAACAAATGTGTAGAAAGAAGGCATTCAACTAAGAGAAGATGCTGGATGGAAAGGCTGGCGAGGTCCAGGGTGGAGCTCATCATTAGCCTTTCCAGCAGCACTGTCCTTGGAGACCAGAAGCAGTGGGAGCCCCTTCCCTGTGGCACCACAGACTCCCACCAAGGCACGTATCATGAACGCTGTACTGGCACACGTTTATTAGCCTTGGGTGTACGGGGAATCTCAGAGCACTTCTGAAATCCGTACTTGTTCCTTTTTACACTGAGGAAAGTGAGATTAATACACAAATACCAAGATGACCAATGAATGGTAGCCTTACTGGCAATAGCAGCCATTGCAGGTAACCAAATTGCCTCCCTAGAATTCTGTAACCCATGGGCTTAGGGAAAGATTAAGCAACATTTCTTTTTCAAATTCACTTCAAATACTCAATTATGTTCATTTTAAAAACAGCAACTATATGCACAAGACTCAACAGATCTCATTCACACTGCCAGCCCGCAGAGGGGGCTCTCTGTACCCTTTCAGGAGGCTTTTGGGCAATAAAGCCAAAATCTGTATTTAAAATAGGTGTGTCTAATAAGATAAATTTTTAACTCATTTATTAAAGGTCCTAGTGGACATTCCAAACTAGTAACATACCTAGAGAGAGAAAATACAAATGCTTACTGTATAGTTATATAAAAATAGAAATCCATCAATAGAGTCCAATCCTCAAGAAATCACACAATTTGTACCCAAAGGCTGTATATATATCAAGGAAGGATGACTTCCTTCCTTGATCTCTAAATAACATCCTCTCCACATCGGAGGTATCTGGAGGTTGGGCATTTGCCTAATGCCACAGGGTCCACCAGCGGGGGTCACAGCTGCTGGCTGGTGAAGAAGGATTTAGTCTCCCTGCAGACAGGATTGACACAGAGCGGACAGCTCAGGGTCAGCTGCTTGGAACACAGCTCGTTTGACTGGATGTGTGAATGCACCAAGTCGGCCAGGGCCTGGAAGACAGACAAGAGGCAAAGAGGCATGAGAAGCACGGGGTCTGTTCGTCTGCCATGCCCCCTCCTCCAGCTGCCCAGGTCAACACTCTGGCTTGGGGTTTCTTTTCATCCGAGTGGTGAGCCCTTTGAACCAAATTCTACAGCATCTTCCTTTCCTGAGAATCCTCAGCTTAGAGAAAGTTAAAACAGAGATTTCAGGAAATGAAAACCTCTTACCCCACCCACTAGGCCTTTTCTCTGGAAAGCAGGTTTTAAATCAGACATAGTTATAGGTGGGTAGAAATCAAAAATTGGGGCTATCTGAAGGAAAAAAGACTGAGCAGATAAGGAATTCGATTTTATTTTTGTAATTAATTGGAACTCCAAATGTTCTAATATGTGAGAAAAACCAATATTCCGCAAGAGTTTCTCAGAGGATTACTCCCTGGTATGTTCTACTAAAACGGTTGTAACACTGTAGATACCTTAGAGAACAATGGATTTCCATTAAGAGACTCAGCTCTTCTGATGTTTTCAACTCCACACTGAATCAAATGAGAAAAGGGAGGAAAAACACAGACATACTTTATTTTTCTTTTTTTTTTTTCAAAGAAACTGCTACAAAAAAATAAATACACACAGACACACGCACACAGTTCAAAGTCTGACTTCAACTGTTCACAGACTGCTCATTAATGAAAAACAGTCACAGGGTGGGGCTGTATGTTGATTCTGTTATCATAAATTATTCCTCAATTCTTATGTCCTTCCCCTTCCCCTTACCATCCTACAGGTGGTTTGTTTGCAAATCCTTTTTGTGGTTACACTTGATGAAATTCTCAAGCAATTTAAATCTGTTTACCATTCTTTTTTTATTCTCTTTTACTAGTGCATAATTTTACAGACTCTAAGTAGAATGTTGCTTTAAATATAGTTTCATACTTGTTTTGATCCCAAGTGCCAAAATGAAGTAAATTAACTTATTGACTATAAAATGTATATTGGACCTACACTGGATCCAATTCAGAGTTGGGGAGGAGACTGGCATGGGAAAAACATTGAGATTCAGCAAACACATGGATCTCAACTGAAGAGGCTATATTCTCAAACTTCATATAAAAGTCAGTTACGACAGAATAACCAGTGCTGATAAAGGGCATTCTCCAACAACGTTGATGGGAGAGTCGTCAGCGATAACACTAACTAGAAAAATAAATATCAGCACTGAAATTCTGTGTGCACCTGTAGTCCCAGCCACTCAGGAAGCTGAGGAGAGGATCACCTGAGCCCCGGATTTTGAGGCTGCAGGGAGCTATGACTGCGCCACTGCACTCCAGCCTGGTTGAGAGAGCCAGATTTCATCTCTAAGCAAATTTATAAAATCATAACAAATTTAAAATAAAAAATTGTTTTCCAAATATATTGGTATAAACTATTTTCACTGAAGTTTTAGCAAATTCACAATTAGCCAGCTCATGGAGGGATACAGAAGGCATCTTTAAACAAAATCCACAGACGATGCTGCAACCACTTCTTAGCCAATTACAACTTGCCTGCAAATCCTGTGTCAGAACCACTGACAAGAAACTTGTGTGCTCCCTAACTTCACCCACGTCTGACTGATGTCCAGCATGGAAATTCAAATTCCATGGGGGTCGGGTGTTGGCTCAGGTTCTGCCCCCACCCACTCTCCCGCCTGCCCTCCACCTGCTGCCCAGTCCCAGAGAGGCTGACGTCTCCTGCAGGCTGGGCCTCCATCTATCACACATGGGGTGACCAGGGCCAGAAACTCCGGCAGAGAGGGAGAAAAGTTATAAAAATAAAGCTATAAATTCGACACAGGTTTTAGGCCGGCTCTCAAAAGGCAGGACATAGATGAACAATAGTTTTTCTCCACCCTGCATGACAATTCACATCCATCTCGTATTACAAGACACCAAAGATGGTATTTGTTATTTCAATAATCAGATTGATCACAACACGGCAGCAAACAGCTAATTAAGTGAGTGCATAAAAGAGGCCAAGGAAATCACACCACACATTGCTTCCACATTCATTCCACGCTCTTCTCTTAAATGACAATGACTCCTACCTACATGCCTTGACACCCAACAAGAAGCCATGTAATAGCCCTGAGTAAAGGTCACTATTAGGCAAAGCAAAGAAATTATAAAACAATAAAATGTTTTCCTTTGGAATTAGTGAGAAGTACATTTCTTTTTTCTTAAAGAAATGTAGTTGTTATTACTTTCGAGTAGCCCAGTAACTCAAACAAAATGATGTCAGCCACAGTGATCCCTGGGGCACCCGGTTTAAGGAAAACACAGGTTTCCCCTTCCACTGCATGGAATTAACTCAATGTGTTGAGATTATTACTCAGATGAATTATTATTCAGGAGAATGAGGACACCGTACATGCAAAAAAATACAGTAAACAATATTTTGAATGACACATTAGTTAGTTGCAGAGAAAATTTCCTTTTAAAACAACTCATGATGGGATAAAGGCAGATGGGTGCATTTACCTCCTTGGCTAAAACTTGAGAGTACTCGATGTCCAGCTCATACAGCGTTTCAATATGGTCACTGGTGAACGCTATCGGGACCAAGAGGATATTCTTCCTCCCCCTCTCACAAAGCCCTTTGATAGATTCGTCTGTTTGAGGACCCAACCAGGGCATTGGACCAACCTATGCAAAAGGTAGACGAATGTGTAAGTGGACCACGCCTCCTGATGGTCTGTAGTACCCGTTTGCCCCCCTGGGCGCACGCACTGCCCACTGGGGGCAAGAGCCACTCTTTACACCTGCTTGAATGGATTCTGATATTTTCACACGGAAACTTGAATCCTAGTAGTTGCCTCAATATAAATAAGTAACAGTTTCTGTCATTGCAGCTAAAAGTAAAATACTAAACCAATGGAACTCCACAAGTCACTTGATTTCCCCTTCCATCTTACTCACTTGCAGATTCTTTCTGCCCACGGTGAGCCTTCAGGTTATGGAAGAGCCTGTCTATGTTTAGGAGCCAAATCTAACCATTTTACAACTCATAAAATAAATTCTACCAAAAGAGCTGGCTGCCCGCCAGTGTGGAGGCCACCTACCTTGGATTGCCACACCAGTCGGTAGGGGTTGCAGTGTCCCAGCCTTTCCATGACATTTTGGACAGTGGCGCTTACCTCCTGAGGATACGGGTCGCCTCTGTTGACCACCTGCAGCGGAGACACAATGGGTGTTCAGTCATTAACACTGGGAAGGCCCCGAGAGCCTCTGACTATGTGCTGACATGGTGTGAGCGCTGGAACAAAGCCTTCCTTCCCTTTCTGTCTCCTGCACCAATGATGACATGGTCTGAGTTCAATCACCAAACTTCCTTAGTTCCACTTCGTCATCAGCCAAAGAAAAACACCACACTCAATCATCTCTAACGTCCCTAAGAGGGTGGAGAATTCTACGTTCCATGTTATTCATGGGAGACTCCCAAGATCTAACTAAGGAGGATGATTCTCTCTCCCTCATCTGAAATATGAAGATGACACAGAAAAGCTGGGCAGGATGGGAACTTCTACCCTGGTGGTCATGTGAGTAGTTGATTTCACAACAGGAACTGAAACAGTGCTGCATGGACAATGTCCAGAATGGCTGGATTTACGGTAAACCCTGGTGGAATTAGAGGAGGAAAGCAGCAGCACATCAGTGCAGGTTACGGGCACCTCCAAGAGTATGACCCACACCTTCCACTTCCTCTCTCCCCACCCTTCCTGCAACAATGGACAACAGGCAAACACTTTGTGCACAGCAATTGTTTCATACACAATCTCCTGTTAATACCTTTGAAAATTTTCAATGCAAATTTTAATGCTTTAAACATTCACTGTGTACTGACTCCCTAGCCCTCACCTGGCTTTATTTTCTTCTACAACATCTATTACATGCTAATCTACCATACCATTTTCGTATGTACTATGTTTATTACCTTTTCTCCCTACTCTCTGCAGACAAAGATTTTTCTGTTTTCTTCATTCCCCTACCCTATGATATGGCTGGAAACAGTGACTGGAATATAGCAGGTGCTCAAAGAATACTGGTGAAATGAAATATACTGACAGGTCGGGCACAGTGGCTCATGCCTGTAATCCCAGCACTTTGGGAGGCTGAGGCGGGCTGATTGCCTGAGGTCAGGAGTTCGAGACCAGCCTGACCAACATGGTGAAACCCTGTCTGTACTAAAAATACAAAAATTAGCTGGGTGGGGTGGCACACACCTGTAATTCCAGCTACTCGGGAGGCTGAGGCAGAAGAATCACTTGAACCCAGGAGGCAGAGTTTGCAGTGAGCCAAGATTGTACCATTGCACTCCAGCCTGGGCGATAGAGCAAGACTCCATCTCAAAAAAAAAAAACAATTACATATATACACTGACAAACTGATTGTATGATGATTATGATTATTACTACTGGTCTGTTTAAAAGCCATGGGAGGCATAAATGTAGAAGGAATGAAGGAAACACAAAGTTGCCAATAGGACAGCAATGCAGTAATTGCTACAAACATGATCTACCCATGGATGCTAAGATTAGGGGCAAAGTATAAGGAATAACCAAATCTCTGTATTGTCTCAAAGTATCTCCTCCAAGATATTTTTAATTACAAAAAGAAAAATAGTAATTTCAGGATGGATCAACACAGCAGATACACCCTTAAACAAGTGACCAGGGATCACATCACCAGTAGAAAAGCACATTGACATCACAGACTCCCGGGTGTGATGCACAGAGCAGGGCCCCACACCCCTGTGGGTTCTTGCCAATGATGCATAACCGCAATCTAATCATGAGAAAACTTCAGACAAACCCAGATGGAGGGACGCACCACAAAACAACTGACATCCTAAAAATGACTCCTCAAAAATATCAACGTGTGGTGGGGCGTGGTGCCTCACACCTATAATCTCAGTGCTTCAGGAGGCTGAGGTGGGTGGATCACCTGGGTCCAGGAGGTCGAGACCAGTCTGGGCAACATGGCGAAACCCTGTCTCTTCAAAAAATACTAATATTAGCCAGGTATGGTGGTGTGTGCCTGTAGTCCGAGCCACTCAGGAGGCTGAGGTGAGAGGCTCACCCAAGTCTGGTAGGTTGAGGCTGCAGTGAGCTGTGACTGCACCACAGCACTCCAGCCTGAGTGACAGAGTGAGACCCTGTACCAAAAATAAATAAATAAATAAATAAAATCAAGGTGATGAAAGAATAGCCAAGTATCAGGACTGTCACAGATTGGAGGGTGCTGAGGAAACCCCACAGCTACATGCAGTGTGGGACCCTGGACTGGGTCCTGGGAGTGAAAAAGGACATTTTTGGAAACACAAGTGACATCCACATGAAGCCTGGAGTGCAGTTAATAGTACTGTGCCAGCGCTGGTTTCTCAGTGTTGGTAACTGAACAACGGTTGTGTAAGATGTTAGCACTGGGAGAGGCTGAGTAGAGGGTAACTCTGCACTCTCTTAACCAGTTTTCTGTAAGTCTAAAAATTTCTTCAAAATAAAAAGTTTAAAAAGTTGTCAGAAGTGAACGTAGGGGAAGAGAAGAGTGTGCTAGATCATTGTTCTTTCTCACCTCTTCAACTGTCCTCCCCATACCTGACTTATCCTTATGACATCATGGCATTTCCCGGTCCCACAACGAGGCTTGACCAGCAAACGAACCTGGAAGCAGCGTGCTCTGCCCCCAGGTGAAAGAATAAGGAAGCGAGGCCAGGGTGAGAGGAGGCAAGACAGCACCTGGAATCCCCACATACAAAAATGGGTTTCAGCCGGGCACGGTGGCTCATGCCTGTGATCCCAGCACTTTGGGAGGCCAAGGTGAGTGGATCACTTGAGGTTGAGACCAACCTGGGCAACATGGTGAAACCCTGTCTCTACTAAAAATACAAAAAATTAGCCAGCCGTGGTGGTGTGTGCCTGTGGTCCCAGGTACTCAAGAGGCTGTGGCAGGAGGATTGCTTGAACCCAGGAGGTGGAGGCTACAGTGAGCTGTGATCGCACCACTGCACTCCAGTCTGGGCAACAGAGCGAGACCCCGTATCAAAAAAAAAAAAAAAAAAAGGCAAATGCGTTTGCTCTGGGCTGGTTCAAGAGCTTCCCTTCTGGCATGTCAGGCAAGGTCTCACCTTACATAGGATGAGGCTGCAGGAGGATGGACATGTGAAAAGGACTGTATGACAACAAAAGGAAAAGCAAACCCATTAAAATAGGCAGGCTTCCAGAAGAGAGGAATTTATCTCCAGAGCCTCGGCCCAGCAGAGATAATGAGTAGAGGATCTGCAAGGGCTTGGCCCTAGTGGCTACCAGGGGGCGGTAAGGCCCAGTAACAAGCGTGGCCCAGACACTGAGGCTGGCTCCATTCCCGACGTTGTTAAAATCTCAATCACACCTATGAATATGTAATTATCCACCTCTCTGGCTTGGAAAGCACTGGTTTTAGGATACAATGCCAGTTCGGAGCAGATGAAACTGGTTACTTATTCCAAGCACTTCTATATATCATACAGTACACTAGCTTGATCATTCTTGTTTCCAACAATACAACAGCTATGGCACAGATTGCAGCATCTGGATGAATAGCCTAGAGTAATATGATGAACTAAGGAGCAGCCAGACCCCAACTTGATCCTCTATATTCCACTTGCAAAAATGTGGTCCTGAGTCTTGGCAAACTGCAATGGCTGCCTGGAATTCAAACAGCCCCTAACAAGTCCATCCAAAAGCATGGGACCGAGAACGCTTCGTCTGAATGGAGACCCTCCCACTCAACACACAGAAATATCAAGCTGAGCTCTGCCGACAGGGCAGGCAAAAGCAGGCTTCTCTTAACTGTCCCACTTATTAGAAAGTCTTATATATGAATATATCTTCAAGTTATCATTTTAAAGAAAAGAGAAGCCAGGTGTGGTGGGGCTCACACCTGTAATCCCAGCACTTTGGGAGGCCTGGGTGGGTGGATCACCTAAGGTCAGGAGTTCGAGACCAGCCCGGCCAACATGGTGAAACCCAGTCTCTACTAAAAATATAAAAAATTAGCCAGGCATGGTTGTGAGTGCCTATAATCCCATCTACTTGGGAGGCTGAGGCAAGATAATTACTTGAGCCCAGGAGGCGGAGGTTGCAGTGAGTCGAGATTGCGCCACTGCACCCCAGCCTGGGCAACACAGTAAGACTCTGTTTCAAAAAATAAAAGAAAAGAGGAAAAGATCTACTTACAATATTATAATTTGGATTCATTGTTATGAGGTTTTAAGAAGTGAGGCTAGTTAAGTTAGCACCAAGTCTGAGATTTGAGAATTCATTCTTGCACTGGGCTTAGGACATAACGGAAGCTGGACCCATTTCACACATTTAGCAAATGGAATCACCCAGTCCTCTATCACTAGGTCATCCAAGAAAATGTTCTTACTTACAGACATCGGCAGTGAGTGAGCAGAAAACAGAATGACCACCTCGCTTCTCTTCTCAAGTGGAAAATGGTCCAGTTCCTTTAGAATATGATCTGCAAAGCACTGAGGGAATAACAAGAAAGGAGGATAAAGAGGAAGGGAAGAAAGAAATGGAAGGAAAAAGAAAATGTTTTTAAAATGAAGCCTACACCAAAAATCTCAGAGCAACCCTCAAAAAATCAGAACTCTCTTTTTTAAAAAATTGCAAACAGTCCAGCCTCTCAGCATTGGTTTATCATCAAAATGGATCATAACGGTTTCAGGGGCCTAGGGAATTTGCTGGGAAACTTCTAAAGCTCGCTAATGGCTCACTGCAAATGCGGGCTGTGGATCTGCTTCCCCTCGGGAAGGACAGGGCACACTTCCAGATGGAAAGGAAACACAGATGGGAAGGAGAAGTTGTTTTAAGACCTCTCATTTGCTCCGTTAGCAGGAAAACAGCTTACAGGGTCTTTCTAAAGCTTCCTTAGTTTGGCTTTCAGGCATACCACATTAAATACATTAGTCAGGAATAGTAGGGAAATAAGAAAATACTGTTCTATTTTTATAACATTTTCTTCTGAGCCTCGTATCCCCATCAAGTTAAGTTTTATAAAAACCTTCACAACAACAGATGACAGGTGATACACACCCATTAAATTCACAGAGCGAGGAAAGATGTGGTAAACTTAGGGGCTCATTCAGTCACATCTGTGGAACTTGGGAAAGAACATGGTTCCTGCCTCTCCCTCCAAACCTCTGTCTACCAGACCAGGGAGCTTCCTTCGTCCAGCCGGCACTTTGATTCACGTCGATAGGTGCTGAAATACCAGAACTGAAAGGGCCTTCTTTCATCTTATACTTTAATCATTCTCTGTCATTTAGCTTATAAAAAATGCTACAAAAGTCACAAATGGGTCCACTGACAAAATCAGAATATGAATGTAGATTAAGCAAAAGTTTAAATATTGATGTTAAATTTACTGAAGTTGAATGTTGTACTGTGGTTAGGTAAGAGAATATTCCTGATTTTAGAAAACACACATTTAAGTGTTTAGGTGTAGAGGATGATGATATATGCATAACTTATTCTCAAATGGGTCAGAAAAAAATCATGTGTATACAAACACAGAGACACACACATACATACACACACAGAGGGCGTGTGAATGATAAAGCAAGTAGGAGATACATGTTAATAACACATCAATAGGCCAGATGCAGCGGCTCACGCCAGTAATCCCAGCACTTTAGGAGGCCAAGGCGGGAGGATTGCTGGGGCCCAGAAGTTCAAGACCAGCCTGGGCAACACGGAAAGACCTAATCTCCACAACATTTTAAAAAATTAGCAGGGCATAATGGCACATGCCTGTGGTCCCAGCTACTCAGGAGGCTGAGGCAGGAGGATCACTTGAGCCCCGGAGGTTAAGGCTGCAGTGAGCTATGATCGTTCCACTCAACTCCAGCCTGGGCAACAGAGCGAAACCCTGTCCTGTCTCGAAATAATAATAACACAGTAACATAGGTAAAAGAGTAGATGAGAGTTCCTTACACTGTTCTTAATCTTGTAACTTTTCTGCATATCTAGAATTATTTCCCAATTGTCCTTTGTAACTTTTTAAAAACTATAAAGGACAATTGATCAGAAACATGTAAATCTGCACTTGTTGGTATTTTGATATATCAGTGGTCAGTGAAAACTATGGGATAAGCAAACTATTCCCTAATAAATATTGAGATACTATTAATCTTTCCAGAACTCTTGAAATTTGGCAAATAAATATCCGAAGGCATACAATGGTACCTAAAGTTCAGTTCCCTTTTCAGAATTTATAATGCAAATTCTCAGTAAATGTGATAGGATTAGATACAAACAAAACCAATATTTTCTGGTCTTTGCAGTGTTTGGAAACTAAGGATGCTCAGAAAGGATTATCTTTGGACCTCAGCCTAGATAAGGAGGTCCACTGCAAGGTTTATACAGGAGTCTAGAACATAAATTTGCCCCAATTAATCCAACAGCTAGATAAATACCAATACTAGAGAAAACAGTAATAAAATGGCTATTTGGAGCAATCACCACCTATGCCAAGTAGAAATGTGGATTCAAGACAGAATTTGTAGTTTTAAACTATACTTTTTGTTTTAGTTTAGGGTTTTGTTTTCTGGTTTCCAAAAATGTCATATCGTATCCAAAGCTTAGTGTTTTTCTTTTCTCGGCTTGCAAAGCTGCAAGTAAAAACACAAATCATATGCAGCTTGCAACAGCCTCCAAGCCGTCTTCAAAACTGAGGCGCCATGGGCAAGGAGAAGTGCTATTTAAATCACCTAAAACCCATCTGCGGCATTTTCCATGCGCAACCTCTCTGCAGAATGAAAGAGGCACCGAGCCTCTCAGAGCCTTCAATCACACCATCTAGGAGGGCAGATAAATGCCTCTAAAATTCCCTTTCATTTTATGAACAGAGACTGCCTCAGTTAAGAGACCTTTCCATCGTTCTGCTTCCCCCCTTTTCAAAGGGCTGAATTTTAATGCAAATCTAATTACTCACTTGATCAGGGCAGGCAGATGCTGTGCAGATCCCTCCATTCCCTGCTACCACATGTCAATGCTGACCTGAAACCCCCCTCCTTTCCAATCGCAGGCCTCCCAAAGCAAAACCCAGGCTGCTGGTGCTTCAGGCAGTACTGGCTGGACCCAGCAACACAGCCGTCAATGCTGCACACAGAGACCACAACTACACCCACCCCTAAGGGTAAGCTCCTTCACTTTTTACTTAAAATTGGATTTCAACCCAAGTGTTAACCCTTTATATGCCTAAGGAACACAGCTGTGGGGAGAGCTGGCCTGATTTCAATGATGTCTAGCACCATCTAGTGGTCACAGATTTAAGTGATACCAGGCTTCTAAAGCTGTTGGTAGGGTTTTTTGTCGAGTCAGAAAACGTTCAGGGAGTGAAAAATAAAATGGATAAAATCTAAATGACTTAATATTTCCCCTACCTAAAATAACTCAAAAGCGGGAACTTCTACTAGCAGAACAAAATTATATGTGCCTAATTTAGGGCAATATTTTACCAACTGCCCTCTCATTTCTGACAGGCAGAAAAGAATATAGTAACATCAGTTCAAAGCTATTAACTTTAGAACTGTAATTTTAATTTATTCTCCTAAAATCAAGCATCTGCTAATAAAAATGTTATATATGTAAATTGTACAGAAGAAATATGAAATTTCTTTTAATATGTAAAACTTTCTCAATTGAAACGTTCAATTTATTTTCATGTCTCAGAAAATGCAGATATACTACTTTTACAATTTTAAAATCTTTTGACATTTTAAAGGATTTAGAAAATAGAAAATTTAATTCATTGGTCAGTCATTCAGCCTACAAATGAAAGTTAACTGAAACACCATGCACAATCTTTAATGCTCCTCGGGTCACAGGAAACACAAAACTCAAAATATCGTTCTGTTATGGTTTGGGACTAATAGCATTAATCTGAAGAAAGAAGACTCTAATCATTTTAATCTTTAAATGTATTTTCTCTTTTCATAATAAATCAAGAATATAATACTTTTATTTAATCCCTAACACACAATTTAAGCAAACGAACAGAAAGGCTCAGAAGGACATCCACAAACCCAGAAGGGACAAGAAGCTGATACACACTAGATGCTGGGGTGACAGGCAGCTGGCAATCACTGGCTTACCTGGATGAGGAGGTGATGTGTGGGCCACCTGTCAATAGTGCTCCACTTCATCGTGGGCTTCCGTCCCATTTGATTATAGTACCTGTAAATGGCATTTAAGCTGCTGCCTGAAATATACAGAGGCCACTTAGTAGATGCATTTTGATTATGGTGAAAATAAAAAACAGACTCGTAAAGGTAGTATATATAAGTTCAAAGCAGGTAACTGCTTCTATACTGAATCAGTCTAATTACAATCATTTCAATACTCTAAAATGCATATAGATTTAACTACCCTGCAAATGAAGATCACTAAAAAGCAATCAATTTCAATGGACTTTCAAAGATTATTGATGTCAGTTCTAGTGAAAAACAAGATGACTGTAGAGTTATGAAATATAAGCAGTCATATTTGCAGGGACCAAGTCTTATAAATGAAAGTATGTTGGCCAGGCGCAGGGGCTCACGCCTGTAATCCCAGTACTTTAGGAGGCCGAAGCTGGTGGATCACCTGAGGTCGGGAGTTTGACACCAGCCTGACTAACATGCAGAAAGCCTGTCTCTACTAAAAAATACAAAATTAGCCAAGTCTGATAGTACACCTGTAATCCCAGCTACTCGGGAGGCTGAGGTAGGAGAATCGCTTGAACCCAGGAGGTGGAGGTTGCGGTGAGCCGAGATCGCGCCACCGCACCCCAGCCTGGGCAACAAGAGCGAAACTCTGTCACAAAAAAAAAAAGTATTTTTTTTTTTTTTTTTTTTTTTTCAGTTACAAAGGTTATCAATCCCATTATAGGAAATGTATGGGATGGGGAAGAAAGAAAAAAAGAAACTGACCATTATCCCAGCATGCTAATTACAGTCATTGTTTTACTCTAGTATTGTTCTTTTTTTCTCTATAGATGTTTTGTTTTACGAAGTTGTAATTTTTAATACATATGCAATTCTGCATGCTGAGTATTTTGAGCATCTTTACTTAATATTAAGAGATAAATATTTTCCATGTTATGATAAAAGCTTTGTAACTATTGTTTGTTTGTTTATGAGACAGAGTTTTGCTCTTGTTGCCCAGGCTGGAGTGCAATGGCACAATCTCGGCTCACTGCAACCTCTACTTCTTGGGTTCAAGTGATTCTCCTGCCTCAGCCTCCTGAGTAGCTGGGATTACAGGTATGTTCCACCATGCCTGGCTAATTTTGTATTTTTAGCAGAGACAGGGTTTCTCCATGTTGGTCAGGCTGGTCTCGAACTCCCAACCTCAGGTAATCTGCCGGCCTGGGTCTCCCAAAGTGCTGGGATTACAGGGGCGAGCCACCACACCCAGCATAACTATTGTTATTAACGGCCTCATGATAAGGAGAGAAAATTATTGAGGTTCCTGTGAGCTCTCATTCCCTAGAATAAGCTAAATGGACACCAAATCATTACAAGTAGTCTAATAAACTTGTATTTCTATAAGAGAGAGATGGAAATCATGAAAATTCAAAGCCAAAAGGAAGGCAGATGGTGTCAACCCAATGCAACTTTTTCCTGTCTAGGGGAGTTAGCATTGGGGTCACAGCCGAATCCTATGAAACCAAGTCTAACACACAGCCTCTTCCTCAATCTTAACAAAGGGCAAGTCCCAAAACATTTCTATGTTTTCCATCACCAACCCACTGGGCTCTCTAACTATAAGAACATTTAGTTAGGTTTCCAATTTAAAATGTTAGGAGGGAGCATATTTTAAATCAAATATACTCTCAGACTAAGACTCAACTTCCAAAAAGATAAAACAGGTTCAATTTTGGTGAGTAGAATACAGTGAATCAGAAGAATTCAAATGGACTCCATTCAAGGTTCAAAAACAATCTCTCCAGAAATCAAAAAGTTGTCACCACCAGATTCACATTACAGACCACACTTCACAGGTGGGTATCATTTTCATATGTGCAAGAGGGCATCTAGCGTTAGCTCTTTCAGATTGTGTGGAAACATTCAACAAACAATCCAAAGAAGTCATTAAGAAGGAGAAAAATGTGACTGAGAAATTCGTTTGAGATGAAGACATACACTGGCTCTGCCACAATAGTGCATATCTAAAAGATCCAACAGATAAACAGCACCTGAGTGGCCTCGAAGAATTCATGTACTTCCCAAAGCCTTCCACAACTTGGATAGATGGATGTACCTGTCCTTATATGAGATACACTCAAGGAAAACTAAGCATATGCTGAAGGTTTGCATACACTGTCACTTGTTAGAGCCAGCCCTGAAATAAAAATCATAGTCAATCTTCTGTCATGTAAATAACAAACTTCTTAATTTATCTAATTGTGAGAGTAGCCATTTACATATTGAGGTATATTTCTTAAAACAAGGCAAAAGGAGAGCTTAAAAGTTCATAAAATCTGACTCCTTCTCCAGTAACGTATGACCAGACATTTTGAAGTTGTAGTGGTGCATTTCAAAAAGAAAAATAATAATTCAGGCCGAGTGCGGTGGCTCACGCCTGTAATCCCAGTGCTTTAGGAGGCTGAGGCAGGTGGATCACTTGTGGCCAGGAGTTTGAGAACAGCCTGGCCAACATGGTGAAACCCTATCTCTACCAAAAATACACAAATCAGCCGAGTGTGATGGCACGTGCATGCAATCCCAGCTACTCGGGAGACTGAGGCAGGAGAACCGCTTGAACCCTGGAGATGGAGGTTGCAATGACAGAGTGAGACTCTGTCTCAGAAAAAAAGAAAGAAAAGAAATGATAATTCAAACTCTTGAGGGTCTCTGAGAATTCGGGCATTTTAATGGGTTCTCTGAACTCAGGCATTTTAATGGGTTCTCTGAACACATATTTAAGGCACATAACAAGCTTTATGGCACATAAGGCACATAACAACTTTTTCCAATAGCCTTTTGATTCTTCTTATGGTTACAGAAATGATAAACATTAACATCCGAAAGCTATTTGGGACTAAGAATGTGCTGACCTCAGTCCTTGCAAGGGAATGCAAACAAATGTATCTGTGGGTGACAGCAGCAGCTTTGCCTACAATGAATGATACAGAGGTTGCCAAACACCGATTATTACCCAGCTCCAGTTAAATATACAGAAAACAACAAGTAGTAACATTTTCCAAAATCAAGAACACAGAAAATTTTGCAAAGGGAACCCCAAACTGGGCTTTAGTTTTACCAGCAACCAACTCATAACTGAAGCACAACAACGGCAACAAAATACCAGTATTTCCCATGTTGTATGGGCATCTTTGCTTTCAAAATGCAAACAGTTACAATCTTTGCTACATCAGTAAGAAAATCTGGGTAGCTATAGAAAGGTTTATCACACAAACCTAAAAAGAGCCTTAAGGTTCATTACTGATCCATTACACAACGGCATTAAAGCACTGAACACTTACAGCTACTGCCTACCACCCACCATTTGTAATTCCCAGCCAAGTGGCCAATAATTCAAGGGACAGATGGACCATGAGATTTCAAATGGACTGACCTGAACTCTCGTGTTTAAAGAAGACAGGTTGAATTTGCCATTCAAATTGCAAATGATTCACCCTTCCCTTCAGTACTTAGACTCCTTGGTTATTTTTGCCAGCACCATATCTACCTTTCCACTGGCAGAGAGATGCCCTTACCTGTCGTGGAGCAGCTGTACTGTGGATACTGTGTGAAAGCAATAGCCCTTTCTAGGCCATCTCTCTCCATCTCCTCAATTGCTTCTTCTGTTAAAGGATGGACGTACCGAAATCCAATATAGTATTTGTGAGGGGCTATTAGGAAGCACACGTGGAAAGGAGAAAGTGTTAATCTTTATATAGATTCCTCAGAGTCACCGAACGTAATGCAATGCCCAGAACAAAAAACAGTTCATGGAATTTCCTATGCCACTGACGGTGGAGGCAAGTTTAGCATATTCCTTGGATGGTATCCACTCTTCAGCTGGTATGTGGACTTTTAATCACGATTTTCTGGGATCAGCACCCCACCCTCACACCTTTACTGCACAGTGGTTTTTAAAACTCAAACTTCTCTTCCTAATTCTCTGTTCTTGGCTGGCCTAAGAAAGCCTCAAGAGAAAGGAGGAAAAAACAATACTTTTTCTAAAATATAACTTCCTCTTGCATACCAGATACTATGGTAGACACTGGGCATTATTTTTTTTAAATTTTTTTTATTTTATTTTTATTTTTTGAGACAGAGTCTCGCTCTGTTGCCCAAGCTGGAGTGCAGTGGTGCGATCTTGGCTCACTGCAAGCTCCACCTCCCGGGTTCACGCCATTCTCCTGCCTCAGCCTCTTGAGTAGCTGGGACTACAGGCGCCCGCCACCATGCCTGGCTAATTTTTTGTATTTTTAGTAGAGACGGGGTTTCACCGTGTTAGGCAGGCTGGTCTCAATCTCCTGACCTTGTGATCGCCCGCCTTGGCCTCCCAAAGTGCTGGGATTACAGGCGTGAGCCACCGCGCCCGGCCATATTTTTTTAATCATTTAAACCTGATTTTTCAGATAAGGAAACAGAGACTCTGAAGGTTAACTGAACTACCCAAAGCCATACCGTGCAGGTGGTCGAGCTGGAATTAGAGCCTGGGTCTCCCGAACCATGCTTCTCACTCCTCCCAGAAACCCCCTCACCTGGCTCCTATTACCCAGTTCCCTGAAACCCCAGGCCAACTCGTTTACATATATAAAAAAAGCAAGTGCTCTTGGATATGTAAAAAAATTCATTGATAACAAATGATGAAAATGATTCTCCTCATTACACATATAAAACAGTGCTTAATTTGGAGGTGCCACGTGGGATTGAAAGCCATTGTTCTTGGTACCTAAATGGCCCATGCCTGCTGCATATCCTCGTGTTCTTTCCCTGTCCCTTCCCTGTCCTTTCACTAATACCCTCCTCTATCTTCTTTATCCTCCCGCATCTTCCTTTCGTGTAGTTCAAAAACATCCACACCACATAATTGCTTAAGCATGTATAAAGTCATAAAACTGGCCGGGCGCGGTGGCTCAAGCCTGTAATCCCAGCACTTTGGGAGGCCGAGACGGGCGGATCACGAGGTCAGGAGATTGAGACCATCCTGGCTAACCCGGTGAAACCCCGTCTCTACTAAAAGTACAAAAAACTAGCCGAGCGAGGTGGCGGGCGCCTGTAGTCCCAGCTCGGGAGGCTGAGGCAGGAGAATGGCGTAAACCCGGGAGGCGGAGCTTGCAGTGAGCCGAGATCCGGCCACTGCACTCCAGCCCGGGCGACAGAGCAAGACTCCGTCTCAAAAAAAGTCATAAAACTACAAGTTTCCTAAACTTACTTGGTCTTGTTTCCTTGTCTTTTCATAGGATTACATATAACTTACACTCAGGGATGATAGTGAGAATTACTACATGAATGTCAGGTAATAATAAGACCATGATAATGTTACTGTCCAAAGCATTAGCAGGGGCTGCAGTTATGAATGTGACATAAATTGCCACAAGAAACATTTAGGTTAAAGTAAAGGAAAAGACGGGAGTTTATCTCATTTATACGTAGATATATACAAGGATGACATTCCTCCTAACTTGACCCACAGAACTATGAGCCAATGGAACACATTCCCAAGGGAGAAGCAGAATGCCGTCAGGCGTGTGCACAGAAAGGATGGCTGGACTCAGTAGTCTCTGGTTGGGGACTGCAGAAAAGAAGGAGGAAGTAAAACTGAATCATTTTTAGTGCTCTGTCCATTTTCAGGCCATGAATTTCATGCCACCTTGCATAAAATGGTCACTAGCAGTTAAAATATATCAGAGGACATGATCCCATAAGCAAACTCCAAATGACTTAATTATTCAAAGATTACGTGCTTTGTGCTAAAAACTGCCAACTATTACAATACCAAATCCCTTGAAGCAACTCTTGGTGATCTGAGCTGAGGTTCAGCAAGCAAGTGGAAACTGCTTTCGAATCTACTTTGAAACAATACAATGATCAGAATGACATCCCCAGTGCTGCAGGTCAACCTGCTTCTCACATTTTCTTTTTACCTGTCCAGTATCTGAAGGTTACAGTCTAAATGCCTGGAGTCTGGGAGCTCCTCAAATCGTGCATACTAAGAGGTAGAGGGGCTGCCCTTGCAGATCAAGACAGGGCAGGTGGCCACATTTTAAAGTGAGACAGAGAAAAATACCCTGGAAAGAACTGATGATGTTTTCTAAATGCTTTCTAAAGACAACCTGTAAACACATATTGTAGAAAAAGCGGCAATGCACTCTCCAACTGGGCATATCCTGAGGAACGAACAAACAGTGTTCACGAAGCCCCCTTGTCCACCAGGGTGGGTTTCACACAGAGGCTGGCTGTCCCTGGAAGGATGCAGGGACGGGAAGGAGCATCTCTGATGTTAACCAGCGCCACATCTCGTGGGCACATCTGGCCAGAGTGAGCCGAAAAGACATCACTCACTGGCCTAGCCTAGGTACCCTCAGAGCAGCCGTCTAATGTAAACAGTCTTCAGCAAGAACTACTAAAAGACAGAGAAACTAGATTTTTAAACAGCAAAATTTCATTAATTTAGCATGTACAATAGTTCAAATGTCCGATTTGTACATGATTTTTTGAAAGAAAAGTTTGAAATAGGTAGCAAATGCTTCTTAATTTGTATCAGATCATGAACCCTGTGCTAATCATGAATTAAAAAGCTCACATATATTGAATTTTTGTCATGTTAATGCCTTTCAGGATTATCTCATTTAATTTTCACAAGGATCTAGGAGTTGGGTTCTATTACCATCCCCATTTTCTAGCTGAGGCTTAGTGAAGTAAGTAAACTGCCTGAACTAGAGCAGGGAAGCCAGCCATCAGAGAAAAGAACCTATACTCCTACCCACACTGCATCCGGTAAAGAACAGAATTATTTCATGAGTCATTAAAAGCAGTTACAAGCCAAACAGTTAAACTATAATTTGTACAGCATATTTGAGATTTAGACTTTCCATCACATGACTACACTTCTCATCTATTTCCATATCTATTCTCTACATTTCTGCAATGCAACTACATGAAACCATTTCCTGATGTAACTCACTGTCTTAGCTAACTGGTCAATTCTATGAAACCAGTGCAAGTCTCACAATGTCCACACTGGCTACCAAGCAACAACCACTTCCCTAAAAAATGACAGCATGAAACGTGTTTATCTGTTTGCAATTATCACATTTTCTGGCCTAAAGAGAATTTTTCTTAATAGAAATAAATGAATAGACATAGTTCAAAAGTAAACTTTACAACTGTATAGGAAAGAAAGGATCAGAAGGGAGGAGAAATGAGGAGACGGAGAGGTACCCCCAGCAGCCTCGCCACAAAGACAGGAGGTGGCGGGAAGGATGCCCTTCTGTCTATTCCTTTTTCAAGTCTGACAACTCTACCAGGGCTTTAACTCCTGGGCTCATGCAATCCTTCTGCCTCAGCCTCCCAAACAGCCGGGGTGTGCCCCACCCCCATGCTTACTAGCGCTCTTTATAATGATGGGTACTACAGTAACATAAAAACAGGAAAAATGGGAACCTTTCTGCCTCCTCTTCCCACTGAAGACACCATAGCAATTGCAAATCTGGTTCATAATAAACCCTTTTTTTTTTTTTGAGACAGGGTCTCACTCTATTGCCCAGGCTGGAGTGCAATGGTGTGATCACGGCTCACTGTAGCTTCAACCTCCCTGACTCAAGCGATCCTTCCACCTTAGCCTCACAAATAGCTGGGCCTCCAGGCGCGTGCCGCCATGCCTGACTAACTTTTGTTGTTGTTGTTCTTGTTGTTGTGTGTGTGTGTAGACAGAGTTTCACCATGTTGCTCAGACTGGTCTTGAACTCCTGGGCTCAAGCGATCCACCTGCCTTGGCCTCCCAAAGTGCTGGGATTACAGGCATGAGCCACCAAGCCAGGCCCACAAGAAATCTTTGATCGGGATAAACTGTTAATGACTGGAGTTTGTTCTCTATCAAGCAGGTGTGAATGGAGGGCTGACATTTTAAAGGTGCACTGTGGCATGCACGG
Source organism: Piliocolobus tephrosceles (assembly GCF_002776525.5). Taxonomy (NCBI): domain Eukaryota; kingdom Metazoa; phylum Chordata; class Mammalia; order Primates; family Cercopithecidae; genus Piliocolobus; species Piliocolobus tephrosceles. Next base: position 22,006,541 of record NC_045451.1, on the reverse strand, counting down.
AGGAACTGCCTAAGAAATGTCCTTGAGCCACAGCTGAAAGCAGGAAGCAAGCCAAATATGCAGAAGCACAGTTGAACAATTTTCCATGTGAGGTGATCTGAGAAGGGGCCAGGATCCTTTGTTACTTTGTGCCATTGGAACCAGTGGATTCTGAGAGCAGCTGGAGTGGACGCTTGCTCAGTGATGTCAGGAAAGAGTGAAATGCTCCTTTTGGTCCTGCCTAGTGGAGCTGTTCTCCTTGAGGGTTCCCAGCGTCACACACCTATCCTGATCCCAAAGCTCTAAGATATATTTGCAATGAATGTAATTCATGTGTCCTACGATGTACATTTTTTTGGTTTTAACATTTCTCATATCAGTCCAGTCTACAATAGATGGTGTCTTAAAATTAACTGGTAGTGCTTTTGTGTCTTAGTATTGTACAAAAACAGGCTATCCTGCAATCAATTGTGTCTTCGATGTGTTTAATATGGCATTTTTACTTCATCCATGCATTCAGTGGTTCATTCTGCACACTATTATTCTGGATAGAGGTTCTCAGATGTGCACAATCCTCTTTTTGGTGCCATATCCAACGAGGACCTTCAATACCTTATGATGGTGGTATCCTGAGAGCTGACAGCATCACTGTAAGTTGCTTAGTGTCTTGTGGCTTCCATGATAGCTAGCTAATACTGCTCTAAATATTCTAATTAGCTATCAGAAAGAAAAGAAAATAGCAATAGCAGCAGACTCAATTTATTTCCCAAAGATTTCTTTCCAGCGTAATGATGTATGCATCTTTTATTCATGGTATGTTGCTTATGCCTTATAGTCTACCTCAACTTAACAAACATCTCGAACTTCCTTTTGAAACTCATGTCCCAAATCCTTAGCATTTTTTCACTTGTAATGTGAGAAGTCACAGCAAAGGCTAAAGGTCAAGGGATAATGCCTGGAGACCTAAATTAAATGACCATGTATTATGTAGGAACACCACAAATCGAGTTGCCAGTACACATGAAGCATTTAGCATCTACTACTGTTTTGAATTTCATAACCACTTTGAAAGAACTAATCTAGCTACATGTTAATGAAGAAACACCATACCTGTGCTGGGGGACAATTCATCCAGGAGCTTCACCATGCCCTCTCCCTGCTTGGAAGTCCATATCTTGATGGGGGAGCCGCCTCCAATCCTGCGGTACTGCTCTTGAATCTTGGGGGCTCGACGTTTGGCGATGAATGGTGCCAGCTTACTAAATCATTTAACATACAGGTAAGTGGATTTTATTCCACCTTAGCAACCTGAGAAATGTTTTCTACTCAATAAAAAAAAAAAAATTAAGATTAAGCCTTTAAAATAGAAGCTTCACTGACAATAGCCAGCTCTCTTGTTGTAGATTATGGAGCTAAAGCTAGACCCTCTCTGCGGAATACCCAGCTGTGTTCCACAAGTTGTTCCAGTAGCACACCCTGAGGATTCAGGACACACAGTACCCATGCGGAGAACCCTGGATATGTGCTAGCTACTAGAGTAACACATTTTGATCCCACACCTAACGAGAACTAGGATATAAGACAAAGGAAGTATACATTTCTCTTTATTTAAAAAATAAAGTCTACTAATCTTATAGACACACTTGCGTATAGGAGCAAAGATGTATGCACAAGAATATTCACTGCAATACTGTAAACAACCTAACTGTCCAACATGAAGCACGGATTAAACAAATGAAGTTACGGCCATATGATGCAATTCTAAATAGTAATCAAAAAATGAGCCAGACCTATATATCGATAAAATGTTATGAAACAAGATGCAGTGTTAAGTTTAAAAAAAAAAAAGGAAAGTTTCAAATATAGTACATAAGTACCTTCACATTTGTGTAACAAAGTGGGGGAGGGTGTGTGTGTGTGTGTGTGTATGTGTATACTTGGATATGCAGAGACTATTTCTGGATGTAACAGCGTTGACCTCCAGGTGGGTAACTGGGAGTGCAAGGGGAAAGGGACATTTGCCTTTTACTGTAATTACTTTTATACTATTTGTAGTTCTTATCACATGCATGTATTAATTTTTCATTACAAAAATCTATTTTGAAAGAAAAAGGAGAGAAGGAAGAAGGAAAAGAAGGATGAAAGGAAAAGAAGGGCAGCAACAATCCATATTTATAGTACAAATGAATAATAATCATTGCTTCCCTGACTGTTAATCAGCCGTTAAGTGCCAAGGACAAATACATCTTTAAAAATCTTTAAAGGTGCTTAAGGTATGTCAAGACAACTGCAATTTCCAGGGCTCTGGGGAGCAAAGGGCTCAAGGAGAATCCTCACTAACTTATTTGCTCTCTCCCCCTGAAATTTTCTGATATCATATCCTTCTGATATCCAACAGAAAACAATGCTGCTGCTTTAACCATTACCAGATACGCATTAAAACGATTTACTGGTTTGAAACTACAGAATTGAGAGAGGCATGTCAATGCAGTGCCAAGGTTATAATCAAGTCAAGGTGTTTATATGGATCTCACTTCTGAACAGGAAGCGTCATGAGGTCTCGGTCCAAGAAGAGTCTCAGAAGGAAGTCGTGAACGTCTCCGAGGGTTTCGGGGCCTCCCATATTTAGCATTAATATTCCAGTTTTGGGCTTCCTACAGAAAATAAAATACAACGGTTGATTTGTCACACCTTATTTTCTTCCAGGGTGGAATCTTGGTTCAGCCAGCAACTCTTATCTAACCTGTTCCATACAAAGGTAAATACTACGGCTCTTTTCACTGCCATCACACGGATACCTATTCAGGGACATCTGTGGCCTCCAGTTCCTCAAGGTCCCAGCTCAGACGCGGACCTTTGTCTTTTGGCTTAATCCATGATATCAGTCTTCACTCAGCTGGAAATGTTTCCCTTTTAAAGACTCAGCCTGAACAGAGATCGAATCTTTAGGGACTGGGAGTCAAGGTAGAAAGTCTAAAATTGTCCTGAGGCTAAAGCATCTGTACATGTGAATGCCATACAAATACAGAGGTTACCCAACCCCTCCCAACTTCAGGTTTCCTCATCTGGAAAACACAGCACCCACCACCTACTCAAAATGCTGTTTTGAGAATTCAGCGGTAACAGCTTCAGCTGGCACATGGTAAGTTCTACTCTACACAGAGCAGGGATCCCCCCTAATTTTAAACCTCCACAGTCTAATACCAGCCCATCCCCACTCTTGCATCTGCTCCTGTCTCTTTAGTCAATGATTAAATTAAATGAGTACTGACTGAAATTATTTTTTACATTTTATTGTATTTTTGAAATGGAGTCTCACTCTGTCACCCAGGCTGGAGTGCAGTGGTACGATCTCGGCTCACTACAACCTCCGCCTCCCAGATTTAAACAATTCTCCTGCCTCAGCCTCCTAAGTAACTGGGATTACAGGCACCCGGGCTAATTTTTGTATTTTTAGTAGAGATGGCGTTTTGCCATGCTGGCCAGGCTGGTCTCGAAGTCCTGACCTCAGGAACTGGCCTCAGCCTCCCGAAGTGCTGGGATTACAGGTGTGGGCCACCGTACCAGGACTGACTGAAGTTATTGCTTGCTCCTCTGCTTCCTTCTCTCGGACCTCCCTCTATTCCTTCACCCGTAGCTCCTGTTATGATAAACTTCTCCTCTCCATCCTGCATGTAAATTCACTGCTAGATAATTCCTGCAAGAACTGGTGCTAACATTCAAATTAGTCCCAGGCTAGAGAATCAACCACCGAATGAGCCAGGAAGAAGCAAAAAGAAAGCAGAGCTCCATAACAAGTTTTAGGTCAAGCAGTTTCTGGAAACTTAAAAAAACAAAAGTACTAGGCAAAAATGTAAACCTAAACTCCAGATCAAGCTCCGGAGTCAACACAGCCCAAAGTGAGCTAGGCCAGGAGCTCTCCACTCCTAAGCCCCGCCAGAGAGCAAGGCGAAGCCGGAGCAGGACCAGGTGCCTCTGGCACGCTGGCAGGAGCCATCAGAAGACCTTGTGTGTCCCCATGAACAGGTAGCCATGGGATGGCAATAACTGGGGAACTAAAGAACAAGGAGCATTTCTTCCATTCATTCATCTTTTTTCCATTTTTAAAAATTGAGATATAACTCACATACCATAAAATTCACCATAATCTGAACAATTCAGAGGTTTCTAATACATAAGGAAGGGCAGGAAACCACTACAACTATCTAACTCCAGGACATTTTTACCCCACAAAGAATCTTTGTATCCATTAAAGCCACTCCCCATTCCCTCCCCTCACCCCTAGCAACCACTAATCTACTTTCTGGGTCTCTAGATTTGCCTATTCAGGACATTTCATAGAAATAGAATCACATGATTGTGTCTGATTTTACTCAGCATAAAATGTTCATGCTACATGTCGTAGCATGAATCAGTACACTTCACTCCTCTTTATTGCTAAATAATATTTCATTATATGGTTATATCCTCTATTCACTTTCAATAAGGCAGCTGAAAAATAACCAGCCTGAAGTTTATCTGAACACCGTTATTACGAGTGCTGAGGGGTCTACTTCCTGAATCTCCTATACCAGACCACCTCTGACTACAGCAGCGACTAAGCCAACGCTGCTGAGACAGAGCCTGTATAGAAAAACATTCTTTATGTGCTCGACAACTAATGATACTACGATGACATCTTTTTTTTTTTTTTTTTTTTTGAGACAGGGTCTCACTCTGTCACCCAGGCTGGGGTGCAGTTGCACAAACAAGGCTCACTGCATCCTGGACCTTCCAAGCTCAAGCGATCCTCCCACTTCAGCCTCCTGAGGAGCTGGGACCACAGGCACCTGCCTCCATGCCTGGTTACTTTTTAAATTTTTTTATAGAGACAGAGTCTTGCCATGTTGCCCAGACTGGTCTCAAACTCCTGGCTCAGGCTCCCAAAGTGCTGAGATTACAGGTGTGAGCCATTGTCCTGGGCTTATGATGACATCTGAATGGGTAATTTTTAAACAATTATTAACAACATTTGGCAATAATGTAAGGCAGCAGCATATGTCAAATGTAAACAGGTGGAAACTTTTCTTGATCAAACCTATTGTAAGTGAATGAGGTAAAAATCTGATTTCTCAACCTAATTCTTCAGAATACGCATCAATTCCTGGGGAAGAAGAAATATGGCATTACAATGAGGTCAGGGATTTTCTCATTTAGACCCCATTATAAAGATTAACTAAGGTCCCTTTTCACATCATTGCCTTCGACCAGAGTTCCTCAACCTCAGCACTACTGACCTTTGGGGCTGGAGAGTCCTTTGTTGTAGAGAACTGTACTGTGCAATGCGGGAGGCTTAACAGCATACCTGGCCTCTACCTATAGATGACAACAGCACACACCCCACCCCAGTGTGACAACGAAAAATGTCTCCAGACACTGCCAAATTTGTCCCAGGAGGCAAAAATGACCCCTTCCCCCTACTGAGAATCACTGTCTTAGAGGAAGAGGGCTTCATCCCCTTTTAAAAAAACAAGCAACTGCAGTGAAGATGTGGTTGTTATGTAACTCTTCCATGCTCGAGTCCTACGCCTGCATTAACAGGGGTGTGTTGAGTTTTCTTTCCTTGATATCTGAAAATTCCAGATGCATTATTTTGTGATATTCCTTTAATCTTTCTACTTAGACCACTAGTCTTCTCCTGGGATCCTGTCTTTCGCCCTGAAAATCTGTGACTCACAATAAATTAAGTGCATTTCCCATGGATTGCTGCCAGTTAACAGATTACAGGTTAAAAAACCTCAGGCTAAAAGACTTACCCAAGCCACAGACAGTATCAGTGTGCAAACGGGATTTAGAGCTGTTTTTCATCTATAACACCTGAGCTCAGAACAAGAGTGGCTTTAAAGGGGATGCTACTCTGCCCTGCTCATGGTTTTGCAAACCCATGTTGATCTTACACATTAAAGAGATGCACACGACTTGAAAATACCTAAATACACATGCACTTAATTCAAAACTGTGTTGTGCATGATGAATAGCGCATTAGTGAGTCCTAGTCTGACACCCCTCTATTCTAGAATGTGAAGTGAAAGCTTTAGTCAAGAGCCTCCATCTCCTCTCCTTCCAGACAGAACACACCTGAGACCAAGGTCTGAATGTTCATGTTCCGTTTGTTTGAACATAAAATTGTATACAGCAAAATACATTTAAAATTTCTCACTTGGAAAGGTTTCAACATTTTGCCATTTTTATATCCCGGGACTCTCAAAATACAAGGTTTTTCCTTGAAATATTAAATGTACATAACAGAAACTTAAGCTTATCAATTCATAAACAATAATTCTATTCTACTCTATATGGTCAGCCTCAAGAAAAAGTAATAAGATCCCAGCTCTTCATTGAACCTCTAAGACATGATTGGCCTGTGGGTCTACGATGCCTCCAGAACAGAATTTGGTCAACTACAGCTCAGGCACTAAATCTGTGTACACACATACACCCCTACTGCCTGCTTTTGTAAAGAAAGTTCTACTGCAACACAGCTCCCCTTATTGTTTATGTAATATCTGTGGCTGCTCTCACATTACAACAGCAGAGGTGAATAGCAGCAAAAGAGAGAGTTTGGCCTACAAAGCCTGAAAAATTTACTGCCTAACCCTTTACAGAACGAATCTGTCAACCCCAGCCTAGTGTAGTGTCTACCCTAGTACTGCAATCTAGTCCAGCCCAAGCATTAAGCAGCACAATGCCTTCATAATGTCTGCCATCAGAATAATCCACAAAGACACACTCATTGCTTCACCATTTCTAATATTAAAAAACTAGAAATCACCTACACGTCCCATAATGTTGGACAGGGTAGTTTATGACTTAATAAAATACTCTTCAGTTACTAAAATACTATAGACAAATATTTATACGATGATAAATAAAAAGAGGGCATTATAAATATATGATGTACAGTATGGTCACATCTTGCTAAATACATACAGAGTGAATCTTAATAGTCATACAGACAAAATTGGCCTGGCTGGTCGTTCACACCTGTAATCCCAGCACTCTGGAAGGTTGAGGCAGGAGGACTGCTTGACCCCAACAGTTCAAGACAAGCCTGAGCAACACAGTAAGACCCCGTCTCTATTTTTTTTTTTTTTTTTAAGAAGACAGAGACAAAATATTGGGTGGTAATACCTTTCATAATGTTTAAAGTATTTTTTTCCCTATCTATATTCTCTAAAATGATCCCATGTATTTTATATAAATATGATCTAAAGCTACTTAGTAGAATTTAAAGATTTTCATTTAATTTTAATAATATTAAGGCTACTGATATTAATGAGTTGCCACTAGAATAACACACAAATGAAATAATTTTTCTTCCAAGATTCCATATTGAATCAGTTCTTCAGTTTCTATCAAATCCCAACCCTCAGTACTTATAGCTAAAGTGGGGAGAGGGGCTGGGACGGGCAAGGAGAATTGGAATGGGCCTGCTTGGCAGGCTGCCAGATGAAGAAGGTATCCAATGCCCATCCCCAAGTAACCTCAGGTTACACAGCACTCAATCATCATACTCATGATCATACAGCAAAAAATAATAAACACACAATAAAGAAAATTTTGGTTTTGGCCAGGCACGGTGGCTCATGGCTCATGCCTGTAATACCAGCACTTTGGGAGGCCACAGCAGGAGAACTGTTGGAAGCCAAGAGTTCAAAACCAACCTAGGCAGCAAAGTAAGACCCCATCTCTACAAGAAAAAAAAAATTTTTAATTAGCTGGGTGTGGTGGTGTGCACCTGTAGTCCTAGCTACTCAGCAGGCTGAGACAGGAGGATCGCTTAAGCCCAGGAGTTCAAGGATGCAGTGAGCCATGATCACACCACTGCACTACAGCCTGGGTAACGGTGCAACACTTCTTCTCAAAATAAAATCGGTGGCTCACGCCTGTAATCCCAGCACTTTGGGAGGCCAAAGCAAGTGGATCACTTGAAATTAGGAGTTCGAGAGCAGCATGGCCAACATGGTGAAACCCCATCTCTACTAAAAATACAAAATGACTGGGTGTGGTGGCACACACCTGTAATCCCAGTTACTTGGGAGGCTGAGGCAGGAGAATTGCTTGAACCTGGCAGGTGTAGGCTGCAGTGAGAAAAGATCAAGACACTGCACTCCAGCCTGGGAGAAAGAGCAAGACTCCCTCTCAAAAAAAAAAAAAAAATATATATATATATATATATGACTGGGTGTGGTGGCTCACGCCTGTAATCCCAGCACTTTGGAAGGCCGAGGCGGGCGGATCACTTGAAGTCAGAAGTTCGAGACCAGCCTGGCCAACATAGTGAATTCCCATCTCTACAAAAAATACAAAAATTAGCCGGGTATGGTGGTGTGTGCCTGTAATCCCCGCTACTCAGGAGGCTGAGACACGAGAATTGCTTGAACCCAGGAGGTGGAGGTTGCAGTGAGCCGAGATTGTGCCACTGCACTCCAGCCTAGGTGACAGAGTAAGACTCTCTCAAAAAAATAAAAAAGAATATATATATATATATATATATATATATACACACACACACACACACTCATACCTGTATAATTTTCATCAACCAATGTGTGATCTAGGAGAAAGGTCATGGAGTTAAATAGGTCCTAGCTACTTTATCTCACTCTGCCTGATATTAAAGGGTGCTGTTTCTACGTACTCATCTCCATAACTTCCCTTTATAGAGTCTTCTGTTGCCTCTGTACAGAGGAAGACTTGGGAGCAGTTGTGACTTCTGCTACTAAAGAGGACCCTTGCAACAATGCCATGCCTGCTGCCAGCCACCAGCAACAGAAGAGGTGAGGTATGAAACGTGTACTTCACTTCTTTAATAGATGATAAGTCATATTACTTCCTTTATAATTATGTTCAACAATACTCTAGTTTCCTATAGAAATTCTTGGTAGATCAGTTATTTGTTATCCTGTACAGAACATACATTTCATAGGCATAATTATGTTAGGTTCATAAATACATTTCCAGCATATATAATTTGTGTTATGTGACATATTCCAGAACCAAATTCTTAACACAATTTGCAGACTGTTTGTACTCAACTGTGTCTTTTAACAATAGCCCTGTTGCGGGGAAAGATCCAGTGGGGAAGGAGGGTGTAAAATCTGTGGTTTAACAGCTGTTGAAAGGAAGCCAAGAAAATAGCACACTGCTCCTTCCACAGTGGCTTTTCCCAGCACCTTTCCTCCTAGGCAGCTTCGGTCTACTGGTGTCTGCATCGATAAAGAGAAATCCTTATTTGTATCTGATGTTAGACTCATACCTCTTCTGCGGTTGAACTTGAGGCTTGGCATGCTGGGCATGCTGGGCTGTTTCTGTGGCGGCGGCTGCTGCAGCTGCACCTGACTTCCACCTCCATGGCTGACAGACCCTCCAGCTGCTGGATGCCACTGTGACAAAATTAAAGTGCTCACATGAAATCTAGCTGGAAAGTAATTTCTTCTGAAGAGGTCCTCAGAGCATAATTCCTGGATTTAAAATCTAAAGAGATGCGATGGCAGAAATGATTTTCCTAGCATTTCTCTGCAGGCAGGTAAAGGCACTTAAGGCCTGTCCAAGGGGATGGGGTAGAGGGTCGCTCCCCTAGGATGGCCGATGAGAGCCTGCAGGGAAGCATTTTAGAAACTACGCACACCTCCTCTCCCCACCTCAGCTGCAGATGTTGATACAATCCCTCACAAGAAGCCCTGCCTGAGACCAACATGAGTGACAGTAGCGTGCTGCTCCTGTGGAAGGACAAGGGGCTGCAGAAAAGGTGAAAAGCCGCCAATTTCAGGAGTGGTAACTGGGCCAGTTTTCAAATAGCTGCAGTTCTCCTTTCTGCCTCCAAGCCTTCTTCGGAAAACACTGGTGCTGAGAACCCAGAACTGCCCTTGAACCTTGATAAGGGGCCTCTGCTTCCTAGGGCCTGTTCTACCCTCCTCCCACTGCACCCCACCCCGCGGGGTATGCAGCCTCTACCACCAAGGAGACATGCCCCGCCAGGAGTCCACATCCCACGTACCAGACCAGGCTCCCAGCACCCCAGGATTCCCTGTCCCCCAAGCTCCACACCCACTCCCAGGGTCGGTGCAGGCATCTTTTCTGGATCCATCCTCCTGAGGGAGGTTGTGCCATCAGTGTAGCAAGTCTTGACCTGAATGGTGGCCAAGGGATAGCCGTTTGCAGGAGCAAGAGTGGAACCGGGCATGCAGACCAGAGAATCCATCCAGGCTGTGGGCGAGACTCCTCACAAGGCCAGAAAGAGCTGGCGGCAGGAGGAGAAGCAGGAAACTGTATGAATCAGAGGCAACTCTCCAAAGGCCTCTACACTTCTGCAGGAGCTCAGAGAGTTCAAGAGCTCACCCTTCCAGGTCGTGATCAAGGTCTATTTGTCAATATAGGAGGACAGAACATATTTCCCAGTTTGGTAGCTTGCGATATCCCACATACCATATATGTGCCTTCAAGTATACCCTTGTCCTGGGCCCACAGGAGGTGGCAGTGGGCCTGAAGAACCCACCTGAATCGAGGAGTCCATGTGCCATACTCAGCTGTCATATGAAGAGTACTGGTTCTTAAACATCCAGGGAAATGAAACTGAAGCCATAGAGGATGTACTGAAGACGGCCATGTGAGAGGGCGGTTACTATGGCGCCTGGTGCTATGCACATGACCTCTTCCCCATTCTCAAACCCGTCGGTTATAAATCAGCTTGCCATCAGTCTCCTGCCCTCCTCCTCCTAACAGGCAAAGGTGCCCTGAGGAGGAATTTAGGCTGTGGGTCAAGCAGCTCTGACTCTGAATTCAGCTCTGCCACTTACTAGCAATGTGACCTGGGGCCAGGTCTTCCTGAGCCTGAGTGTCCCCATCTGTAAAATGACACCTTGCTACAGGGATTCTTGTAAGGAGGAGAGCAGAGGAGTGAAGCGCTCTGCAGCATCCACCATGTGATTAGTGCTGGCGTTAGTTTCAATTGTCAGTTTCTAGAGGATGGGAACTATACCTGCTCTGATGTTATCACCTACCATGTCTGTAAAATAGAAGACAATGATATCTCCAGGCCATTAGATTTCCAACTATCCAGATTGTGCACATTCCCAGCAGAGCCAATTATGTGAGCTTATGCTGAATAATCTTTACCAACTCAAAGTGGAAGTGCAAAGATTCCATAAAGAAGTTCAATTCCATCTGGTTTGAGTTGGTGTTTAAAAAAAAAAAAGAAATTCAATTCCAAGGCTCAAACCAACTCACATCTCCTGTTTTACATAAGTTTAATTCTGAACATCATCATGGGATTTAACCAGGTTCCTAATCATGCTGCAATGTCCCTAATTCCTTATATGAGTGAAACTGTATCAGACTCCATGGGATATGAGAATAAAACCTTGGCGTTCCACAATTTGACTGCTGGTACAAGTTTAGCATCCCAAATGTGAAAATCCAAAATCCAAAATGCTCCAAAACCTGAAACTTTTTGAGCGCTGACATGACACTCAAAGAAAATGCTCATTGGAGCATTTTGAATTTTAGATTTTCAGATTTGGAATGCTCGATTGGTAAGTATATTCCAAAACCTAAAAATATCTGAAATCCAAAACACCTCTGGTCCCAAGCATTCAGGATAAGGGGTACTCCACCTGTAATAAAATGACATTTCCTCCTTCAAACCTAACAAAAGGAAGGAGTTCCAGGTGTGGTGGCTCACACCTGTAATCCCAGCACTTTGGGAGGCTGAGGTGGGAGGATCGCTTGAGCCCAGCCATTTGGGGGCAACTTGCACAACATAGCAAGACCCTCGTTTCTACAAAAAAATTAAGGAGTTAAAAAAAAAAAGAAAGGCCGGACACAGTGGCTCACACCTGTAATCCCAGCACTTTGGGAGGCCGAGGCGAGTAGATCACGAGGTCAGGAGATTGAGACCATCCTGGCTAACACAGTGAAACCCCGTCTCTACCAAAAATACAAAAAAAAAAAAAAAAAAAAAAAAAAAAATTAGCTTGGCATGGTGGGGGGTGCCTGTAGTCCCAGC
>NC_045451.1:21922603-21994416 GCF_002776525.5 Piliocolobus tephrosceles | reverse complement strand
AAAAAAAAAAAAAAAAAAGAAGGAAGCGGTGGGGAGGGACTAGATTTTCCAACTAGTAGATGAGGATTTCCTAGTAAAATCTGGGAGCTAGTAGCTTTTCAAGCAGCTTAGCTACTACCATGTCCTACTTACAAAATTATTTTCTCCATGGTTCACCAGATTCTCAGAGAGAAGAATGATATTGCTACCAAGGGTCCCTTTCCACTCAGGTGAGTTAATACACTCACCGTTCAAGGACTCATCTAAAACACTCCTCTCCCCTAATGATCTGAAGATTCTAGAGAAATGAAGAGTGTCTCCTACCAAACAATTAGCATTTGCCCAGGCTAAAGGAGTTTAAAGCAAACATTCAAAGGGCCAACTGAGCCTCTGGAAAAGACTCAGCTCACAGTTGAAGAGAATCTGATGGCACAGGCAGCATTGCATGGCATAGAGAGCACGTGGTCGGAAACCAGAGAGATCTGAGCAGAAATCCCACACAGGACCAAGAGGCTGTATGGCTGGGCCTGGGCAACTCACTGAGATGCTGCGAGCCTCACTTTTCTCATCTGCAAAATAGTGATAAGGCTACTTCTGCAGGGCTTCTGTGAAGATAAGAGGGGAAAAATATGTCCAGCCCCATAGCAATGCCTTGCCACACTGCATGTGGTTAAGCAAAGGGGTGAAGAATATCCAATAGTACAGACTTGCCCATTTATGAACTAAGACCAAGTAATTCTGCCCCTCCTCCTTACATGGATAACTGGTCTACCTTTAGAAGGCCTACAAACAGGCCGGGCATGGGGGCTCACACCTGTAATCCCAGCACTTTGGGAGGCTGAGGCGGGAGGACTGCTTGGGCCCAGGAGTTTGAGACTAGCCTGGGCCATGTGAAGAGACCCTATCTCTATTTTTTTTTTTTTTATTAAAAAAAAGAAAGAAAGAAAGCCCACAAACAATAAAAATGATCAAACCAAGAAATAAGCAGCAAAACAGAAGATGACATAAGAAAACAAAACTTCACCGGGTGCAGCGGCTCACACCTGTAATCCCAGCACTTTGGGAGGCTGAGGCGGGCAGATTGCAGGTCAGGAGGTTGAGACCATCCTGGCTAACACAGTGAAACCCATCTCTACTAAAAATACAAAAAATTAGCCGGGTGTGGTGGCACACGCCTGTAGTCCCAACTACTTGGGAGACTGAGGCAGGAGAATCCCTTGAACCTGGGAGGCAGAGGCTGCAGTGAGCCGAAATCACGCCACTGTACTCCAGCCTGTCGACAGAGCCAGACTCCATCTCAAGAAAAAAAAAAAAAGAAAGAAAAAAAAAAAAAAACTTCATAACTCCTGCAGTGGTGAACACCTGTAGTCACAGCTACTTGGAAGGTTGAGGCAGGAGGCTCACTTGAGCTCAGGAGTTCAAGACCAGCCTAGGCAACAGAGTGAGCCCCGGTCTCAAAAAAAAAGACAAAAAACTTCTCTCAAAAAACAAACTTCATAATTCCTGGACAAATCCAATAGGTGATCATTCAAAAGTATACCCATGACTTAAGAAGTTCGTAAGTTAATAAGCATCAACTGGTTCTTCAAAACCAAATTAACATTTTGGATCCTTGCAGGTGAGGCAGAAGAGAGTAAAAGGCGAGGTACACAAGTACTGAAATCTATGATGGCCCTTTTCTATCACACAGGAGATGAAGATTACTTCAAAAGTACTTATAAAATATGCACCATTTTAAAAATTAACAACAGAAATAAGGTTCTATATTGTAACTATCAATAAACATAGTGGGTGCTTCAAAATATTGGTTAGTTGCTGATATGGAGCCAAAATGTTCTAATGTCTTTTATGTAAACCCTAAAACTCTTATTATCCTAGAATTTTTTTTCTAATTACATAAGACAATATATGCTCAGTGAAAAAAAAAAAAAAAGGCCAGGCACACCAGATCATGCCTGTAATCCCAGCTACCAGGGAAGCTGAGGTGGGAGGATCACTTGATCCCAGGATTTCAAGGCTGCAGTGAACTATGATGGCACCACTGTATACCAGCCTGGGTGACAGAGCAACACTCCATCTCTTAAAAAACAAAACACGTTTAAAGTTTGGAAAGAAAAAGGCACCAAGAAAAAAAATAATTCATATAGATAGCTAAACAGACAGACAGATAATATATGGCCCACCCCAGGAAGCTTATTAATTCTGTAATATGCTAGATACATAAAGTATAAAACTTTGCTTTTCCACTTTTACTGTCAGAACTCATTTTCAGAAATACTCCTCAATGTTTTCTCACACAGAAGTTGATTTTTTCCTATCAACCAAAATGATGATTAAAAGTACACCTTCAAATCAAAGTCTGTAACACAAACAGACTCCAAACCTACCTCTGCTAGAGTTTCTGAATCCTTCCACTTTTAATCTAGACTACAAATAATTTAAAGTTCACGTATTGTTCCATGACCTCAAATCTAAGGCCTGTCAGACTTCATTTGCCACAGGAAAGGTCAATGAAAGAAAAGATTAGTTCAATACTGCTTTCAGCCCCACGACTGGCACTGTGCTGCCTCTTCTTAAAAAACAATGTCCTTTGTCCCCCAGTGCCTTTAGTGAGCTAGCCTCATTGTACACCAGGTCCTTATTATGTTCCTAACAAAGCCACCTCTAATGAGATATGGAGGTTTAGAGGGGATTCTCTCCACTCCAAGTCGGTGTCAGACTGATGAACTTCTTAGAAAAATATGTCCGGTCTGTGTCCAGTCACCGTTCTGATGCGTTAAATAAGCATCTTATTTGTGGCAGCCTTCTACATGAATGGCTAGACATTTTGAAGACGCCTGTGTACCTACTGTGTGCCAGGCAAGGTGCTCATGTTCAAGGCAAGCCTTAAAAAAATTAGGATTTCAATGTACATTTACCAAAGCTCTGGCGAAGTTAGGTGCCTTGTTCAAGGTGTCACGGTTGGAAATGCTGTCCCAGCCAGGTGGGTGAGACCCACAGTCCCATCAGCTCATCCTGTGGTCAAAACCTATTCACGGTTTGCATCAGAAACATGGGAGGCTGTTCCTGGGTCTCACATGTTCTCCAAATATCTCTAGAAAACACCAGCCCAGGCTGCCCCACGGTGGGTCCTGCTGCCAAGGAGAAGTGGGCATAGAGGGACCAAGGGCCATGGGCTTTCCTCAGCAGGGAAGGAAATGTAGGGCAGATGTCCATGGTGGTGATGACGACGATGCCTTCCTTACTGTCCTCTACGGCAGACCCATAACATACCTTCCCTGGTCTGGTTATTACAAGTGACAATAACCAAGGCTCTAGGAAATTCCAGCCACGGCTCCAAGCCACCCAGCCGACCGATGGGACTTGAACCTGCGCCTCCTGGATCCAGGCGCCCTCCCCGCGGCCCCCCGAGCCCTGAGTGCTGCCCTCACCCCTCCCTTCTCCGCGAAGCCCCTCGCCCAGTTGCTCGCAGCGCCCCCACGGCCGATCCCGAAATCCCCCGGGCGCGAGGGCCCCGGCGCCAGCTGCCCGCTCTGCCTACGCCGTCTCAGGGACCCTGGCCCTGGCGGCCGCCGCGACAGACCCACTTACGCGGATCGCGGAGCAGGACGCCCGCGGCGCGCAGGGCCGCAGCCATGTTTGCCCCGAGTGAAGGCATTGCCCGGGCAGCCTCGGCCCGAGTCCCGGCTCCTCCCGCGTTGGCGCGCCCAGGTGTCCGCCCAGCAGCGGCCGAGCAGGGTAGCGCTCCCCACGCGCGTCCCCAGCCCCCTGACCTCGCGCCCTCCCGGCGCGCCCGTTCATTCGCTGCCGGGTCGGGGCGGGGCCTCAGAGGCGAGGCCAGGCGGGGACACGCCCCTCGCGGAGAGCCCGCCCCAGCTGGGAGCTGCTCCCTGCGTGAAAATGGGCCTGGAAGCTGAGCTAGAAGCCCACTCCCCACCACCATCGCAAGTCACTGCAAAACCTGCTGGACTCGTATTTGCGCTGGACGGGTGCCCTGGTTGCATCTGCCAAGCTAGCCAACTCAGGATCCTCAGCCATGACTCAGCAAATAACTTTTTTTGACGTTTCCTTTACTATTATTTAGATATAAGGATGCTTTTGCCTCAGTTCTCCAGTTTGCCTGCCTAGTCACAGCACAAGTGTGCAGATCCTGTTTTGTTTTGCTTTATTTCCAGAATAGAAAAAGGGATTATTCAGTTTATCTGTACCCTCTCTGTAGCAGAATTTGACAGGTGACACCCACAGAAGAGCATTAGGAAAACTGAAGGCCAGCCTGGCAAGTGCATTTCTTGGAGGGGTGGTATGATGAGGTTTGTCTGTATCATATCCGCGCACCTTCCCAGTTTAACCACCTGCCCTGCCCCGAAGGTCGCACACTGAGACCACAGGGAGGAACAGGTGCACATTTCATTCCTACACCTCCGCCAGCCCACCCTGCCCATATATGTTCAATGCATTGTGGAGTAGGAAACCAGCCCTTGGTACAGAAAGGTCTCAGGCATCGGTATTCATTGAACAAATATTGAGCACCTATGTGCATTGGGAAACCAGTAGTGAATAGAGCAGACGGGGGTTTACATGGGGTTAGGGAAGACACAGAAAACAATCACAATATGTAGTATTTTGAATGATAGAGCCCTTCCACGGCCTCCCCTCTTCTTTTTCCTTCTCAGGACAAAAGAAGAATGAAGCAAGCTAAAAGAGATGGGGTAGCGCGGGGGAAGGGACTAATGCAATTTGAAGCAGGTGGGTCAGAGTTCACACACATTCGAGCAAAGGCCTTATACACATTTGAGTGAAGGTGGCAAGCCATATGGAACATTCAGGGAAGATGGAGTCTAGATTCAGCTGAAACCCAGTTTTCTGTAGCTTAAATATGTGCTACTGATGGAATTAGTTTATTTCTTATTAAAGTTGGTCCTCCTGATGGTTATAAGGCCAATGCAAACTGTCAAATTAAATGGATAGCCTTTCATATTACCTACATGATCTTCATATCCAAGTGGATGTCCTGAGAAAAGCACAGTAAAACCTGATCCAGGTATCAACTCACCTTCCTTATATGTGTGGCTAATTCTCTACCCTCGTAACAAAAATTATAGTCTTCTTAAGTTGCCCTTTAAAGATGTAATCTTCATGGATAATATACTTCTCTACCTACAATCTGAACCCATTTTTTTTTGTTGTTGTTGTTTGTTTTGTATTTCTAGTAGAGACAGAGTTTTGCCATGTTGGTCAGGCTGGTCTTGAACTGCTGACCTCAGGTGATCCACCCACCTCGGCCTCCCAAAGTGCTGGGATTACAGGCGTGAGTCACCGTGCGCGGCCTGAACCCATTTCTTCTAAAGAAACTAAATTAAAAGGCTTCTCATATTGCAATAGTGTGTTGCCAGAAGTATAGACAAGGCCAGAGAATAAAATGGCCAGGGGTGTTAGACGTCTGAGCTATGAAGGCTCTTCTTGTCCCCTCTGGGAGGCCCTGGAGAAGTCATCCCCTCCATCCAGGGTGCTGGGCCCCTCCTGCTGGGTGCAGATAAGGGGGCTTCTGGTCCCTCCCAGGCAAACGCTGAGGATTAGTGACAAGGCATAAAGATGCCAAGTCTCACCAGTACAAAATCAATGGCTGGTGCAGGTTTAATTTGTTTCTGTCCAGAAATGATTAAGGAACTAGCAAAACATACTTTATTAAATATTTTAATGAATCAGCATCATTTCATTTCTTTTATTCACATCTTATACTTTCATTTTTACTGACTTCCATTTTTTATTTTTTCATTAATTATTATTATTATTATTATTATTATTATTTTTTGAGAGGGAGTCTCACCCTGTTGCTCAGGCTGGAGTGCAATGGCGTGATCTCGGCTCACTGCAACCTCTGCCTACTGCGTTCAAGTGATTCTCCTGCCTCAGGCCCCCGAGTAGCTGGGATTACAGTTGCCTTTATGACTTTTAAAAACTCATTCAAGATTCCTCATGTATAAAACCTCCTGGTGGCATATATGAAGAACTCATAGGTTATAACTGAAAACAGAACTTCCTTCTTTTTCCCCAACAGAGAGTACCATAACAATTGTTATTCCAAATCTATGGCTTATTTCTTACAAACATTGAATATAACAGCTCTCCAGTAAGTAAATTTTTATGTTCTTATGCAGTGAAAGCAGATAAAATGTGCTTTATGTTGGTCCTTTTCAAAACTGGTAGAAAACAGTCCTTAACCCAGAAATTGTGAACTCTAAATACAGGCTTACCAGAAAAGCCCTTGAAAAGCTAAAGAAATCTGCAGAACCATGTGATATATATAATATGAATTTTTTCTAACAACATATTTTTAACAAAATTACACACCAATTCCATTAGCAAACAGAAGGCTAAAAAGGCACAGTGCCTGGGCTAAGAGATAAGGAGCACCCCAACCAGGAGGGAGAGGGTTTGTCTGGGACCTGGTGACTTCATTAGTGAATAAAGCACTCACCTGTCACAGACGCCACTTTGAGTGCAGCCTGTGATCCTAAATGAAATGAATTTGTTGGTTTCAGCTCAGTGCTTCAGGGAAAAGGGTGAGAAATCTCTTCATTATTTGCCATGATTGGCACCTCTGAGCTACACAAACTAAATTTAGATTATTCAACTCTGATTCCTTAATCAGAAAAAGAACTGGGGAAGGGAGGAATCAGGAGGGATTCAGGGCAAGAGAAACAGTGGCTGCATGTGACAAATGGTAAGCTATAATGATTACTCAGAGAAATCTGATCGATTGTCCCTAGAATCATTTTACAACAAAGAGGCCACCAAGTCCAGGCCAACATGCCACGCGTTTTGACTTGCCCCTCTTCACCACACAAGCCTTCAGCCCAGTGGTGGTGACAGGTTTATTAATCCATCTGCCCATATTTCCTGACTCTCTTACCATGAGCAAAACATTAGGTCATGTGGAGGATAAAAGAGTGAAAAGGAAAACAATTAAACAACATTCTCAAACAGCTCATTCGCTTATGAAACAAACGTATGGGAGACTCCATTCTATGGCAGGCACGTGGCAGGCAATGGGTGCGCAGCAATGAACCGGACGGTCTCTACTGTCATGGAACGTACCTTCTAGAAGGCAAGGCAGATGATTGTTTTACAACAAAGAGGAAAGACATATAACATATTGTCAGGTATGGCTAGGGTCTGTGGAGAAAGCTAAAGGAGGGGGGAGGAAGGGAGAGAGGCTGCAACTGCTCAGGTCAGTAGTGTAGTCAGGACCAGCCTGTCTGCAAAGGCGGCATTTCAGCAGGGACCTGCAGGGAATGAGGGCGTTGTCTGGGGAAGGGTTTGCAAGCAAGACAGACCAGCAAGCGCTGGAACACATTTGAGGCTTCATTTCCTACGGCTGTATTCATTTCACATTTGTATTCATTTCCTACGGCTGCTGGAACAAAATACCACAAATGTGTTGTCTTCTAGTTTTGAAGGCTAGAAATGCAAAATCAGGGTGTCAGCAGGGCTATGCTCCCTCTGAAACCTGTAAGGGACAATCCTTCCTTGCCTTTTTTAGCTCGTGGTGGTGGCAAAAATCCTTGACGTTCCTCAGCTTGTAGATGCAGCACTCCAACCTCTGCAGTCACAAGCTGTCTTCTCCGCTTGGAAGGACGCCAGTCATTTTGGATTAAAGGCCTACCCTAATAACCTTGTCTTAACTTGACTGCGTCTGCAAAGGCCGTTTCCAAATAAGTTCATGTTTACAGGTTCCTGGGAGCTAGGATGTCAACATGTCTGTTGGCAGAACACAACTCAGCCCCATAACAAGGCTATCAAGGAACAGCAGGAAGGCCACATGGCTTGAGTAGGGGGGCGGGAAGTAGGGGAACCAGGGCGGATTGATGTAGAACTTTGTAGGTAATGAAAAATTGTGTCTTCTGAGTGACCTCCATTTAGCAGAGTGATATGTGCTTATGTTTTAGAAGGTTCACTTTGTCTTCAGTATGGGGAATAAACTGAAGTTTCTGAGCCAGTCTTCACTTATACTGCATGACTAAATGTGCCCATCGTGGCCGGGCGCGGTGGCTCATACCTGTAATCCCAGCACTTTGGGAGGCTGAAGTGGGCGGATCACCTGAGGTTGGGAGTTTGAGACCAGCCTGAGCAACATAGAGAAACCTGTCTCTACCAAAAATACAAAATTGGCTGGGCATGGTGGCACATGCCTGTAATCCAGCTCCACAGGAGGCTGGGACAGGACAATCGCTTGAACCCGGAAGGCGGAGGTTGCAGAGAGCAGAGATTGTGCTGTTGCACTCCAGCCTGGGCAACAAAAGCGAAACTCTGTCTAAAAAAAAAAAAAAGTGCCCATTGTTTTTTGTTTGTTTTGTTTTTAGTTCATCCATACTGAGTGTTTTTTCCAGAGTTCTCTGCTTCCTGGGTGGTGGAAGGGTCCCTAAGGGGCCTTTCTGATTTGCTTCTTCCACGACCCAGCGGTCCCACCAGTCTTACACCGAGTTTGTGTGAATATCTCAACTTGGTTGTCCTCTTCCCTGCAGGTGTATAAATTCATAGCCAGGGAGAAGCATTCCCCAGAGCCCTGAGAAGATAGCAGGCCTCCTTGTGCTTCTCTGGGCTAGAGGGCCAATTTTCTGCACAGAAGTGCCGGGCCTCTGCAGCCCTGCTTCATGGAGGGGTCTGGTTCTAGCTCCACCTTCCTATGGCTGCATAAACATTCTAGGAGCTGGGCACATGACGTGTTCACTGTGAAAACTCAGGGAGTTGCATGCTTATGATGTATGCCTTTTTCTGTATAAATGCTATATACTTCAATGAAACTTTTCTTTTTTTAAATCCGGCTGGGCTCAATTCTCCCAGGAGCCCCCATTCCTAACCTAACAGCTCTGACTTTGAGATTCTCTCTAACCCCTCCTCTCCAATTCTGATGTCCAGAGATGTTCCTTTCTCACCTAGGATTTTGAGGGCAAATAGATGTATCTAAGTAAATCTGTTTATAATGCGGTAACAAGAGGTGGGCAGAAGTTTCCCTGATAAAAGTGAGAGAGGGTTTCAGGCTGAGAAAATGAGGGAAGGCTTTCCATCGAGGAGGCATCAGAACTTACAATAAGAGGACTGAGATGGGCTGAATGTGCAGAGACAGCACGAAGGTGGAAGAGCACATGAGAACCAGGAGCAAGACCTTCACTTGGCCACAGCACGGTGTACGGCGAGGACTAGGAGAAAGGCAAAAGGACCAGCCTGAATGCACTGAGGGCTTGGCCCTTCATAGGCCAACAGAGGCATTGAGAGCTGTGACAGGGAGGTGAGCAGCTGCTCAGGGCTGTGGCAGAGGAGAATACTGAGCAAGCAGGGTGTGGGTCACAGGACGTAACAGGGGCCAGGCAGGGAGACCGAGCTGGACAGAGTGGCCACAGGTGAGGATCGAAGTATTGAGCAGAGTGGCAATGGAAGTAAAGATGGCAGAGGGGCAAAAGGTATGGGGAAGGCCAGGCCCAGTGGCTCACGCCTGTAATCCTAGCACTTTGTAGGCTGAGGCGGGAGGATCACTTGAGCCCAGGAATTTAAGACCAGCTTGGGCAACATGGCAAAACCCCATCTCTACAAAAATTACAAAGATTAGCTGGGCATGGTGGTGTGCACCTGTAGTCCCAGTTACTCAGGAGGCTGAGGCAGGAGGATTGCTTGAGCCGGGGAGGTCAAGGCTGCAATGAGCAGTGATCATGCCACCTGCACTGCAGTCTGAGCAGCAGAGTAGGACCCTGTCTCAAAAAATATTTAAAATTTTTAATTAAAAATAATTTTAAAATTTAATTTAAAAAAAAAGGTATGGAGAAGTTGAGAGGATGGGCACAGGTTATGACATACTAAGATAAGAAACAGGCTGGAATCAAGTAACTCCAAGGTTTCTGGCCTTAAGGAGGCCGAAAAAGAGAAACACGTTAGCAGTGGGCGCTGGTTTGAGACAAAGCTGAGGGCTCTTTGTCATTGCTGTTCTCATTTTGTTTTGTTTCTAGCATATATTTTATGCTGCAGGAGACAGAAAAGAAAAAGAGGTACAGTTTTTTTTTTTTTTTTTGAGACAGAGTTTTGCTTATGTTACGCAGGACAGAGTGCAATGGCACAATCTCGGCTCACTGCAACCTCCGCCTCACAGGTTCAAGCAATTCTCCTGCCTCAGCCTCCTGAGTAGCTGGGATTACAGGCGCCTCCCATCACACCCCGCTTATTTTTTGTATTTTTAGTAGAGACAAGGTTTCACCACATTAGTCAGGCTGGTCTCAAACTCCTGACCTCAAGTGATCCACCCTCCTCAGCCTCCAAAGTGCTGGGATTACAGACCTGAAACACTGTGCCCGGCCAAATTTTTTAAAAACCTTTTAGTGGTCATCGATATAGCAATAATGATTGAAGCCAGCCATTCATTCATCATTTTTTCACAGCCTGCTATGTGCCTTGCATAGCCCACCACTGCCCATAAGCAGCTTATACACCAGCAGAGAAGCAGCTATCTAAACAAAGAGAAATAAAAGGTACAGAGGTCTGTTCTGGGTTCCATACAGCAGCGGGAGGTGAGGGGCAGGGCTGTCAGGACAGCCCTGAGGGAGAGGCTGCTGGTGCCCTGCATCAATTTCCAGGAAGAGGGGGCAGCTGCTAGGGGACAAGCCTTGCAAGTCAAGAGAACAGCAAGCACTGTGACAGCAAGATGTGTTCTGCAGCTGCTGGTTGGTCAGCGGGAGGGGACTATCTGAAGGATTTAGCGAGGCGAGTACTGAGTCCTGGAGGTGGGCAGGGGTCAGCTCACAGGGAGCCTGGTGAGCCAGGGTCAAGGTCTGGGCTGGGTCCTGTATGCCACAGACTAAAGCAGCTGCAACAAGGAAAGTTAAGACAGGCTTCTGGGTCACACACACATTTAGCCCGTTGGAAAAGGAGTCACAATAACTGTAATGGCTTCCATTTATTAAGTGCCAGACATTGAATCACTGCAACTGGCTTATAAAGAGAAGGCACCACCCTATTTTACAGATGAGGATAACAGAGTCACAGAGGTCCCCTGACTTGCCTGAATCCAGTTAGCAAGGGGAAGAGCCAGTATTTGGACCCAAGTATGTCTGGCTCCCAAGCCAGGGCTGGCTCCATACCTTCAGCGTGCATCTCACAAGAGAAAAAGATGACAGAAAACAAGGGTCAGGTCAGGCGTGGTGGCTCACACCTGTTATCCCACACTTTGAGAGGCCGAGGCAGGTGGATCGCTTAAGGTCAGGAGTCCAAGACTAGCCTGGTCAACATGGCAAAACCCCATGTCTACTAAAAATATAAAAATTAGCCTGGCATGGTGGTGTACGCCTGTAATCCCAGTTACTAGGGAGGCTGAGGCAGGAGACTCACTTGAACCCAGGAGGCAGAGGTTGTAGTGAGCCAAGATCACACCACTGCACTCCAGCCTGGGCAACAGAGCAAGACTGTCTCAAACAAAAAAAAGAAAGCAAGCAGGGTCAGAGAGCTCCTATGGAGTTCTCACCACTCACCCAGGTGTTCCTGTCACCAATGTCTTGGATTTGTTAGAGGCGCTGTAGGAAGCTATAAGACAATTATGAATTCAAATTTGTCGGTGAACCTGAATGCACTAAGGAAATTCTTTTTTAATAGACATAGTCAAAGAAAAATAGGTATCTACCCATTCCCATAACCCAGTTAAATTTCACTTACAACCTTTCAGAGTTATATACTGCTTTTTTCCCATTTACAGAGAATTCATCATTCTCCTTGCTATTTTTTCCCTCCTAATAGCTAATAACTGAACATTTCTTCCCTTTTGTTTATGCCCACTCCCTTTTGATTGGTCTTCAAATACAGAGTAATGACCTCTGGGTAAAGATGGGGCTTGAACACAGGGGTATAGTTTCACTCTCCCCCCAGAACCCCACTAAAATGACAGTAGGGGTTTTGTTCATGATGGTTCACATTTTTGTTTGTTTTTAAGCACAAACCTAAAAGGATGGGAAAAAAGAAAAAGTGAACCACAATAGAATTTTTAAAGCGACAGCAGATGAATAAATACTTAAAATGTTTTAGCAGACCCAAGAAAATTGAATCTTAAGCTGGCCATCCTTAGACAAGAACCATCCAGATTACACTAGGGCGCTCAGGACTGGCAGTAGCAGGTACCACTGGAAGTAGCGATGAAAGGAGATGCTAGAATGAAATATACCGAAAGGCTGTTAAAGCAGGCCGGGCACGGTGGCTCACGCCTATAATCCTAGCACTTTGGGAGGCTAAGACAGGAGGATCCCTTGAGCCCAGGAGTTTGAGACCAGCCTGGGAAACACAGGGAGACCCTGTCTCAAATAAAATAAATAAAATAGTCTGTTAAAGCAGCAGATTGCCTAGATTCCCACCCTGCAGTGGGGTGACTGCTCCCCCCGAACCCCCAAAGCCAACTAGATGTTTGGTTCCTGGAGAGTTAACAGAGGGCTATGGACTGCAGATCCCAAGTACAGCTGAGAGCAGGGCGACCACAGAAAACAGCTTAGTGAACTGTACTAAGTGAAGGTGCAGAGACCCAGCCCTCTTCTTTTTCCCTCCACAGGAAACCCAACCAGCCTAAGAAGAAAGACCTAACAGACAATGGCATGGGCCTCCCCTGCTAACCCGCCTAGGGCAGACAGCTTACAGTAAGGTTCACATCTATTCACATGCCTGGAGCATCCAATGGACATTTTAATCTCCTATCCTGAATTATCTCTGAATTATCAGCAGAAAACCAAGCAGCACCTGCCAGCTGAAGAAAGCCTCTAACAGGAAAACCAGAGATCAAACAAAGCAAGAAAAAAAAAAAAAAAGGGGGGGGGCAACCCAACATGGAGGAAACTGGAATGATACAGGAAAAAAACTAGAAAACTTAGATAAAAAAACTAGAGATAGAACTTTCTGAAACCAGAATAAGGATTCTGAAAAATATATTTTTACTATGGTTAACAGAAATAAAATACTCAAAGGACTGGGGAGCAGTTGAGGAAAACTTCCCAAATTAGCAGCTTAATAAAGAAGATGGCCCGGCGCGGTGGCTCACGCCTGTATTCCCAGCACTTTGGGAGATGGATCACTTGAGGTCAGGATTTTGAGATCAGCCTGACGGACACAGTGAAGCCCCATCTCTACTAAAAAAATACGAAAAGTAGCTGGGCATGGTGCCATATGCCTGTAGTCCCAGCTACCTAGGAGGCTGAGGCAGGAGAATTGTTTGAACCCAGGAGGCAGAGGTTGCAGTGAGTCGAGATCGTGCCATTGCACTGCACTCCAGCCTAAGCAACAAGAGCAAAACTCTGTGTCAAAATAAAATAAAGATAAGGGCCAGGTGTGGTGGCTCCCACTGTAATACCAGTGCTTTGGGAGGCCAAGGTGAGAAGACTGCTTCAAGCCAGGAATTCAAGACCAGCCTGGGCAACATAGGGAGACCCCATCTCTACAGATAATTTAAAAAATCAGCTGAGTGTGCTGGCATGCACCTATAGTCCCAGCTACCCAGGAGGCTGAGGCAGGATCACTTGAGCCCGGGAGGTCGAGGCTGCAGTGAGCTATGATCATGCCACTACACTCCAGCTTCAGTGAGAGTGATAACTTGTCTCAAAAAAAGAAAAAAGAAAAAAAGAAAGAAAATTGAAAGGAGGAGGTCTAATATCTAAATAGCAGTTGTAGAAAGAAAACAAAAAAACAGAGGGGAGACCTTCAATGAAATAATTTAAGAAATTTTTTCACAACTGAAGGGCACGACTTTCTGTATTGAAAAGGCCAATTAGAATGGATAGTCTCAATACATATCATCATGAAATATCAGACACTGAACTAAGCTTCCCGAATAGACAGGTCATATGTAAAGGACCATGTATCAGAATGCTTAGGAATTCTCAATACCACCATCAGAAAGCCAAACTTCAAAATTCTGAAGGAAAAATTTTATTATTATTATTTTTAGAGACAGGGTCTCACTCTGTCACCCAGGCTGGAGTACAGTGACACAATCATGGCTCCCTATAGCCTCAAACTCCTCAGGGCAAAAGATCCTCCTGCCTCAGCCTCCCAAGTAACTAGGATTAAAGGTGCGTGCACCATCACACCCAGCTAATATTTTAATTTTTTTGTAGAGACTGGGTCTCGCACCAGTCTGGCCAACATGGCAAAATCCCGTCTCTACTAAAAATACAAAAAATTAGCCAGGCATGGCGACTCGTGACTGTAGTTCCAGCTACTTGGGAGGCTGAGACATGAGAATCACCTGAACTTGGGAGGCGGAGGTTGCAGTGAGCCAAGATCGCACCACTGCACTCCAGTCTGAGTGACAGAGTGAGACTCTGTCTCAAAAAAAAATAAGAGACTGGGTCTCAAACACCTGGCCTCAAGCGATCCTCCCACCTTGGCCTCCCAAAGTGCTGGAATTACAGGCATGAGTTATTGCACCCCGCTGGAAAATGTTTTCTAACCTACAATTCTTTACACAGAGTATGTGAAGATAGATTTAAAACATTTTTAGACAAGCAAGGTCTCAATGAATTTACCTTTCATGAACCCTTTCTCAAAAATTACCGGACAGTCGGGAGCAGTGGCCCGGGCCTGTAACCCCAGCACTTTGGGAGACTGAGGCAGGCAGATCACCTGAGTTCAGGAATTTGAGACCAGTCTGGCCAACGTGGTGAAACCCGTCTCTACTAAAAACACACAAATAAGCTGGGCGTGGTGGCAGATGCCTGTAATGCCACCTGCTTGGGAGGCTGAGGCAGAAGAATAGTTTGAACCCAGTTGGTGGAGGCTGCAGTGAGCCAAAATCATGCCACTGCACTCCAGCCTGGGCAACAGAGCCAGGCCTAATCTCAAAAAAAAAAAAAAAAAAAAAAATTACCAGAGAATGTGCCCAACCACAATGAGGATGTAAACTGAAAAAAACAGGAAACATGGAAAACAGGATGTCCAGTACAAAAACAAAAAAGGGAAAGGGAACACCCAGGATGGTAATGAAAGATCCCAAGATGACAACTGTGTTCCTAGAGGGCAACTCGTTCAACTTAAAGCAAGCAAAGGCTCCAGAGGACGGGAAGAAGTAACTGATAGACAACCCAATATATGCAAACATCTTTTGTGATTGAATTATTAAAGAAAAAAATAAGACAAATTACAGGGAAAATAAAAAGTTGGGCAGAAAGAGAAAAGCAATTATTGTGAACTACGCACCCAACCAAAATGATAATTTAACTAAGTTGGAAATATGACGACATGGTTTGAATGTTTGTCCCCTCCAGATCTCATATTGAAATGCAATCTCCAGTGCTGGAGGGGGCGCCTGGTGGGAGGCGGTGGTCATGGGGACGGATCCCTCATGAATGGCTTGGTGCTCCTCATGAAGTGATATGTGAGTCCTTGCACTGAGTTCACAGCAGATCTGGTTGCTTAAGAGTGTGGCACCTCCCCCATCTCTTGCTCCCTCTCATCATGTGGTATGCTGGCTCCCCCTTGACCTTCTGCCATGATTGGAAGTTTCCTGAGGCCTCACCAGAAGCAGACGGCAACACCATGCTTCCTATACAGTCTGCAGAACAGTAAGCCAAAATAAACCACTTTTCTTTGTAAATTACCCAGCTGCAACCCCAAAACAGCCTAATACAGTTGGGGAGATGAGAAGGGTGAACACGAATGGTGGGGATAGGAAAAGGAAGAAATGAAATACTCGTATGCCAGAGAAGGGCAATAAATAACGCCTAAAACTGAAAAATCAATGAAGTAATGTAAGTCTGTTATTTAGCAATATGGAGGTAAATACTGAAAAAAAAGCTAAAACTTTTGAACACCATTTCTGTAAGCTGGGGTACTAAGACAAGTTATATCCAATCAAACTTGACTTTGACTCTAGAAACTAGTCTTTGTCCCACATAACAAGTTTATCAATCTCTTCAAAGATGTTCCTCACCTGATCATCACATTAGTTACGATCCATAAGGTAGAAGGAAACTGAATCATTAACCAGCAATTTCCAAACACTAGAAATTGCAGTATTTGTATATCATGACATCCCTTCCTTTTTCCCAGAAGGGCTGGATGAAATACACTGATTCTATGGCAGTTCAAAATTCAAGCTTTAAAGTTTCTCAGCCCTGCTTCAGTGTTCCCATTTCAACTACAGAGATATGAAATCCAGAGAGAACCTACAGCAACAATAAGAGAGGCTTAAGGTTGAGTTTAGGAGTAGAAGGAAGTTACCTCACGACTGTCAACCTCACTGTGCAACAACCTCCCCTGGGGAGCTTTTAAAAAATACCCTGGTCCCATTTCTGAAATTCAGATTCAACTGGTCTGGGGTAAGGCCCAAACACCATTATTTTTGAGGTCCCCAAATGACCCCAATGTTCTGCCGAGACTGCTTCCTCACAGAGTTGAACTACTCTACGTATTAAGGACATTTTTAAGAACTGTTACGAGGCAGCAAGATGGCAGGGACTGAACGGCAAGGTGGGAAATTGGGTCGCCTGAAATGGCTGAAGGACATTTAAGAGGGCAAGCTGATACTTAAGCAATTGAATTAGCCTCCTGTCTCCAAAACTGAGCAGGTCACACAAGTGCCAAAGGTGAAGGGGGTTTTTGGTATGAAAAGCAGGGAGTTTCAAGGAGAAAGTCATGAGATGGGGAGTCCTGAGAGGGTAGGGTTGTCTGTGAGCTGTCCAAGGAACGCGGGATGGCATCTGTGACACCTGGATTAGGGCAGTAACTACACAGCGAAGGAGTGAAGTCCACACCTGTGAGGTTTGCTGCTCACCGTGCTCAGCCTCTCGGCCTGAGGTCACGACCTTAACTCCCTTATCCATACCTTATCCTGGCTCTCCTTTAATATTTTAAAACTCTCGACCTGTGTACACCATTAAAATTTAGGTTGAGCCTAACCTCTTCACTTAAATTCTGATAAAATGAATTGCCTAGTTGAAGTCATCTATAGCTCATTCACATTCTTCCAAGCATTTTTTATTAAAAATGCAGGCCGAATAGATTATAAATGCCTCATTTCTTCTTTTTTTTTGAGACAGAGTCTTCCTCTGTCGCCCAGGCTGGAGTGCAACGGAGCGATCTTGGCTCTCTGCAAGCTCTGCCTCTCGAGTTCAAGCGATTCGCCCACCTTAGTCTCCTGGGTAACTGGGATTACAGGCACCCACCATCATGCCTGGCTAAGTTTTGTATTTTTGTAGAGATGGGGTTTTACCATGTTGCCCAGGCTGGTCTTGAACTCCTGACCTCAGGTGATGCACCCGCCTTGGTCTCCCAAAGTGGTGGGATTACAGGTGTGAGCCACCACGCCCGGCCTAAATGCTTCATTTTGACCTGTCATTTCACTTACTTGCAAAACAGGATAAAATCTAATGTCTCCAAAAGTAACACAAAAATGATTACAAAAAAGATGTAACCATGACCCACATATCTAATTTTAAAGTATCATTCCTTCTCATTACCATGTAATGTTAGCAATACCTAAATTTAGTAGTACTTAATTTCACATATATACATCATAAAAAAGATAAAATAATTGCAAAAGCATGAACTAATGTGACAGAGATGTTTAGCTTTAAGAAAATTAAGTCAGGAAAGAGTTTTTACGGGTGTTCATTTATTGACTACTGGGAATACGGCCTATTGAGAATACATGACATGCATTTGGCGGAGAAATCAACTAAATCTGAAATGAAGCCATTCAGTAAGCCTGCTGTGAGTTAATAAGGTAGCACAGACTATATCTAAGGACATGGTGGGGGCAACTCAAACAGCCACTGACAATTGTTATTAAGATTCCAGCTACAAATTCTTTTGGAACTTATTTATTCTTAATTACTCAGGAATTACCAGGAAAGAGGGAACATCAGTCTGCCTCTTTACCTTAAACTAATGCTAAGAGGGATATTGTGAATCACTAAAGAACTCTCCCCAAAATTATGCTCTTACTTCAAATCCTTTAAGGCAATTCTGTTTTTACAAATTCTTCCATATCAATTTGTATGCCTCAGAATTGTAAGCAGCTATGTAGACTTAGAAAAGATTAATAACTGATACAAAAGATTATCATTTGATTCTAGTGTCTACTGCTGAATTATACTGTGTTCTAATAGGAGCAGATTTTTACACCATATTGCCAATTTCTTCCCCCAAGATTTTTGCTTTAACTCATTAATGCAATAAAATAAATCAAAGAATTCCAGGTACACTTAAAAGCACAGATAGATTAAGTTACTGGAATATCTTACACCATAATCTAAAATTGTTGAATTATATATACATATAACTTGAACAAAATGAATAACTTGAATAAAGTGAATAAAATGCTGGAATGTATCCCTAACTACAGTTTCATGCCAGGTATTTCCCCCAAACTTCATAATAGATATTTTTTCTTAAGATGATAACCTTAATTCGATGTTCAGGTGATTTGAGGTACTTTTTACGGTAGTAGAAAGAAACACAGAAAGAGAAAACCCCAATGAAACAAAAAAAGGAAGATTCTGGCTTTTTGTTTTCTTTTTTAAAGAGCCCGTTCCTTTCACAACCTTTCCTCCACACTTCTGGAGAAATTGGTTATGGCGTGCAGCGCTGGACAAATCGAGGATATAAGCACACGTCTCGGATGTGATACCTATTCAGAATCCATGTTAAGAATCGTTCCAAGCCCAAACCATATCCTCCATGTGGACACGTGCCATATTTTCTCTGTTTAAAAAAAAAAAAAAGAAGAAAGAAAGAAAGAAAGAAAAGAAAAGAAAAAAGAAAGAAAGAGGAGTAAATACTTAGCTAAAAATTTCATCTAAGGTAGTTAAGATTTTCCACCATGAAAGGAGTTAGCTCACTGTGGTTAAGAATTCAACTACAGCCAGATTCAGTGGTTTGTGCCTGTAATCCCAGCACTTAATCTCTATGCCTTCATGAACCATGTGTAATTAAATAATTTGGTATGAAAAATCAACCAGGGAATAAGTACCACCCTGGAAAGAAGAAATTCTTAAAAACTTTTAAAATAAGTCAATCTCTCTTTATGAGAGGAAAATGAAGAAGGGTACTAGATACTGGTAGGATCAATTTTTTAAAACTCAGTTGCAATCAACAAGCCAGCCGTTAAACAGGTTTTCCAATGAAATCAACACATAACTTGGCCAAGACAAAGTTGGCAATATTTACACACCACATTATTATAACCTGGAAGCTGAACACATACAGCTCATTCAATACCAAAGTACTACCCTGAATTCTCCCCTTTTAAAAATTTCAATATATACAGAATGATTACAGTGAAAAAAATTTTGAGTGCTTAAAAAATTGGTTTTACCTGATCTGTATACCAGTAATAGGGAGCAGGGTCAATCCCTTCCCTTTTATAACCTGCCATTATTTCTTCAGCATCGCAGGTACGCATTGAGCCTCCCACAATCTCACCAACATTGGGCATCAACACGTCGACCTTTAAATATAAGTGAAAGAAGATACACAATGACTCTCAAGCGATCAGACA
The DNA here is from genome assembly GCF_002776525.5 of Piliocolobus tephrosceles. NCBI lineage: Eukaryota > Metazoa > Chordata > Mammalia > Primates > Cercopithecidae > Piliocolobus > Piliocolobus tephrosceles. The sequence continues at coordinate 21,974,924 of NC_045451.1, read as the reverse complement.
CAGGACTGCTCTAGAGTTCAAAAGAAAATTACGATTAAGCTCCAAGGGCTAAAGGAGGCACTATGATTACGTCATATTCAAATATTTACATTTCTCTAATTTAACCAAGTACGTCAACCTCAATCAGGGGAGGGGGAAAAACCCAACGTCTTTAAATATTGTCATTCTAGATAGAGAATGACATATTTGTCATGAGCTGTATCTGATTCCAGATGACAGTCCCCACCCCCTTAAAAACAAAATTATGAATACTCTTTGAAACAGAAACTGACAGATTCAGTAAGACGGGAATCCTCAGGACATCGCTGCATGTAAAAGGACTTGATCTCCACAGGAAATCGACACAGCAAGATTGGTTCATTAATGGTGTCTGTCATCAGTCTCTCAGGAGCTTCTGGGATATCCTGAGGTTAAACAAGACTTCATTAACATTTACAACTTAGATTGCAACAAGACAGAAGCAGCTCCTTCACCCTGTACCAGTCCTTCCTCCTATCAATTCAACAGAGTAGAGGAGACACACCTACCCTTAACCCATACACATTTGTGTAAAGAATAATTTCTTTCAAAAAGAAATAAACATATTCTTAAAACTCAGTTATTTAATGAAGTGTAAAAGATCTGTCTCCCTTTACAGCATATCTCAAGCACTATGCTGCTTGACGAAGGAAAATCAAAAAAACAAAAACGAAAGCCAGCCTCAAGCTGTGACTAGACACAGCTCAGTATTTTTCTCAGTGGCCCGTTTTGTCTAGCTCTGAAGCAAATGAGGTCCACTTAGTCCCATAAGGCATATGGTAATCATGAATGCTCTAGAACATCATTGATCTACACACAGACAGAAAGTCACAATCATAAGACAAATAACCAATGTCAAACTGGTAAGTGTAAGCACACCTGGAATAGTTGGCCAAACAATGTTAGATGATGACTCAAGCTCATTACTTTCTCTCTCAAAACATCCCTCTGTACCACACATAAAGTTAACACATAAAACTGAAAAGTCTTGTCCCAGTAAAAACGGATTGAGAGAACTGGAGAAGACTCATAGATTCGTTTAATGAAGAAGTGAAATGGAAGTAGCAGGTAGCAATCACCCAGCACACCTGTTTTCAAGCTCCAGGCCCTGGAGCCCTTGCATCCTTGGAGACACCAAGAGGCAACAGGAGATGAGCAGGAGAACTCTACTCTCTCAGCTTACATCTGCTTTACACAGCGGGGTTCTGCATAAGATTTAGTTGGGGAAAACAGGTCTTATTTCATACCCCCAAAAGCCTGAGGGCCATGTATCTACTCTAGTGTCCTCATGTGTGTGGAATAGCAATGTATAGTAAATGCTGACAGGCTCCCCCTGCCATTGTCCTGGCTAGGCATTTTGCTCCTATAGTCCCCACAATCTTGCAAAATGGATGTTACTTCCAAGGTAGAGATAAGGAACCTGAGAGGGGGTCACTGGTCTTCAGTTACACAGCACAAAAGAGGTGGGAGCTAAGCCCACCTGGGGGGGCTTCTGACTCCACAGCTTGTGTTCCTTCCACTCAACTACACTATTTTACTAGTAATACAAAATTTTGTCATTATACATTATAAACTGAATTCACAGGCTGGGCACAGCGTGGCTCACACCTGTAATATCAACACTACACAGTGTGGCTCATGCCTATAATCTCAACACTCAGGAGGCTGAGGTGAGAGGATTGCTTGAGGCCGGGAGTTTGAGACCAGCCCAGTCAACAAAGCAATACTTCCATCTCTTTAAAAAAGAAAAAAAACTGAATTCACAGAAACAATAAGAGTGCTTTACATAGACCTAGTATATTGTTTCTATTAATTCCTTCTAAAACCCAAAAGTAGTGAGTAGCAGCTACACACATTTCAACTCTAAAACAATTAGATGTGCAAATATTACATAAGTAATGGTTAAATGCATAGGAAAGAGGGCCTAGCATAGTGTTGAAAACTTGAACCGGATGTGGTGGCTCACGCCCGTCATCCCAACACTTTGGGAGGCCGGGGTAGGAGGACTGCTTAAGCCAAGGAGTTTGAGACCAGCCTGGGCCAACATAGGGAGATGCTATCTCTACAAATAAAAAATTAGCTGGGCATGGTGGCTCACATCTGTAATCCCAGCACTTTTGGAGGCTGATGTAGGAGGATCACTTGAACTCTGGAGTTCAAGGTTGTAGCCAGCTATGATCACACCGATGCATTCCAGCCTGGATGACAGATGGAGATGCTGTCCCAAAGAAAGAAAATTTGCAAGCCGAGTGCATGCTGGGAGAGTGGTTCTCAGGCAAAACCAAAATGCTAAGTTTATCTGGGGCACTAGGCTACCTTTTCCAAGACCTTTTCTCTTGGTTTTGCATTTTTAACCAATGGCTATCTTCTTTCTCACCTTCCACATTAAAGAGCTTTAAATCACTGTTTTGGCGGAGGGGATGAACCTCTTTTTAAAAGCACAAGATACATTCTCCAGAAAAAAAAAAAATATATATGTATCTATATACCATCATTTTGCATGTAATTTCAAAGGCTTCACAACCTTCTAAAGCACTCCTGCCAGCCTAGAGAATAAGGAGAGTTTATAAGCTGTGGCCAAGGAAGAACAATGAAGGAAGAGGGAAGAGGCAAAGCAGGAGACGTGAAGGCAGCTTAGAAACTCACACTTGGCCAGGAGCAGTGGCTCACGCCTATAATCCCAGCACTTTGGGAGGCTGAGGCAGGCGGATCACGAGGTCAATAAATCGAGACCATACTGGCCAATATGGTGAAACCCTGTCTCTACTAAAAATAACAAAATTAGCTGGGCATGGTGGTGCGCGCCTGTAGTCCCAGCTACTCAGGAGGCTGAGGCAGGAGAATCGCTTGAATCCAGGAGGCAGAGGCTGTAGTGAGCCAAGATCATGCCACTGCATTCTAGCCTGGGCAACAAAGTGAGACTCTGTCTCAAAACAAACAAACAAAAAAAACAACAAAAAAAAGAAATTCACTCACACTTACTGGTCGCTACAGAACAGGCACTGTCCTAAGGCTGACTCTGCTAACCCAGTGAATCTGCAGGCAACCCCATGAAGCCGGTTCTGCTGTTACCATTTATTTGAGGACAGGCAGATGCCACCCACATTACTAGTTCATTAACCAGAAGAAGAGAACTGAAGCCCAATCCCACCTTGGAAACAATGAGAAAGGAATACATACTTCTCCAAATTCATAGAAAGTTCCATCTTCTTTCTTTATATCATGTTCTTTTAGCCAAATGATAGCATCTGAATAGTTCATCCGTTTGAAAGGCCGTTTGGGGGGCTGAAAGTTCTATAGAAGAAAGGAAAAATATAATGTGTATATATATAAATGTAAACATTAACACTAAAATTTCCATTAAAAAACTATTATTATAAAATATTATTATATTATAAAATATTACTTCAGTTAGGGGTGGTGGCTCATGCCTGTAATCCCAGCATTTGGGAAGCTGAGGTGGGCAGATCACTTGAGGTCAGGAGTTTGGGACCAGCCTGGCCAACATGGTAAAACCCCATCTCTACTAAAAATACAAAAATTAGCTGGGGGTAGTGGTGGGCTCCTGTAATCCCACCTACTCAGGAGGCTGAGGCAGGAGAATTGCTTGAACCTGGGAGGCAGCGGATGCAGTGAGCAGAGATCACACCACTGTACTCCAGCCTGGGTGACAGAGCGAGACTCCGTCTCAAAAAAAAAATACATATACACACACACACACACACACGTAAAACATCAGACTAGAAAACTATGTAGACATTCCTAAAATGCAAAACGAGTCTCTTCTTACATAACTGAAACCATTATAAAATTATCAACAATGACTAACATCAAATCTAGTCTTCAAAATAATTAGTCACTTATTTCAGCTAAGCCATCAAATCTACAAAAACTGAGGATGACGACTTCATTGTCTTCCAAAAAAGGACTGTGACTTTTTCTTTCCATAAACACTGCACCTACCGGGTTGAGCTCATACACTATGCTCCCTGCAGGTGACTTCAATATTCGATCTACCACATCACAAATCAAGTCCTCCAACCGGTTCAGGAGGTCGTCAAAGGTCAGGAAAGGACACTCGGCTTCCACGTGAGTGTACCTGAAGAACGAGACACTAGTTCAGCACTGCTTTTCTCCTGCACTGTTTTTTCCTCCAGCAAGGCTTTTAACATCGGGAAGTTGTCCATAAAATTCCAACAATGCTACCAATTCCCAGCTTTGCAAATGAGCTGTGGACTCCCCTCTTCTCCACTGAGTAGCAATTTCCTGTTTGTTCCTTCATATATAAAAGATCAAGTCAAAGTGAAAAAAGAGACCTTAGCTATGATCTAAGGTGGCAAAACTGTCATATGTTCTTCCGTTAACCACTTAATATATCAGTTTTTTGTTTTTTTAAACAGACATAATTTACCTACACTAAGATTTCTTCTCTAAAGATATTAACTAAAAAGAAATAAAAACAAAAAGACAATTTCATACTCAGCCAGGTGCCTTCGTGTTCTGGACTGCTCTGCCCGGTATGACTGCGCAATACAAAAAACATCTCCCAGGGCTGGGAGGCAGGTCTCCAAGTACAACTGAGAGGATTGAGTCAAAAATGCCTCTTCTCCAAAATAGTCAAGCTTGAAGAGTGTGGCACCACCTTCTACTTGTGTTTGCACTAATGATGGAGGAGTAACCTGTTCAAATGCAAAGAAGGAGTAAATCAATGTCTATCGTGAGCACTACTATTCAAGTTTCAAAATGGCAAAAAATGTATTGTTTGCAAAAGCTGACGAACACATACTTACTTCATAGTATCCCCTATCAAAGAAGTGATCTCTAAAGCACCTGGTGACCATGGATCGCGCTTTTAGGATTTTGGACATGTTTTCTCCTCGGATCATCATGTGTCTGTTGTTGAGCTGGACGTCAACATCAGACTCCTCATTGATCAGGTTGTCAGCTCCTCCAGCAGGGGCCAACCCAATCAGCTCCCAGAAGTCACAACTCAGCTCATGGCCACCTGGAGCCTGTATTTTTAAAAAGTGGGGTCCAGAGAAAGAAGGAAAAGGAAATAAAAAATTAACAGTATTGCGGATTTTAATTTATGTCAAAGTTTTGGTAAGCGGAGATTTTTAAGAACCTCATAATTCTCAGCCTTATTTTAGTTTCATATTGATATTTTTATGAATATTCTTTCTGGATACACACTCACATACACACAAATATCTTTTTTTTGAGATGGAGTCTCACTCTGTCGCCCAGGTTGCAGTGCAGTGGCACAATCTTAGCTCACAGCAACCTCCGCCTCCCGGGTTCAAGTGATTCTCCTGCCTCAGCCTCCTGAGCAGCTGGGATTATAGGCACCCACCACCACACCTGGCTAACTTTTGCATATTTATGCAAAACATGCACCACATCCGGCCTGTGCATTTCTATTTTTAAAAGATATTTGTGGCTGGGAATGGTGGCTCACACCTGTAATCCCAGTACTTCGGGAGGTCGAGGTGGGCGGATCACGAGGTCAGGAGATCAAGACCATCCTGGCCAACATGGTGAAACCCCATCTCTACTAAAAATACAAAAAATTAGCCAGGTATGGTGGTGCACACCTGTAGTCCCAGCTACTCAAGAGGCTGAGGCAGGAGAATTGCTTGAACCCGGGAGGTGGAGGTTGCAGTGAGCCAAGACTGCGCCACTGCACTCTAGCCTGAGCGACAGAGCAAGACTCCATCTCAAAAAAAAAAAAAAAAGAAAAGAAAAGAAAAGAAAACAAATGCACGAACTACAAAATAAATTGTAATCCCACAACCTGGAGTCCCTACTAACTACTGTTAACATGCTGATATATTTTTCCAGCTTCTACTCATCTACTTTATTTTTATTTATTTATTTTTTGAGATGGAGTCTCACTCTCACTCAGGCTGGAGTGCAGTGGCACAATCTCAGCTCACTGCAACTTCTGCCTCCTGGGTTCAAGCGATTCTCATGCCTTAGTCTCCCAAGTAGCTGAGGTTTCCAGGCACGCACCACCACACCTGGCTAATTTTTTGTATTTTTAGTTGAGACAGGGTTTCACCAAGTTGCCCAGGCTGGTCTCAAACCCCAGAGCTCAGGCAATTCACCTGCCTCAACCTCCCAAAGTGCTAGGATTACAGGCATGGGCCACCACGCCCAGCCTTACTCACCTACTTTAAATTAACATACTTGCACATATTAACTTCTAAAATGCAAAGGTTTTATTAAAAGCTGTTTATCTTTGAAACATATATATAGTAAAAATTCAAATTCTCCCTAATAATTTCATTAGAAAGCAATTCATTTTAAAAGCCACATATATGGAACATATAATTATCCTGGTGCCACAAAAACCACTTTATTTGACCGGGTGCGGCGGCTCACGCCTGTAATCCCAGCACTTTGGGAGGCTGAGGTGGGTGGATCATCTGAGGTTGGGAGTTCGAGACCAGCCTGACCAAATGGAGAAATCCTGTCTCTACTAAAAATTCAAAATTAGCCAGACACGGGGGTGCATGCCTGTAATCCTAGCTACTTGGGAAGGTGAGGCAGAAGAATCGCTTGAACCCGGGAGGCAGAGGTTGCGGTGAGTGGAGATCGCGCCATTGCACTCCAGCCTGGGCAACAACAGCGAAACTGTCTCAAAAAAACAAAAAAAACAGGCTCTTAAATTTTATTAAGAAATTCTCTGAAAATTTTTAGGTGGGTTGTTAAGTTTTTATTTCCATCTGGCTGAAAAGTAATTCATGTATCTACAGCCCATGAGGATGATTCAGGAATTCTGTAGGGCTGGAAATCATTGTATTCTTTTTATCACGAGTTGTATAATGTACATATTTCACTGAAAAAGGCATACTGAATATGACATGTACTTCACATTTATTGTATTTATATGCTGTGATGGTTAATATTAAGTGTCAACTTGATTGGAATGAAGGATACAAAGTATTTTCTGGGTGTATCTGGGGGTTGCCAGAGAAGATTAACATTTAAGTCAGTGGTCTGGGAGAGGCAGACCCACCCACAGTGTGGGTGGGCATCACCCAGTTGGCTACCAGCCTCACTAGAAAGAGCAGGAGGAAGAAGGTGGAAGTGTAGACCTGCTAGGTCTTCTGGCCTTCATCTTTCTTCCGTGCTGGATGCTTCCTGTCATCGAACATCAGACTCCAAGTTCTCCAGCTTGTGGACTCTTGGACTTACACTAGTACTTTGCCAGGGGCTCTTGGGCCTTTGGCCACAGACTGAAGGCTGCCCTGTCCGCTTCCCTACTTTTGAGGCTTTTGAACTTGGACTCAGCCACTACTGGCTTCCTTGCTCCACAGCTTGCAGATGGCCTATCGTGGGACTTCATCTTGTGATCTTCTGAGCGAATTCTCCTTAAAAACTCCCTTTCATATATACATCTATCCTACCAGCTCTGTCCCTCTGAAGAACCCTAATACATACGCCAGATGTACAACCCAAGACACTGGAAAACAAACCAATAAACAAACTATTCATTCACCCAGTGCGAAACTCAATCCACTCACCTGCTTGCCCTTTGGGGTAAGATTTAGCATTCCATACACTGCAACACTGCTCTCCGTGGACAACAGTACTCCATTGTAGCACTGACACTATAAAAAGATCAAAGCTCAACTTCAGTTATTTACATTGATTTAAAAATTCTACCATATAGAAAATCAAAGGGATTATTTACAAACAAGTTATCTGATCAAATACTAGTAAAATAAAGAGTGAGATGGCCACATATTATTAATATTAAAATATAGCTATTTTTGTGGAAGACAGAGGTTTATCTATATATACACATATACATGTAAATATAAACATATACATGTACATACACACTTTACATACATATGAATAAACAACACTGACCCACATCACTTAAAAATATCTGGACAGTTTATTTATTTATTTATAAAAATCTAGACTATTAAAGTAACATACAGGTTGGGCACAGTGGCTCATGCCTGTAATCCCAACACTTTGGGAGGCTGCGGTGGGAGCCTCACTGGAGCCCAGGAGTTCAAAACCAGCCTGGACAACAAAGTGAGAGATAAATAAAAATTAGCTGGGTGTGGTGGTTCTTGCCTATAGTCCTAACTACTCGGGAGGCTGAGATGGGAGAATTGCTTGGGCCTGGGAAGTCAAGGCTGCAATGAGCTATGATGACGCCACTGCACTCTTTTTGAGAAACCCTGTGTCTCAAAACAACACACAAACAAACAAAAACCATACAGAGCCCATCTACACTATAATCACTTCTTACTGAAGTCATTAGGAAAAAATTGATGGGGAACTCTAAAAAGAAGAAGTCAGGCTGCCAACACCTGAACCCACTAGTCATAAAAAAGACAACCGGCCAGGCATAGTGGCTCACGCCTGTAATCACAGCACTTTGGGAGGCTGAGGCGGGTAGATCACCTGAGGTCAGTAGTTCAAGACCAGCCTGGCCAATATGGCGAAAACCTGTCTCTACTAAAATAAAAAAACATAGCTGGGTGTGGTGGCATATGCCTGTAGTCCCAGCTACTCGGGAAGCTGAGGCAAGAGAATCACTTGAATCTGTGAGGCAGAGGTTGCACTAAGCTGAGATCATGCCACTGCACTCCAGCATGGGTGACAAAGCAAGAATCTGTCTCAAAAAAAAAAAAAAAAAAAAGACAACCACACCTTACGTGCCTCTTGACGTGATGCAACTAAAAGAACGTAGCTTTGCCCAAGAAGTAGTTGTGCCAAAAAACTGAACCTAATCAGACTTAACCTCCAACCTCCAATTTATAAAAAATACAGAGACTAGAAGAACATGCTAAAGACCACCACAAGGATGCAACCAACCAAATCCAGAATGTGAGAAGTTCCACGGGACAATCCACCAGGGTTTTCCCAACAAATCTATATTAATGGGTGGGTGAGGGGCAAAAGAAAAGAGCATGCAAAGGGAGCAGCAGAGTTACAAAGAAAATTTCAAAGTCATATTACTAAATGCATCATGTTAATCTTGTTAGAATCCTCATTCAAATCAACCAACTATAAAAAGGCAGTATGAACTGGTAAGAATCTGGATATTAGATCATATTTAGTAGTTGTATTAATTTGGTGGAGGGTGTGATAATAGTAGGTGACTATATTATCTTTCCTTCTTTCTTTCTTTTTTTTTTTTAAGACAAGGTTTCACTCTGTTGCCTAGGCTGGAGGGTGGTGGCATTATCTTGGCTCACTGCAACCTCTGCCTCCCTGGCTCAAGCCATCCTCCCGCCTCAGCCTCCTGAGTAGCTGAGACTACAGATATGCACCACCATACCTGACTAATTTTTGTATCTTTTGTAGAGACAGGATTTCACCATGTTGCCAGGCTGGTCTCAAATTCCTGGGCTCAAGCAATCTGCCCACTTCAGCCTCCCAAAGTGTTGAGATTACAGGTGTGAGCCACCATGCCCAGGCACATTATTTTTCTTAGAGATGCATAAGCATGTGTATTTAAATGATATGATGTCTGAGAGGCAATATCTTACCAGGATTAGCCATATACTGGTAGTTAGAGAAGCTGGGTGATGGGCATTTGAGGATTTTTTTATATGGTTCTATATTTTATTGTGCTGGAAATTTTCCACAAAAGTTTTCTTCCCCTAGCCTTATTAAGGTATAATAAACAAATAAAAATTGCATGTTTATAGTACACAATGTGATATTTTGATTTATTGACATTCATTGTCAACAAAATAAAAATTTTAAATAAATGTATACAGATTCTAGAATTCCCAGAACAATAAAGGAATCTACTAAAAACATCTAATTTTCAGGCAAAAGTAAGAGAAAATATTTACCAACTCATCCGCCAAGACACACTGAAGATAACCCGTACCATCTCGCAACACCAGAAACATTAAATTCTTTCCTAAAAATGAGAAATGATAATTTAGGCAGACTGTTCTCAAGGCACCAAATATTATTTATATATATATATATATAAAATTTTAAAGATAGGGTCTCACTTGGTCACTCAGGCTGGAGTGCAGTGGCACAATCACAGCTCACAGCAGCCTCCTGGGCTCCAGCAAACCTCTCACCTTACCCTCCTAGATAGCTGGGACTACAGGCACATGCCACCACACCTGGCTAATTATTTTGTAGTGACAGGGGTCTCACTGTGTTGCCCAGACTGGTCTCAAGCTCCTGGACTCAAGCAGTCCTCCTATCTCAGGCTCCCAAAGTGCTGAGATTACAAGTGTGAGCCATTGCACCCAGCCATGACTTAATCTTATCCAAAGGAAACTCCAAGGTTAAACACTGAAGTTCAGACCTCCCACATGGCTCCCACACCATGAAGTACCCACTGGTAATACCACTACTCAGCATCTGTAAAATATTTTATTTTCAATGTACTGGACTTTCAAATCCTACATGATCCCCAAGATACACACAACCAGGTGAAAGCAAGACAGAAGGCAACATGAGTTAAGGCATTACGCCTTATCCACCTTTGAATCCCCTGCAATGTCTGGTGTAGTACTGTGCACTCAGTGGGTGATGCATAAATGTTCTTGAACAAAATCACTTTTTCTTATTTATGTCCCAAAGGTTCATTACTGAAATCCACTTATAACATTTCATTTGTATTTTTTGTCCCCTCCTTGCTGCTTTTTTTTTCAGATGGAGTTTCGCTTTTGTTGCCCAGGCTGGAGTACAATGGCATGATCTCGGCTCACTGCAACTTCCGCCTCCCAGGTTCAAGTGCTTCTCCTGCCTCAGCCTCTCGAGTAGCTGGGATTACAGGTGCCCACAACCACACCCGGCTAATTTTTGTATTTTTAGTGGAGACAAGGTTTCACCACGTTGACCAGGCTGGTCTTGAGCTCCTGACCTCAGGCGATCCACCCACCTTGGCCTCCCAAAGTAGTGGAATTACAGGTATGAGTCACCGCACCTGGCCCATCCCACTTTTTAATGAAAGATTTGCTAAACCCTTATAATAAATAATAAAAGTAGGCCGGGCGCGGTGGCTCAAGCCTGTAATCCCAGCACTTTGGGAGGCCGAGACGGGCGGATCACAAGGTCAGGAGATCGAGACCATCCTGGCTAACACGGTGAAACCCCGTCTCTACTAAAATACAAAAAATTAGCCGGGCGTGTTAGCGGGCGCCTGTAGTCCCAGCTACTCGGGAGGCTGAGGCAGGAGAATGGCGTGAACCCAGGAGGCGGAGCTTGCAGTGAGCTGAGATCCGGCCACTGCACTCCAGCCTGGGCGACAGAGCGAGACTCCGTCTCAAAAAAAAAAAAAAAAAATAATAAAAGTAATAATGTTTATATATTATAAAATATATAATAAAAAGAGAAAGAGGAAACAAAATGTCAGAACCAAGGGAGAATGCAAATACACTGTTTATAAGAGTCAAAACTATGGCCAAGTTTTGGCCATATGACTCAGATGTAAACTTCCTATATGTCACACCCCTTGGTTTTCCCTAAGTAATTAGAACTGGTCTCAAACTCCTGACCTCAGGTGATCTGCCCACCTCAGCCTCCCAAAGTGCTGGGATTATAGGCTTGAGTCACCACGCCCACCCAGATTTCCAGTAGTTCTTATTGCTGATGAATTTTTCTATTATTTCCTTAGTGATAGAGCTGGTGTTTTTTGGCTACATTCACCAGCCCCTTCCTCTACTCATCTCCTTTCTCGCTCTCTTGCTCAGGCTGGAGTGCAGTGGTGCAGTTTCTGCTCACTGCAACCTCTGCCTCCTGGGCTCAAGCGATCCTCCCAATTTGACAAATACTTGACAAATATTTACTGGACACGTCTTCATCACTGTAGTGATGCTACAGTGTTGAACTGTTTAACTGTTAAAATAGCATTTAAACATTTTTATATTTTCAATAGTCATTTTAAACAAGAACAAATTTAAGATATAAATCACTCTATCCTTTAAAGCCAGGTGAGGTGCTATGTGCCTGTAATCCCAGCTGCTCAGGCTGAGGCAGCAGGATGGCTGGGGGGAGTTCTAGCCAGGAAAACAAAAAAAAAAAAAAAAAAAAAAAGAGGGCCGGGCGTAATGGCTCATACCTGTAATCTCAGCACTTTGGGAGGCCAAGACGGTGGATCACATGAGGCCAGGAGTTCCAGACCAGACTGGCCAATATGGTGAAACACTGTCTCTACTAAAATTACAAAAATCAGCCAGGTGTGGTGGCAGGTACCTGTAATCTCAGCTACTCAGGAGGCTGAGGCAGGAGAATTGCTTGAATCTGAGAGGCAGACGTTGCAGTGAGCCAAGATAGCACAACTGCACTCCAGCCTGGGCAACAAAGTGAGACTCTGTCTCAGAAAAAAAGGGAGAAAAAAACCCCTGCATATCTTTGTTTTTCTTCATCTAAGGCCAGGGATATTTAAAAATTAGAAAGAAGGAAAAGCTTTGCCATTTACCTTGCCTACGCAGCCTGTGGACCCAGCCAAACACCTTTACTCTTTGGCCTCTATATCCTTCTAATGCACTAATCTTCACCTGTCAAATTGAAATAAGTAACATTTGTTTAATAATGTCATTTATACACACCAACTTTTTCACTAATATTAGACAGACGGTATAGTAAAGTGTTAAAAATCACAAATGGTTCAAAACCGGAGACAGCCCCTTTACTGCAGGCCAGAACCAAACTCATTTCACTGTATTGGAGTGGTTTAAAACAAAAAAAAAATTCAAGTCTTCTTTCTTAGGGTAAAACTGGTAATGAGAAACACCCAGACGCATTTCAGATATTGCTAGATGAAATTAATTAATAAATAAATTCATTTGTCATAAGTGGAGGACTTGCGTCCCACAATAGCAACAATCCCAGTCCACACACAGCCTTTTCCGTGACCCCACAGTTCTTCAATACCTTCCAGAACCTGGTATCTAAAAAGGCTACCTTTTGTTTGGGGGATGAAGGAGAAAGGAGATGAGTAGAGGAACAGGTTGGTGAACGTAGCCAAAAAACCCCAGTTCCATCAATAAGGAAATAATACAAAAATTCATCAGCAGTAAGAACTACTGGAAATCTGACTGGGCGTGGTGGCTCAAGCCTGTAATCCCAGCACTTTGGGAGGCTGAGGTGGGCAGATCACCTGAGGTCAGGAGTTTGAGACCAGCCTGGCCAACATGGTGAAACCCCATCTCTACTAAAAATATAAAAATTAGTCAGGCATGGTGGCGGGCACCTGTGATCCCAGCTATTTGGGAGTCTGAGACAGGATGATCACTTGAATCTGGGAGGTGGAGGTTACAATGAGCTGACATCCCCCCACTGCACTCCAGCCCGGGTGACAACAGCGAAACTCTGTCTCATAAATAAATAAATAATAAAATAAAATAAGAACTACTAGAAATCAAACCATTTTCATTCATAGTCCAGCAATCTATTTGGGATCCAGAAAGAACAGAAGGAAGAACAGTGAACCTAATTTCACAATTCACAAACTTTTATTCCATTTAAATAAACATGAAAATCATGGATTTCAACCTCTTCATTTTATAAGCAAACTGACTACTAGAGAGGGTTAAATCACTTGACCAACATCATGAAGCGCAATCAGGCCTGGGTCCCCTATCTGCTGGCATTCAGTTGGGACAGAATTCATTCAACATGCATTTACTCAACTGTGTAATAAAATGAACCCCTAAAGAACTAGCCTCATAACTCTAAAACATTATTTCTCTATGTCCCTTCTGAAAGGAAAGTAGGCCAGGCATGGTGGCTCACGCCTGAATTCCCAGCACTTTGGGAAGCTGAGGTGAGAGGATCCCTTGAGCCCAGGAGTTTGAAACCAGCCTGGGCAATATGGGAGACTGTTTCTACAAAAATTAAAAAGAAAGAAAAGTTAGCCAGGTGTGGTGGTGTATGCCTGTGGTCCCCGCTACTTGGGAGGCTCGCTTGAGCCCAGGAGGCAGAGGTTGCAGTGAGCAGAAACTGCACCACTGTACTCCAGCCTGAGCAACAGACCAAGATTCTGTCTCAAAATAAATTAATTAAAATTTAAAATTAAGAAATAAAAAATAAAAGGAAAGTAAAAACAAAACGTAAAGGAACAAACCATATGGCATGCCCCTCACACACAGAAATAATGATCTGATGTAGCCAAGTCCACGGTATTTGAAAAGATAAACAAACTTACACATTTTGGCTCTGGGAGACCTGGATCGTTTTTAATGGTAATCTTCTTTGCTTCTTCCAGGTTCTTTTCTCTTCGTAAACTATCTTCTGCCTAATTTTAATGATGAAGCAGTTGGTTAACATTGTTTCCAGAGTTCTAACTTTAGCAACGTTCACTGTGGCAAGTTCAGGACTCACCTCTTTCTTTTCCCGGGATTCACTCTTCATTTGTTCCCTATGCCACATCTTTTTAATGTTCTTCAACTGTGATTTAGAAATAACATTCCACCTCTCATTTTCTTTTTGTGAATCTACGTAAATGGTAGGAAATGGTTCTTTTCCTACTGTCATCAAAGCCTTGGGTAGAGAGGAGAAAAAAAGACAGTTCTTGAACATCGTGCAACACTTAAAATCAAAATAACATCTCAAGTATAAGACAACTTGAACAATCTAAGCATAAAGACCCTAACACCCAAAAGCTGATGTCAGCGGAGTGACTGGTTGAACATTTAAGAAGCGCACTGCTTGGCTGGGCATGGTGGGTCACGCCTGTAATCCCAGCACTTTGGGAGGCTGAGGTGGGCGAGGTCAGGAGATTGACATCATCCTGGCTAACATGGTGAAACCCCATCTCCACAAAAAAAATATACAAAATTAGCCGGGCGTGGTGGTGGGCACCCGTAGTCCCAGCTACTCAGGAGGCTGAGGCAGGAGAATGGTGTGAACCCGGGAGGCGGAGCTTGCAGTGAGCTGAGATCGCGCCACTGCGCTCCAGCCTGGGCAACAAAGCAAGACTCCGTCTCAAGAAAAGAAAAAACAAAAGAAGCACCCTGGTTAAAGCTGAAGCTCTGAGGTCCTCTTACAAACAATTCCAGCAAGTTCGGGCATACACTATACAGTTCTCCAGGACAAGCAGACTACAAGCAACAGATCTTAAGTGGCTGTAGCAACCAGCACAGGTACACAGACAACAGAAGAGACACCTGACAGCAAAAACCAACTGCAGGTGACATCTAAAACGTAGCCCTCTGTGAGAAATCAGAGAAGTGTCAGACATTTTTGAAACTTTCAACAAAACAACGGTTAAGAACACAAAATGGGGCTGGGTGCGGTGGCTCACACCTGTAATCCCAGCACTTTGGGAGGCCGAGGCAGGAGGATCACAAGATCAGGAGATCGAGACCATCCTGGCTAGCACAGTGAAACCCCGTCTCTACTAAAAATACAAAAAATTAGCCAGGCGTGGTGGTGGGCGCCTGTAGTCCCAGCACTTTGGGAGGCCAAGACAGGAGGATCACAAGATTAGGAGACTGAGACCATCCTGGCCAACACAGTGAAACCCTGTCTCTACTAAAAATATAAAAAATTAGCCAGGCGTGGTGGCAGGTGCCTGTAGTCCCAGCTACTTGGGAGGCTGAGGCAGGAGAATGGCGTGAAGTGAAGCTTGCAGTGAGCCAAGATCGCACCACTACACTCCAGCCTGGGCGACAGAGTGAGACTCCGTCTCAAAAAAAAAAAAAAAAAAAAAAAAAAGCTAAACTCATTTCATCTGAAAAATTCCCACACTATAGAATACCTCTTTGCAACAATGGAACATATCAGGCATTGCTGTGTTACATATCATGTGATAGTTTATCATTTGTGGTTTTTAAAACACAGTTGAAAGTATATAAAAGATGAATACTTTAAAGCCTCAAATAATCTTTCGAAATCTCTTCCAAGTTATTAAATCAAACAAGAAATGCAATGAATTATTCTCTTGTTGCAAGATCTGCAGCCTATAAAAACAGACTTTTTCTCAGGTCTATGACTGCTGCAGAGAAAGAGGGAATCTGGATCTTTTGAAAACATTCAAAGGCTAGGCGTGGTGGCTCACGCCTGTAATCCTAGCACTTTGGAAGGTCGAGGTGGGCGGATCATGAGGTCAGGAGTTCAAGACCAGCCTGGCCAATATGATGAAACTCCATCTCTACTAAAAATACAAAAACTGGCCAGGCGTCATGGCACACGTCTGTAGTCTCAGCCACTCGGGTGGCGGAGGCAAAAAGAATCTCTTGAACCCGGGAGGCAGACGTTGCAGTGGACTGAGATTGTACCACTGCACTCCAGCCTGGGCAACAGTGCAAGACTCCTCCTCAAAAAAAGAAAAAAAAAAGAAAACATTCAATAGTCCATCCTTTTAACAACTAGAGATTGTAAGAATACATGTAGGGGCTGGGCGCAGTGGCACACGCCTGTAATCCCAGCCTTTAGGAGGCAAGGTGAGTGGATCACCTGAGGTCAAGAGTTCGAGACCAGCCCGGCCAACGTGGTGAAACACCATCTCTACTAGAAATAATAATAATGATATTTAAAAAAAATTAGCCAGGCATGGTGGGGGGTACCTGTAATCCCAGCTACTCAGAAGGCTGAGGCAGGGAGAATTGCTTGAACCCAGAAGGCAGAGGTTGCTGTGAGCCGAGATCACACCACTGCACTCTAGCCTGGGCAAGAAAAACGAAAGTCTGTCTCAAAAAAAAAAAAAAAGATAGCCATTGATTAAAATGCAAAACCAAGAGAGAAGGTCCCATGAATACATGTAAGTCATTCAGAATTCACTTACTACCCGACAGTCTGTACTGATCCCTCCTTCTGTATCACTGAAATTGAAAGAGCCAAGCTATTAGTTCCCAAATCAGAACGCTACACTTTTGTTAAGAGCGACGTTCTGCAAATGTTCATCTAAACAGTGTTGTCAGTTTTTGGGAGCTGCAAAATGAGGCAACCAACAATGTAGAAATGAAAGATTTCCCCTTAAGAGCGGTTAAAAAGTAAAACTCAGACAGGAGTGGTGGCTCACACCTGTAGCCCCAGCACTTTGGAAGGCCAAGGCAGCAGGATTGCTTAAGCCCAGGAGTTTAAGTCCAGCCTGGACAACATTTGTAGACCTCGTATCTACAAATAAGAAACAAATTAACTGGGTGTGGTAACATGCCCCTGTGGTCTGGGCTACTTGGAAGGCTGAGGTGGGAGGATCCCTTATGCCCAGGGTTGAAGCTGCAGTGAGCCATGATGGTGCTACTGCATTCCAGCCTGGGCAACAAAGTAAGATCCTGTCTCAGAAAAAAAAATAAAATTAAAAACAAGTACCCATGTATGACACACCAAAGTATAACCATATGGTATGATCTAAAAGAGGAGGGTGGAGAATGCTCCCAGGTTAGGAGGACTTGATAGTAACTATAAATGTTGTAACACAGTTAACAAAAGGGAGGCACAGAAAAAGGAGGGTCAAGGCACCGCTTTTCCTAACATACTTCAAGGAAGGAACTTTTTTGTTGTTGCTGTCCAGGGTGCAAAGCAGTGACGCAATCACAGCTCACTGCAGCCTCAACCTCCTGGGCTGAAATAGTACCCTCATCTCAGTCTCCCGAGTAGCTGGGGCCACAGGTGCATATCACCATGCCTGGCTAATCTTTTTTTTTTTTAATTTTTTGTAGTTGGCGGGGTGTGATGGCTCATTCCTATAATCCCAGCACTTTGGGAGTGTTAATATCCTATCTTTATTTTTTAAATTAAATTTATTTAAAAAGTTTTAAGAAGTTAAATTTTTTGTAGAGATGAGGGTCTTACCATGTTGCTCAGGCTGTTCTCAAACTTCTGGGCTCGAGCAATCCTCCAGTCTCAGCCTCCCAAAGTGCTGGGATTACAGACCTGAGGCACCAAAGCCCAGACCCAAGGAAGGAACTTTTAACCATCTTCCTTATGTGGCAGTTGTAGCCAATGGATTCTAGCATATGAGTTCAACAGCTAAGTCCATGGTCTATTTTAAGAAGGTTGTCTTAGGCCACACTTTACCCTGATACAATCAACTACCTAACACCCATGTTGTGAGTCCAAGCCCCCCTCTTTTTTTTACTTTTGAGACAGGGTCTCAGGCTAGAGTGCAGTGGCACAATCATGGCTCACTGCAACCTCCACCTTCCAGGCTAAAGCAAGCCTCCCACCTCAGTCTCTGGAGTAGCTGGGACCACAGGCACGCACCACCATGCCAGGCTAAATTTTATGTTTCTTATAGAGACAGGATTTCACCAAGTTGCCCAAGCTGGTCTCAAACTCTTGGGCTGAAGTGATCAACCTGCCCCAGCCTCCCAAAGTGTTGAGATTATAGGTGTGAGCCACTGCACCTGGCCTGAGTCCAAGCTCTTGACAAACCTCTTTGAGAATGAGCTAAACTCATTCAAAGATTCTAGATCCTGAGAAATAATTGCACATTAATAAATTGGCATTCTAGCTTTAAGCTCTAAGTCATGAGTCAGCTCCAAGAATCCATTCTTGGTGTGCTGGTATAAACCAGGTCTTGGAGTCAAATCTCAGGATCACACTCTGAATTGTGGTAAATTCACCAAAAGCCCTCTCAGGAGCCCCCTGGTCATGAGCTCACTGTGATTGAGGAAAGATAACTTTTATCTTTACAAGAATTGAAAATCCAGCAATCTGACTCATTGGAGAGAAAGATTCCAAGAAGCAATGCCGTGTGGTAAAAAAGAAGATACCTTTTTTTAAAACGTTAAAGTAAGTTTAGACTTTGATCATCTAACAATCTTAAAGTCACATATCTGTACACATTCCTTACTTTCCCTTTTCTGAAAATTCTCTTTGGAACTCAGGGTTTGAAATTAAATTCTTGACAAGTCACACGATAATGGACACACGTCATTAATAAATGCAGTCTCATTTTCCTAATGAGAAGAGACTCTACCTTTAGACCAGTTTTAAATGGTTTCTCCTTGGTTCCATCTCCTGTGGCATCGCTTCCCTCTCGGTCAGAGACGTACAGCTCTGCTGTTTGACAAAATGAGGGTAAGTTGTGGTCTGGCCATTAACTATTGGTCACCTTACTACTTTATTCATTCCTTATCTTTGTAAACAGAACAAGCATCGATTAGTAAAAATTACTGAGGTCCATAAGAAATTAATATCCTAATTATTTCCCCACTCCATTTCAATAACATCCATCTCATAAAAACATTAGTTAACAATCCAGGTTTTCAAAATGAACTCTGATCGTTTCACTTTGTGATATTTATTCTATCCACTTGGGCACCCAAAAATAAAACAAGGGCTTTGAAGTTGGTCAGACATACGCTGGAATCTGGGATTTTGTACTTTAAAAGGAAGGGTGACTCTGGAGAATTTACTTAGCCTTTCTGAGCTTATTTCTTTATCTATAAAATAAGAAAAACAATTCCCATCTTGAAAGGCTGTACTGAGAATGAAATAAAATAACACATACAAATCAGATATCCCAGTGCCAGTTTTTGTAGAGATGGCAAATAAACACCAGCTCCCTCTGATCTTCAAAGGAAACAGAAGCTCTGTGGTTGGAAAATTTCAGGCCTCACAACTAGTAGGTCTGAACAGTGACATCCATCCAGGTCTCTTTTTTTTTTTTTCTACTGCACAGTATGGTTTCCCCGGAAACCTCAATAAAAAAATGAGGCTGGGAGAAAAACAACTGGAATCCTAAAGCCTCTTCCTGAGGATCACTATGAAGATCTGCAGGAGTAGGGGCTACCCTGTGTCTGAACCCCTCCCCCACCCCAGCGCTTAAGTCCCAGCGTAATCGGGACGTTTCGCAGCGGGGCAGGGGCAGGGCCCGGAGCCATCGCCATTGCAGCCCGGGAGAACGACGGACTCAGGGAAGCCGGGCCTGGCCCTTCAAGTCCCGGGCCCAGCAAGGGCCAGGACCCTCCCTTCCTCCCTGCAATCGGTCCCCAAACATTCGCGGGGCGCCCACTCTAGTACGCACTAAGGAAAGCGCCGGAACCCGGAATGGAGCAGAGTTCCTGCCCCAGGCAGGGAACACCGCGCCACACACCGAGTCTCACCCACCTAGCACCATGCCTGCAGTGGCCCTGGTCACCTCCAATGACATAGACTGCAATACCGCCGACGTCTTAACACCCCGACGTGCACCAACGGTTTCCGCGACTCCGGCGTTGCATCAGAGAGCGTAGAGCAGAGACCGCCTGCGCGAATCAGCCGACCGCCGCCGTTCCATTGGTTACGAGAGGCGGGCGAGCGGCGCTGAGGCCGCCATGTTTGGTGAGGGCAGAGACAACTTCCGGATCCGGAGACGCACCGCCCGACGCGTTTGCGCAGCTCCGAGTGCGCCGCCTGGCCCGGGGCTGCTTGCCCCTGGAGACCCTGGCACAGCGTCACTTTTGCACTTTCTTCCCCACCTCCCCAGCTTTCCTTTCTGAACCTTTCAATTCTGTCCCAGCTGGAGGCGTGCGGGTCCTCTTGCAAACCAGACCAAAAGATGTCACCCCGATCCCCAGATGCTGGAGGCTGGTTGAGTTCATGTCACCAGCAAACACCATGCCAGCTGCGAGACGGGGTGCGCGGCGGTGGAGGGGACGCAGCGGGATGCGTTAACTTTCTTACCTCCGTGAACCAACGTCTCTCGGTGTTCAGGACAAGAACTATGGTGTATGTTCATTTAAAATTACAAGGATTACTGTTAGGGAGTCCATAATAATGTGGTGGAAAAGAACAAAAGGGCTTTGGAATACAAACCTGCGTTCTGCCTTTTACTAACCGTGTGTCTTCGGATAAATTATCTAATCTGAATGAGCTTCATTCAGCGAGTTTGGGGACCGATTGCAGGGAGGGAGGGAGGGTCCTGGCCCTTGCTGGGCCCGGGACTTGAAGGGCCAGGTTGGGCTTCCCCAAGTCCGTCGTTCCCCCGGGCTGCCATGGCGGTGGCTCCGGGCCCTGCCCCTGCCCCGCTGTGAAGCATCCCGATTGCGCCGAGACTCAGGTGCTGGGAGGGGTTTATCTGTGTCTTCACATAAATTACCTAATCTGAATGAGCTTCAGTTTCTCTGTTTGTGAAAGATGATGTAAGTTCACTGCTCGGGCATGTAAGAGGTGCTAGTAAAGGATCTGTCATCATTTTCAACATTTTTGGTGGGCTTTTTTTTGGAGACTGGGTCTTCTCTGTTGCTCAGGCTGGAGTGCAGTGGTGCTATCATAGTTCACTGCAGCCTCGAACTCCTGGGCTCAAGCGAGCCTCCCACTTCAGCCTCCCAAGTAGCTGAGACTATAGGTGCACGCCACCACGCCCGGCTCGTTTTTATTTTTATTTTTATTTTTTATTTTTGTGGAGATGGAGGAGGGGAGGGGTCTCCCTGTGTCGCCCAGGCTGGTTTCCAACTTCTGAGATCAAGTGATCCTCCTGCCTCAGCCTCCCAAAGTGCCCGGCCCTTTATTCTCAATTTAGTGGAATACCAGAGTTTGTCCCTGAAGCAAAAGAAAACCCTTTTTTTATGAAAGGTCCTCAAAAAAATAACTCCATATATAGGTTCAGGGCCTATCAAGAATATGAACCAGATCCAGGCTCAGTGGCTCATGCCTGTAATCAACCCCAGCACTTTGGGAGGCCAAAGTGGGTGGATCACTTGAAGTCAGGAGTTCGAGACCAGTCTGGCCAACATGGTGAAACCCCGTGTCTACTGAAAATACAAAAATTAGCCAGGCGTGGTGGCACGTGCCAGTAATCCAGTAATCTCAGTTACTCAGGAGGCTGAGACAAGAGAATCACTTGAACCCGGGAGGCGGAGGTTGCAGTGAGCTGATATCGTGCCATTGCACTCCAGTCTGGGTAACAGAGTGAGACTCCATCTCAGAAAAAAAAAAGTACCAAATACTATTCCTAAGGAATATTTCACCTAATTTTATGAACTTCTCTCTTTTCCTCTTTGCTGAATGTTTTCTGTTGGTTCATGAATTAGTATCAATTGCTGCGAAGCAAATTATCCCACACCTTAGCAGCTTAAAACCCCAAACATTTATTACCTTAGCAGTTTCTTTTGAGACAGTCTTAGTTCTGTCACCCAGGCTGGAGTGTGCAGTGGTGCGATCTCAGCTCACTGCAACCTCCACCTACTAGATTCAAGAGATTCTCCTGCCTCAGCCTCCTGAGGAGCTGGGATTACAGGTGTGTACTACTATGCCTGGCTAATTTTTGTATTTTGAGTAGACACGAGGTTTCACCATATTGGCCAGGCTGGTCTCGACCTCCAGACTTCAAGTGATCTGTCCACCTTGGCCTCCCAAAATGCTCGGATTACAGGCCTGAGCCACCACGCCAGGCCCTACCTTGTGCAGTTTCTGATGGTCAGGAATAAGGTAGTGGGTTAGCTGGAGGTCCTGGCTCAGGTCTCTCATGAATCATGCTGAAGGCAGGGTCTGCAGTCATCTGAAGGCTTGGGTGGGTGGGATCTGCCTCCAGGCTCACTCATAAGCTGTGGTCAGAAAACCTCAGTTCCTTGCCAGGTGGGCTCCCCATAGAGCTGCTAATGACACAGCCGCTGACTTCACCTAAAGCAGGTGATCAGAGAGAGAGAGAATATTAGTTACCTTTGTTTTATAATAAATTACCCCAAAGCATCAGATGGCATTTGTTATTTCACATTTCTGTGGACTAGGAATCTGGGCATGGTTTAGCTGAGGACTCTGAGCTGAGTCTCTCCAAAAGCTGCAGTCAGCTTAACTTGAGATTCTTAAGTCTCACCTGGGGTGGATCCCCTTCCATACACACTCAGGTGCGTGTTGGCCAAAGGTCTCCCTCAATTCTTTCCACACAGGCCTCTTGCTTGGCTAAAGCCAGCAACCAAGATGGAATTTAGAACTTTTAGTTGCCTGATCTCACAAGGGATATATCCCAATACTTTTGCCATATTCGATTAATTAGGATCAAGTCACTTGGTCCAGCATACACTCAAAGGAAGGGTATTACACATGGGCATGGATGCCAGCAGGTGGGAGTCATGGACCATGAAAAGCTCCCCACTGCAGTGACCAGAACTGAGGTTTCAGTGTCTTTTCTAACCTGGCTTGTTAGGTGAAATGTCATTGTCTCTGCCATATTCTACTGGTCACACAGACCAGCCCTAGAGGTGAATACCAGGGCTGGAGCTCACTGGGTACCATCTTAGAGGCTGCCCACCATAGCCTGTCCAGGTGAATTTCTCCACTTCATCCTGCTCTGTCCCAGAGGCTGACTCATGTGAACCACATCGATGGGCTCTCTCGTTCTGTGACTCCTGGTCAGCTGCAGCCAATGGGGAACACTTGCAGAAGAACAGAAGTGGGATGTGAGGTTGGGGTCCTTATTCCCCTAGCTCCTCATTGCAGGCTGGCTGCATCCTCACTTGAGGGCCACCGCTCCTGCCAGGTGGCACCAAGAGATTCATCTGAACTGCCCTTCATGAATTTAGTTTCATCTGATCATTAAAACTGAATTTACTGGCCAGGCATGGTGGCTCACATCTGTAGTCCCAGCACCTTGGGTGGCTGAGGCAGGCAGATCACTTGAGGCCAGGAGTTCGAGACCAGCCTGGGCAACATGGCAACATCCCGTCTCTATTAAAAATACAAAAATTAGCTGGGTGTGGTGGTGTGCTCCTATAATCTAGCTACTCAGGAAGCTGAGGCAGGAGAGTTGCTTGAACCTGGGAGGTGGAAGTTCCAGTAAGCCAAGATCAGGCCACTGTATTCCAGCCTTGGTGACAAAGTGAAATTCTGTCTAAAAAATAAAAAAATAAAAATTGAATTTACACAGCAACATTCCGTTGTGAAATAAAAAGTGTACGTAGAACTGTACAAGCAGGCTGTACAAGAGGGTGATTTAAATTCCCACCTCTGCCTCAGCCCACACCTATAAACTCATAGGATTTCTCTATGTCCAGTTAGTGCAGGATGGAAAAATGGGCCTAGAGTTGATATCTGCATAATATTCTGGCACATGCCCAGCCAGTCTACTCTAGCCTCACTTGGAAGAAGCCCTAAAAAGACAGTGGTGAAGCTGGGCGAGGTGGCTCACACCTGTAATCCCAGTATTTTGGGAGGCTGAGGTGGGCGGATCACCTGAGATCAGGAGTTCGAGACCAGCCTGGCCAACATGGTGAAAGCCCATCTCTACTAAAAGTACAAAAATTAGTTGGGTGTGGTGGCAGGTGCCTGTAATCCCAGCTACTCAGGAGGCTGAGGCAGGAGAATCACTTGAACATGGGAGGCAGAGGTTGTAGTGAGCCGCGATCACACCACTGCACTCCAGCCTGGGCGACAAGAGGGAGACTCCATCTCAAAAAAAAAGAAAAAGAAAAAAAAGACAGTGGTGAAGGGAATTCATCTCAGATGGTGGAACTCTGAGCACTGTGCCTGGTTTTCCACTTCTCAGCTAAGTAGGGATGGCCTGAAGGACCAGGCCGGGAACGGTGGGTCACGCCTGTAATCCCAGCACTTTGGGAGGCCTAGGTGAGCGGATCACCTGAGGTTGGAAGTTCGAGACCAGCCTGACCAACAAGGAGAAACCCCGCCTCTACTAATAATACAAAAATTAGCTGGGCACGGTGGGACATACCTGTAATCCCAGCTACTCAGGAGGCTGAGGCACAAGAATCACTTGAACCTGGAAGGCAGACGTTGCAATGAGCCAAGATTGCACCATTGCACTCCATCTCAAAAAAAAAAAAGGACTGATGGACACTGGCTCGAGGGTTGGCCAGTTGATCAGGGACTAAGAAAGAACAAGATTAAAGATTAGGTATAGGAGGTCTGGTGGGGATGTGGATAGACCTTTTTGAATGGGCATTGAATGTGAAGATTTCTTGTCCTCTGCAAACATCCATCAGAAGGCATTCGGTATGGAGGAGGTCTCTGTCATCTGTGGATGTTGGACTTTTCCTCCCAAAACATCTCAGTTCTTGCTCAAAGAGCCCATATGCAAAGTGGCTATAGTAACAGGATAGAGGCTATGCTTGTGTTCAGCCTCATGAACTGCCCTTCATCCTAGCTGATCTGGCTGGCCACTATCACTGTTAGGTACCCAGCCTGCCAATAGCAGAAGCCAACTTTGAGAGCCTGATAGGACACGATTCTTTTTTTTTCTTTTTTTCTTTTTTTGAGACAGAGTCTCACTCTGTTGCCCAGGCTGGAGTGCAATGGTGCAATCTTGGCTCACTGCAACCTCTGCCTCCCTGGTTCAATCAATTATCCTGTCTCAGCCTCTCGAGTAGCTGGGACTACAGGCAGCCGCCACCACACCTGGCTAATTTTTGTACTTTTAGTAGAGACGGGGTTTCACCATATTGGCCAGGATGGTTTCTAACTCCTGACCTTGTGATCCTCCCGCCTCAGCCTCCCAAAGTGCTGGGATTATAGGCGTGAGCCACCGCATCCAGCCAGGACACAATTCTTTAGGGAGACCAGCTGGCCACTTGACGGCAAGTAAATTACATCAGACTCCTGGAGGAGGCAGCAATATGCCTCCCAGGTATAGACTCTGTCCACACAGGGATGTGCCTTCTCTGCCTGCAGCATCCACATCTATGGACTTACAGAATGCTGCATGTGTCTTTACGGTATGCAGCATCTCTCACCCTGGGACACATTTTTAGTAAAGAAAGTGTGACAGTGAGCTCATATTTATGGAATTAATTCAGTGGTCTAACCATGTGCTTTGTGTTAGATTATTATATAAAGTAATCAGACGTGCTCCTGTGAATCCAGAAAATCAGAGACAGGTCTCAGTTAATTTAGAAAGTTTATTTTGCCAAGGTTAAGGATGCATCCATGACACAGCCTCAGGAAGTCCTGATGACATGTGCCCAAGGTGGTGGGGCACAGCTTGCTTTTATACATTTTAGGGAGACATGAGACATCAATCAATAGAAGAATTACATTGGTTAGGTCTGGAAAGGCAGGACAATCTGAAGCAAAGGCAGGAAGACTTGAAGCACAGGGGGGATTCCAGGTCACAGATAAGTGAGACACAAACGGTTGCATTCTTTTGAGTTTCTGATTAGCGTTTCCAAAGCAGGCAAGTAAGATGTGCATATATCTCAGTGAGCAGAGGGATAACTTCGAATAGAATGAGAGGCAGGTTTGCCTTAAGCAGTTTCCAGCTTGAGTTTTCCTTCATAAAAAGGAAAATATTTTCGAGGTCCAAAATATTTTCCTTTCACACTCCCCTCTCCCATATAGAAGGAATATACTTCCCTGCTTCATTTCTGCTGGGCTTAGCCATGTGCATTTACTTTGGCCATAGGATATTGGCAGGTCTGATGCAAGCAAAGGTTTACAATGTGTTTGTGCAGTTGAACTTGTGTTTTTGCTTCTGCCATTATTAGGGAAGCCGGGGCCTAGGAAGGCCAGAGTGACACCATTTAAGTTCAGCTCCATCTTGAGACTAAGGCACATTCCTTGCCAGTCACGACCCATGGTCATAAGATGTTTCCAGTTGAGAAAACAGCCTAAAGATACCTGCAAGGACACAATCCTGTAACAACAGAATGACCAGATGTCCCAATACTCGCAATATATGCTTTCAAGATAATTATAGTTATGCTTACTTACACACTAAAATGTCAAGGACAGTTTTCTTTACATCAACAAAATAATAAATTTTGTCATGCTGTCAGCCCACATGCACATAGGTACAGCTTTTACATAGACAAAACCCCTATATAAGAAAAAGTTACAACAGGTGGGGCGCAGTGGCCCAGCATTTTGGGAGGCCGAGGCGGGTGGATCACCTGGGGTCAGGAGTTTGAGACCAGCCTGGCCAACATGGCGAAGCCCTGTCTCTACTAAAACTACAAAAATTCGCCGGGCATGGTGGCGGGCGCCTGTAATCCCAGCTACTCAGGAGGCTGAGGCAAGAGAATCGCTTGAACCCAGGAGGCAGAGGTTGCAAACTGAGATTGTGCCACTGCACTCCAGCCTGGGCAAAAGAGCAAGAGTCCCTCTCAAAAAAAAAAAAAAAAAAAAAAAAAAAAAGGAAGGAAAGAAAAAGTTAAAACAAAGATGGGGCATTCCTTTGCTTGCTTCCTGAGGATACCCTACTCTAATGGAGGAGTTTCAATAAACTCTCACTGCACCCTGCAACTTGTCTTGAATTCCTTCCTGCGTATAATTCAGGAGCCCTCTTTTGGGGTCTGGATCAAGACCGCTTTTTCTGTGAACAATCACCATGAGAAGAACACGCCCTGACTGACCCACTAGTCCAAGGAAGGTGAGAGACATGGAGAAGACAGGGACCAGTCTTCAGCTTGGAGACACGTCCAGCTGAACTCAGCCCATATCAGTGACCTGCAGATGCATGAGAGAGAATAAACGATTGTTGGGTTAGGCCTCTGAGTTTGGGAGGCATTTTGTTACACCTCTTTATTGTGGCAATAGTAGACTAATACATGCTCTATTATCCAGAAATGTGTGGCTTAAAGTAATAGTTGAATGGCCAGGTGCGGTGGCTTAGGCCTTTGGGAGGCCACGGTGGGAGGATCACATGTGGCCAGGGGTTCAAGACCAGCCTGGGCAACATAGTGCGACCCCCGTCTCCACAAATTTTTTTTAAAAAATGAGCCTGGCGTGGTGGGCGCACGCCTATAGTCCCAGCTACTCTGGACGGCCAGAATGAACAGCATTGTTCATGTCTCTTCATTCCGATTCTGGCCAGCAAGGGGCAGCCTCCCGCTGCGGTCCTTGCTGTTAGGTCTCCGCGTCCACTCATATTTGCGCTCAAGGTCGCTTCACCGGCCCGTACTTCGCTCTTCCAGGCGCAGGATGAGCGTTTCTGTTCTTTTAATGTGGCGTCCCCCACAGGCCACCGTACCTGGCCGCCGCCTCGAGGTTAGGGCACTTGACGCCTGCGCCGCCACGTTGTCTCCGAGCCACTTCCGCGTTTCAGGCGGGTTGTGCTGTATTTCTTACTTGGTCCTGCTCGCGGCGCCGCGCCTCTGGGTGCTGGGGAGTCCGGGATGGTGGGGAGTCCGGGGCTCGCCCTAGTCGCGGGGACACTGCCTTCCAGGAGCTGTCCCCAGGCAAACTCACAGACATCTTCAAAGAGCCTTCCTGGACATTCTGTTTTTTGCTCCTCAAAACAAGCTTCGGAAAGAGAACAGGCAAACATCACCGCGAGCGCCCCTAGGGCTCCTTTCCCTGTCCCAGGACCGGGAATCGGGGAGGGGGTCCACGCCGAGTGCACTTAATTAACAAATCAATGAAACAGTTGGAAAATCTCAGTAATATTTTACATGAGATCGAGGGCGGTGACTCACGCCTGTAGTCCCAACACTTTGGGAGGCCGAGGCGGAGGTGGAGGGTCGCTTGAGGCCAGGAGTTCGAGACCAGCCTGGGCAACATGGTGAGCTCCCCCTCGCCCCCACCCCTCTACAAACATTACAAAAATTAGCCGGGCTTATTGGCATGGGATTGTGGTCCTAACTACTTAGGAGGCTGAGGTGGGAGGATCGCTTGAGCCAGGGAGGTCTAGGCTGCAGTGAACTGTGATCACGCCACTACACTCCAGCCTGGGGCTACAGAGAGAAACCCTGTCTCTAATTAATAAATTATAAATAGATGATAGATGCAATAAAAAATAAAATTGGCTTGTAATGGCAAACTAAAAGTGGGAATTATCATTACGATGAAACTATTAATTTGAGGAACCGAAAACTTGACTTTCCTTTTCCTGTAGTTAAGTTTAAGCACTGAGATTTGCTTCAGTGATTCCCAGGCTTCTTCATGATTGCAAGCTGCTTACTTGTAAGCACTTTGTCTCTCACTAAAAAAGTTACAATTATTTTGAAGTCCCCCTGGATGCTCACTCTTTAAGGAGGGTGAACAATGGTAACTCCTGTACAGTTAGAGCTCTGAATGAATCCAGAGAGATGCGTTCCATAGATCACAGAACTCATTTTCTGGCTTGGTGAGCTTGGTCAAGTTTCTTAACCTTTCTAAGCCACAGATGTTTCAATTGTAAAGTGATAATAAACTGTAGGTCCTTCCCACAGCCCCAGATCTCAGCAAATTACCAGTCTCTTGTTTCAAGCTATTAAATGGGTGCTGTCTGACAGCCCTCCGTTGACACCTACACTCTTATGCTTTGGCATCCATCCTTTCCCTCTAGTGCAATGCAAGTCGCATCCTCCCTCTGGCTAGCCTCTCCACCTATCTTCTGGATTCCCCATACCTCTCCAATCTAATCTCCACACTCCAGCCAGGGCGAACACTTTCAAATATAAACACAGTCATTCATTCTCTATCTAGCAACCTTCCATGGACTTACTTTTGCTCTCAGGGTTCATCTCAACATCCTTACAGGCTTACCAGGCTGTGTATGCTCTGGCTTGCCACTGCTTCTTATTTTTATTTTTCTTCTTCTTTTTTTTTTTTGAGACAGAATTTTGCTCTTGTTGCCCAGGCTGGAGTGCAATGGAGCAATATCGGCTCACCGCAACCTCTGCCTCCCAGGTTCAAGCGATTCTCCTACCTCAGCCTCCGGAGTAGCTGGGACTACAGGCATGCACCACCATGCTGGCTAATTTTGTATTTTTAGTGGAGATGGGGTTTCTCCACGTTGGTCAGGCTGGTCTCAAACTCTTGACCTCAGCTGATCCACCTACCTTGGCTTCCCAAAAGTGCTGGGATTACAAGTGTGAGCCACCACGCCCAGCTATTTTTATTTATTCTTTTGAGACAGGGTTGATCCTCCCACCTGAGCCTCAAAAGTAGCGGGACTACACGCACACACCATCACACCTGGCTGATTTTTTCTTTCTTTTCTTTTTTTTTTTTTTTTGTAGAGACAGGGTTTGGGGAGTTTTGCCCTGTTGCCCAGGTTGGTCTCGAACTCCTGGGCTCAAGGGATGCGCGAACCTTAACCTCCCAAAGTCTTGGGATTACAGGCGTGAGCCACTGCGCCTGGCCCTGTTGCTTTTTAAAGGTACAATTAACCTTAGCCCAGGCTAGCTGCTTCACGGAATTGATCTGGGTATAATGTGGGATTTGGGATAGCTGTTAAGAAAGGTGAAGACGGAGTCAAATAGAGAAGAACATTTTCTCTATAGAGGTGGGGAAACTTTCCAAGCAGAATTAATTGTGTCCTCTAAAAGCAATGAAGTCCTCTTGGTTAGTTTGAAGAACGATCTTGTATCAGTTTATAGGAATTGAGACTTTTTTTTTTTTTTTTGAAACGAAGTCTCGCTCTGTCCCCCAGGCTGGAGTGCAATGGTATGATCTCGGCTCACTGCAACCTCCACCTCCCAGGTTCAAGCAATTCTCCTGCCTCAGCCTCCTGAGTAGCTGGGATTACAGGTGTCTGCCACCATGCCTGGCTAATTTTTGTAATTTTAGTACAGATGGGGTTTTTCCATGTTGGCCCGGCTGGTCTCGAACTCCTGACCTCAAGTGATCCACTTGCCTTGGCCCCCCAAAGTGCTGGGATTACAGGCGTTAGCCACCATGCCCAGCTGGAATTGAGAGTCTTAAGGGGTCTCTGGGGGTCTCAGAAGCTCAGCTGATGATATTTTAGTTAATCAGGTTTGGGTTTTTTTTGTTTGTTTGTTTGTTTTTCTGCTGTTAGGTCATAAAAATATTTTCACCCCAAGCCACAAAATCCTATAAAATAGCTCAGTCTTGGACAAATTCAGTAAATATAAAAGAGCCCTTTTGAGTTTCTATTTACTCAAGATGTTTGCAGTGATAAAATCTTGATGTAAATTTTCTAGAACTTTCAAAGCTCCTTTAGGAATAGTCCTTTGTGTTGTTTTTATTAAACTCTTCGATGAGCACAAAGTTTTTATGTTGTTCACACAAAATTTAAATAAGGAAGCCGAAGGTAGGTGGGAACCCCCAAATGGATGGTAACAGAAAACCTCCTATAGCATTTCCATAGACTGGTTTATTCATTATGCAGCTTGGCTCAGCAGAACCATTTTATAATGAAACTGCAAGATGACTCCCAGTGGGCAAATCGACCTCTATTCTAAAGGTTGATTCTTATCAACTGGGAGAATTGATTCCTGATGAGAAATGCTAGACAGAAAAACCCTCCCACGTTCACTCTACAAGCCACATCCAATATCTTTAATCCTCTCATGGAAAAGAAACAAGGAGATATTTCAGGGCTTACAACAGCCTTCCAGAATAATTGCAACAGTCTCAGCATCAGGGGCCAAAGGCATATTGACATTTTCCAACTGGAAGTCATAAACAGATTATCTGGAGTGAGACAATCTGTATTTTAAACTTGGCCAGAGCACCTTGGATTTTGGATTTTTTTTTTTTTTTTTTTTTTTTAACGGAGTCTTGCTCTGTCGCCCAGGCTGGAGTGCAGTGGTGTGACCTTGGCTCACTGCAACCTCCGCCTCCTGGGTTCAAGCCATCAGCCTCCCCCGTAGCTGGGACTACAGGCATGCGCCACCATGCCTGGCTAATATTTTTGTACTTTTAGTAGAGACGGGGTTTCACTATGTTGATCAGGCTGGTCTCCAACTCCTGACCTCAAATGATCCACCCGCCTCAGCCTCCCAAAGTGTTGGGATTACAGGCATGAGCCACCGCGCTAGGCCAGCACCTTGGATTTTTAACCACCATCCTAGATCAGGAAGTTTAAATTTCTCTCCATGTTAAAATTTTCCTTCCTCATATTTATTGTTAACACATTACTATTTGATTAATACAAATACATTCTATTTGATTCACGTTTTGAAGCAAAATTCCTGATAATTTTAAAATTGTGAGAGTTATTTCTTTCTATGCATCTTATTGCTAAGGTCATCTTAGCTGATAATTAATTGGACAATATGGTGGTAAATCCATACTGGTCTTTGACTCTGAAAACAGTCTTTCAAATTCCATTGGTCCTTTCCACTATTTTGACACGACTTTAAGATGTTACCCAGACTCTTCTGAGGGCAAAGAATATGTGTGTGCATATAAATGACCTAACAAAACACACCACTCTGTCTATAGCAACAGGAAGTCCCCATCTCTGGCCACTGCCAGTCACCCCAGAGGACAATGTGAAGAGCTGCGGTTGCTGCTCTAGGGAGAAGCTTGTGGGCTTGGGTGAGTCTTAGTTTGGGAGGCTTTGTGACTTAAGCAGGAAAAATATTAACTCAAATTACTCCTTCTGGCCTAAAAATCATTTCTATTTTTTATTGTTTAATTTTTGAAATAGAAAATGTGTTCATATGGTTCAGTATTTTTAATTTTAAAAGTATGAAAAGATAATTCAATATTTAAAAGTCTCACTCCTCATAACAACTTTCACTAGTCTCTTTTTTTTTTTTTTTTTTTTTGAGACGGAGTCTCACTCTGTTGCCCAGGCTGGAGTACAGTGGTATGATCTCAGCTCACTGCAACTTCCGCCTCCCGGGTTCAAGCGATTCTCTGCCTCAGCCTCCCGAGTAGCTGGGATTGCAGGCATCTGCCACCACACCCGGCTCATTTTTGTATTTTTAGTAGAGGCAGAGTTTCACCATGTTGGCCAGACTGGTCTCAAACTCCTGACCTCGTGATCCACCCGTCTCAGCCTTCCCAAAGTGCTGGGATTACAGGCATGAGCTGCCGTGCATGCCCTACTAGTCTCTTATATCTAGAGATTCTTGTTGAAAGTATGACTATTCCTCTCAATCTACCTCCTTTATTCCTTCCTTTCTTTCCTTAAAACAGCTTTTGTTTTGTTTTGTTTTGTCTTGTTTTAGGCATAAATAATATAGAACAGCCTGAGCACTGTGGCTCATGCCTGTAATACCAGCACTTTGGGAGGCTGAGGCAGGCGGATCACCTGAGATCAGGAGTTCAAGACCAGCCTGGCCAACACGGTAAAACCCCGTCTCTACTGAAAATACAAAAATTAGCTGGGCGTGGTGACGCATGCCTGTAATCCCAGCTACTCAGGAGGCTGAGGCAGGAGAATCTCTTGAACCCGGGAGTTGGAGGTTGCAGTGAGCCAAGATGGTGCCCCTGTACCCCAGCCTGGGCAACAGAGTGAGACCCCATCTCAAAAGGAAAAAAAATATATGATGAAGTGCACACATTTAAAATGTGCAATTTGGTATGTTTTAACTTATGTGTATACCTGTGAAACCATCACCACAATTGGGGTTAGGGAACAAATCCATCACCCCAAAAAGTTTTCTAATGTATTCCCCTAGTGACTAATGATGTTGAGCATCTTCTCATGTGCTTTTTTGCCTTACCTATATCTTCTGTGTTGAAGAGTCTGTTCAGATCTTTTGTGAGGACAAAGTATGGTTCCAGGTAGGGATCCAAGTTCATTTTTTCGCATGTGACTATCAAATGTCCCAGCACCGTTTATTGAGAAGGCCATCCTTTCTCCACCTCATCACTTTTGTAACCTTGTTTAATATCAGTTGTCCATTGATGTATGGATTTATTTATGGACTCTATCAGGTTCCATTGATCTATCTGCTCTCTTTAAGCCAATACTATGCTGTTTTGATTGCTGTAGCTTTATAACAGTTTTCTCTTTTTTGGCCCTAATTTCACATTTATTTTATTTTTAAAATTTTGACTTTTATTATAGATTAAAGGGTATAGGTGCAGCTTTGTGGCATGGGTAAATCGCATGACTCGGAGGCTTGAGGTCCCAACAATCCTGTCCCCCAGGCAGTCAGCATAGTACTTAACAAGTGGTTTTTCAGCCCATGCTGGTAACAACTTTCAAAATCAAATAGTGTTCTTCCTCCAACTTTGTTTTTCTTCTGCAGAGTTATTTTGGCTATTTTAGGTCCTTTGCATTTCCAGATGAATTTTAGAATCAAATTATCAATTTTTACCAAAAAAAAAAATCTCATGGGATTTCAATTGGAATTGCATTGACTCTACACATCAATTTAATTGCCTCCTCTTTTTTCTTTTGTATATGAAAGGTTGTCACCATATACACAGTTCTGTACCAGACTCTTCACACTCCACAATGAATGGAGATCTTTTATTCTTCTCCCTTAGCTCCCATTATAGTTTCATTGTATCCTTTTATTGGGATGGAACTTATTTCATTTAACTGTAGTTAAACTGATGGATTGCTAGCTTACTGCTTGCCGATATTTTGATTATACAGTCACTGTACATGTCATTTCCCTTGTGGGCAAATATATCTGCAAGATGAATTTGAGATGTGTGATTGACAAGTCAAAGGGAATATACACTTAAAATTTTAATGGCAAGGTCCGAGCGTGGTGGCTCACACCTGTAATCCCAACACTTTGGCAGTCTGAGGCAGGCGGATCACAAGGTCAGGAGATCGAGACCATCCTGGCTAACACGGTGAAACCCCATCTCTACTAAAAAAAAATACAAAAAAATTAGCTGGGAGTGGTGGCACGTGCCTGTAGTCCCAGCTACTCGGGAGGCTGAGGCAGGAGAATAGCTTGAACCTGGGAGGCGGAGGTTGCAGTGAGCTGAGATTGCGCCACTGCACTCCAGCCTAGGTGACAGAGCTAAACTCTGTCTCAAAAAAAAAAAAAAAAAAAAAAAAAAAATTAATGGTTATGGCTAAATTGCCTTTCCTAGAGTTTCAATTTATATATTTTTCAGTAATAAATTAGAAGGCTTGTTTTGCCACAGCCTTAACAGTGCATTACCAAACTTTCTTGTTTTTGCCAAATTAATAGGTGAAGATGGCTTGTCAAAATCATTTTGATTTGCACTGCTTTATTTCAGGTAAGTTTAAACATCGTAAGCCATTTGTATTTCTTTTTTTTCAGACAGAGTCTGGCTGTATTACCCAGGCTGGAGTGCAGTGGTGCAATCTCAACTCACTGCAACCTCCACCTCTCAGGTTCAAATGATTCTCCTGCCTCAGCCTCCCTAGTAGCTGGGACTACAGTTGCACACCCAGTTAATTTTTGTATTTTTAATGGAGACGGGTTTTCACCATGTTGGCCTGGCTGGTCTCAAACTCCTGGCCTCAAGTAATACGCCCACCTTGGCCTCCCAAAGTGCTGGGATTACAGGGATGAGCCACCATACCCCGCTCCATTTGTATTTCTTTTTCTCTGACTTTTTCTTTTTCACAACCTTGGCTGCTATGGTCTGAAGGTTTGTGCCCCCTTAAAATTCATATGCTGAAATCCTAACCTCCAAGGTGATATTAGGAGGTGGAGACGTTCAGAGGTGATTAAATCAGGAGGGATTATGTCTTTATAAAATAGTCCTGAAGGAACTTGTTGGCCCCTTCCACCATGTAAAGACAGAGTCAGAAGGCACTATTTGCGAACCAGAAAGCATTTCCTCAGCAGGCACCAAATCTGTCAATCCCTTGACCTAAGACTTCTAGCTTCTGTTAGAACTGTGAGAAAAAATTTCTGTTGCTTATATAAACCATGCAGTTTGTGGTATTTGTCATAGCAGCCTGAACTAAGACTTGCACACTTTTTCTTCATTTTGCCGTTTGTCTTGGCTTATACCTTTTTTCTTTTTTCTTTTTTTTTTGCCATAATGGAGGTTTTAAAAATATTTACGTATTTGAAATTATTAGCCTTTCCTTTGAGGCTTTAGATTTTTAGTCTTAATTAGAAAGTCTTTCCCCACTCCAGTATTTGAATTTCCTCGTGATTTTCTTCAAGTACTTTTATGAGTTTTTTTTTTGTTTTACATTTAAATCTCTTTATTATTTGGAGTCTATTCTACTACAGTGCACGATATCTAATTTGTTTCCCTCTTGTCTCAACACCGTCTGTTTAAAAGTCCATCTTTCCCCCACCCACCTTTGATGCCACTTTATATAGTAAATGTTCACGTGTTTGTGTCTATTTCTGGATTTTCTATTCTGTTCCGTGGAATGTCTGTGTCATCATGCATCAGAACCATACCACTGAAACTGTTTTTCAAATTACAATATGGCGTAATATCTGGTAGGAGTAGTCTCACCTCATTGCTTACAGTTTTCTGACATTAATTTTTCCATATGAACTTTTGAATCAGCCTGTCTGTTATAGGAAACTGTTGGCATTTTTATGAGGAATATATGCCATTTTTAAGTTATTGCAGGGAGAATCAACCCCTTCTAGTGTGATGTGTTTTTTTTCTTTTTTTTTTCTCTTTGACACAGAGTCTTACTTTGTCACCCAGGCTGGAGTGCGGTGATGCGATCTCGGCTCACCACAACCTCTGCCTCCTGGGTTCAAATGATTCTCCTGCCTCAGCCTCCCAGGTAGCTGGGATTACAGGTACATGCCACCACCCCTGGCTCATTTTTGTATTTTTAGTAGAGACGGGGTTTCACTATGTTGACCAGGCTGGTCTCCAACTCCTGGCCTCAGGTGATCCGCCTACCTCAGCCTCCCATAGTGCTGGGATTACAGGCATGAGCCAGCCTCAATTTTGATGACTTTCCCTGATGACTAATGATGTTGAGCATATTTTCATATGTTTATTGACCATTTATATCTCTTTTTCTTTTTTTTTTTTTTGAGATGGAGTTTCTCTCTTGTTTTCTAGGCTGGAGTGCAGTGGCATGATCTCGGCTCACTGCAGCCTCCACCTCCCAGGTTCAAGCAATTCTCCTGTCTCAGCCTCCCGAGTAGCTGGGATTACAGGCACATGCCACCATTCCCGGCTAAGTTTTGTATTTTTAGTAGAGATGGGGTTACATCATATTGGTCAGGCTGGTCTCAAACTCTGGACCTCACATGATCCGCCTTGGCCTCCCAAAGTGTTGGGATTACAGGCGTGAGCCATCCACCACCCGGCTATCTCTCTTCTTTGGAGAAATATCTAATCGAGAAAATTGTTTTCCCTGTTTCTTTTTGTTTGTTTTTTTTCTCTGAGATGGAGTGTCACTCTTGTCGCCCAGCCTGGAGTACAATGGCGCTATCTCGACTCACTTTAACCTCCGCCTCCCGGGTTCAAGCAATTCTCCTGCCTCAGCCTCCCGAGTAGCTGGGATTACAGGTGTGTGCCACCATGCCCTGCTAATTTTTATTTTTGGTAGAGACGGGGTTTCTCCATGTTGGTCAGGCTGGTCTCGAACTCCTGGCCTCAGGTGATCCGCCCGCCCGGGCCTCCCAAAGTGCTGGGATTACAGGCGTGAACTACCGCGCCCAACCTTTACTGTATTTTTTAGGAGAAAGAAAATGATTACATTACAGTGGTTATATTTAAGGGCCCCAACCTCCACTTTGTCCTGAGATCTACATTGTATTGTTTTCAGTGTTTTGACAGGCCTTTTCATTTTTATAAATGCCCCAGAAGTTGCAGTGCAGCCCTAACTTTCTAGCAGGACTCTTAGGAGCTGACGGTTTTCCTAAGTTTCATTCACATCACATGAAGGCAGCAATTGTTAAAATATATTTCGATTCCTTTAGGGTACATTTTGCTAGCACATTTAAGTCTCTCAAGAATCATTTTATTCCCATCAGATGTCGTTACTGAGCAGTTTCTGGTGCTGAACACGAGTAAGAACCTTTAGGTGGTGCTCTTTGATTGAAAACATTTATCCCTCAAACAACTTAAATACAGTAGTATATTGCAGGAAAGAGTGACCTTTATTTTTTTAGGGATGATCTCCCAGGTTTGCTTGATTTTCCTGCCATTTATATTGCAGAGGCTAGTAATTTGCCCATCTCCTCCAACCCCAAGCACCCCAAGACTGTTATTTTTCTATCACCTGCTGCTAATTATGCCTCCCAAAGAGTCTCCCATCTCTGACACAGAGAGAACCTTCTTAGTGGGGTCACGGCTTCCCTTGCATCCAAGAGCTGTCTGTCCCACAGCCTGGTCAGACTCCCGCAGCCTCAAACCCCAGGTCTCCCATCTACTTCCTCACTCACTCCTCTTTGCTCATTTTTCTGCCAACGATTCATCATGTATTTCTAGGACTATCTGCTCACTTCCCAGCCCTTACTTTTTTTGTTTTGTTTTTTGAGATAGAGTCTCTCTCTGTCATCCAGGCTAGAGTGCAGTGTCACAATCTCAGCCCACTGCAACCTTCATCTCCCGGGTTCAAGCGATTCTTCTGCCTCAGCTTCCCAAGTAGCTGGGATTACAGGCATGCACCACCATGCCCGGCTGATTTTTTAATTCTTAGAAGAGATGGAGTTTCGCCATGTTGGCCGTGCTGGTCTCAAATTCCTAACCTCAGGTGACCTACCCACCTTGGCCTTCCAAAGTGCTGGGATTACATGCGTGAGCCACCATGCCCAGCCCCAGCCCTTACTTTTGGTTGAGGGTTACCTTTCCTTTCATTCTGGCTAAAGAGTTGAAGTCAATTGGAAAAACCCAGAGTTAATCTTCCTTTTTTTTTTTTTTTTTTTTTTTTTGAGAGAGTCTTACTCCATTGTCCAGGCTAGAGAACAGCGGCATAATCATGGCTCACTGCAACCTCCGCTTCCTGGGTTCCAGCGATTCTCCTGCCTCAGCCACCAGAGTAGCTGGGACTACAGATGTGCGCCACCTCACCCAGCTAAGTTTTTGTATTTTTAGTAGAGCCAGAGTTTCGCCATGTTGGCCAGACTGGTCTCGAACTCCTGGCCTCAAGTGACCCACCCACTTCAGCCTCCTAAAGTGCTGGGATTACAGGCATGAGCCACCATGCCCAGCTGACCTCCCTAACTCTAAATCTTTACCCCTCTGTCTCTAAAGTCTGACCACCTTTTTAATTCTTTTAGAGACAGTCTTGCTCTGTCACCCAGGCTTCAGTACAGTGGCATGAGCATAGCTCACTGCAGCCTCAAACTCCTGGGCTCAAGTTATCCTCCCACCTCAGCCTCCCAAGCAACAGGGACTACAGGCACATGCCACTACATCCAGTTTTTGTTTTTTTTTTTTTAAAGACGGAGTCTTGCTATGTTGCCCAGGCTGGTCTCAAACTCCTGGCCTCAAGTGATTCTCCTGCCTCAGCCTTCCAAAGTACTGAGATTACAGGCATGAGCCACAGTGCCCGGTCCTGATCACCTTTTCTCCATCACTTCTTCCCTAACACTTAGTTTCCCTGTCCCTGATTTTTTCACCACTAAAGGACCCCTGCATTCCTCTAGAAACCTTGTGGGACTAGATTCTTCTGTCACATACCCTATTCTTAAAACTAACAACAACAACAAAAGCCAATTTAAATACTTTAGAAGATTATACTTTTCAAAGATTTTACTAAATCATTTTTTTAAACAAAATATACATTAAATCTCAGATTTACAGAATATAGAAATAATTTATCCAAAGAAATTTGCATTTTAAAATTGTTAATATTGCACCCAACAGTATGTCTTTGACACATTTGCATTGTCAATCTTTCCCACAATTTGCGAAAACAGGAGAGAAATCTGAAACTAACAGAATTACACAAGCTAACTTTTCTGTAAAAAAAAAAAAAACTTACAATTTTTTATTTACAAGTTAAGGAAAAGTTGTAAACGTTCAGCATTTTACTTCCACAGAATAAAAAGCCATACATTCTTTTATCAAACCTAGAAAATGAACTATTTACACATTGTGATTACCTCATAGGAATTCAACAGGACTGATATTGTGAACATTCACAGCCCAATGGTAAAGAACAGAATTATTGAACTATGGAAACTAGTGTGTGAAAGACACAGAATGAGAAAAATGTCTGGAAAAAAATTACTTTTACCTCTTTGAGGAGTTCCCATAATTACCTAAAGTTATCTTCAAATTTAAAAGGACACACAATTCCCCAGTCTTAGGAATGTGGCTGCCAATAGCCTTTTCTCTCAAGACATAAGACAAGTGAAAAAGTGAAGTCTCTGTTCAAGTCCCTTATAAAATACTTTACATATAGGCAGGCACAAAAGTTTGCTTTCCAAAAGAAAGCTTTCCAAAATATTCTGCAATTTATTACTGATATCCTCAGTTTTTAACCCCCCCCCCCCCCCCCCCCTTTTTTTTTTTTGTTTTGTTTGAGACGGAGTCTCGCTCTGTCGCCCGGGCTAGAGTGCAGTGGCCGGATCTCAGCTCACTGCAAGCTCCGCCTCCCGGGTTTACGCCATTCTCCTGCCTCAGCCTCCTGAGTAGCTGGGACTATAGGCACCCGTCACCTCGCCCGGCTAGTTTTTTGTATTTTTTAGTAGAGACGGGGTTTCACCGGGTTAGCCAGGATGGTCTCGATCTCCTGACCTTGTGATCCGCCCATCTCGGCCTCCCAAAGTGCTGGGATTACAGGCTTGAGCCACCGCACCCAGCCTAAAACCCCCTTTTTTAAGCCCAGAAATATTTAGATGCTTTAAAAAATGAGAGTAGGGAATCAAATCATTTGGTACTATGGGAAGCTGCTAAAATAATATTTGATAGTAAAAGTATGTAATGTGCTGTCTCACCCAGTAGTAAACCAAAAATAAACTGAAACTTTATGGAATCTGAAGTTATTTTCCTTGATTAAATAGAATTATTAAACTAATATGAGAACATGAAACCATGCAACCTACTATCAACTTTGAAAAAATGATTGAACCACTTAGCTTTCAGATGATGAACACTTATAGTCATTTGTCATTACTACTATAAATTTAAAATTATGTTAAGGTGGCCTATGGGGGTTAAAAAGGAGCCTCTGGTAAATTATGCTGAAGATCACAGAAAGGAAAATGTAACTAATTTTATAATACAATACCATTTGAACTGAAATACAACATGCTTTGTAATTCTATTGCCCTGGATTGAGACTGGATTAGAATGTTCCCTTTCAACCATAATGTACATAACCAGTTGAATAATAGGACTTTTATTATTATTAAAAAAAATTTTTTTTGAGATGGAGTCTCACTCTGTTGCCCAGGCTGGAGTGCAGTGCCAAATCTCGGCTCACTGGAACCTCCACCTCCCCGGTTCAAGCAATTTCCAGCTAATTTTCATATTTTTAGTAGAGATGGGGTTTCACTGTGTTGGCCAGGCTGATCTGGAACTCCTGACCTCAAGTTACCCGCCTTGGCCTCCCAAAGTGCTAGGATGACAGGCATGAGCCACCGTGCCTAGCCTATTTTTAAATTTTTCTTAAGACATAGTCTTGCTCTGTCACCCAGGCTGGAGTGCAGTGGCACGGTCTTGGCTCACTGTAACCTCCATCTCCCAGGTTCAAGCGATTCTCCTGCTTCAGCCTGTCAGACAGTTGGGATTACAGGTGCCCGCCACCAAGCCCGGCTCATTTTTTAATTTATGGTAGAGACACGGTTTCACCATGTTGGCTGGACTGGTCTCGAACTCCGGGCCTCAGGTAATCTCCCCTCCTCAGCCTCCCAAAGTGCTGGGATTACAGAAATGAGCCACCACGCCTAGCCGAATAATAGGACTTTTAAAAGTCCTATTTCTTGGCTCTGCTATTGTTTAATAATCCAACCCAAGGAGTTTGTTATAAAGGTTATTTATTGTCTTCAATATCTTTGTGACGAATGCAATTCACACACACACACGAAGTCCTGAGAATCTTTCATAAAAAAATAGACGTGCTCTGTGGCCGCGTCCCGGCCTGGGGGTGAGGGATCAGCTGTCCCCGGTGCGCCTGTACTCCGCGGTGCCATCGGCCACGATGGCATCAAGCGGCGAGCGCTTCTTGCGGATGCTGCGCCCAGAGGAGATGAGGTCCGCGTAGCCCCGCTGGTGCGAGAAGGCGTAGGCCGAGCGCCGCGATGACACGCCCCGGCGGAACACCTGCTGCCGCCGCTGCCACTGCTCCTCCGCCTTCAACCGCTTGCGATGCTTCTGGATCTGCAAGAGGGAGAGATGGGGGGCGGTGGATGAAGATAAGGTCCAAGCCAGGGAGGAGGCCTGGCCAGACACCTGCCCCATTTTGATGCAGGCAGCTCTGTCCCCACTTTATTGTGTGTGTGTGTGTGTCTGTGTCTGTGTGTGTGTGTGTGTGTGTGTCTATCCTTTTTTTTTTTTTTTTTTTGAGATGGAGTCTTGCTCTGTCACCCAGGCTGCAGTGCAATGGTGCGATCTTGGCTCACTGCAACCTCTGCCTCCCAGGTTCAAGCAATCCTCCTGCCTCAGCCTCCTGAGTAGCTGGGGTTACATGTGCTGCCACACCTGTCTAATTTTTGTATTTTTATTATGTTGTATATTTAGTATGTATTTTCACCATGTTGGCCAAGCTGGTCCTGTCCTCCTGAACTCCTGACCTCAGGTGATCTGTCTGCCTCGGCCTCCAAAAGTTCTGGGATTACAGGCATGAGTCACAATGCTTGGCTATATCTATTTATCTATAGAGAGATATATTGACATATAGATATGATGATATAGATCTATATCCCTCTATAGTTATACATAGATTGATCGATCGATCTACCTACCTACCTACCTACCTGGAGATATATATAGAAGCTGAGGGAAGGTTATCTAACTTTTCCAAGGTCACACAGCTAGAAAATGCAAAGCCAAGATTCCCACTCCCCAGAAGCTAGTGCCCTTTTCTAGTTCAGACCAGATGGGTACAGTCAAAGAGAAAACTCAGCAGGGCCTCTTTCCGGGTTGTTACAGTGTACTGTTGGTACTGCAAAAGGGAGACCCGAGGGATACTGAAGGTTGCCTCACTAGCCTCTGCTCTCTCCTTCTTTCTAATGGAAATGGATTGTATTCAGATCACCCCCCCGAACCCCCCACAGCTACATTTCTCATGGGCGGTGGGCAGGTTGATTTCCCTTGCTAAACTAGTCCAGAATGGGCAAGTGACCTAATTTTGGCACATGAGACCTGAAGGCACTGTACTGGGGCCCTTGGGTGAGAAGTTCCATGGCCCCTAAGGAGCTACAGAATAGTATCTTATATCCCCCCCGACACTGATATGTCAGGATGTGATGCTCAGAACTGCTCTGGCCATCTTCCAGCATCCATATGAAGCTAATAATGAAGGTTTCTGGAGGAGAGATGGCAAGAACCTGCCCAATCCTTTTTTGACATTAAGTTGTTCAATCAACTGGGCCTGAAGTCTGCTAATGATTAATGACGACGCACTACTGTAGAGATACTTTGAGTCACATATTTCGGTTCCTTGCAGCTCAAAGGATCCTGCTACAGAAGGTGACATTTTTCTTTAAATAAAGAAAAAAAAACCCAATCTGATTTGTATGACAAAATGTTAACACGGTAATTGTTAAACTGAGGGGATAGATATACGGGGCTCATGATTCTCTTCTCCCTTTTTTGTTTATGTTTGGTAATCTTTGTATTAAAAAGAAAGCACACTAAATTCCCAATTCCAAAAGACTTATTTGTGAGATAGAGTTAAAGAAAGAGAAGCAATCATGAAAAATCATTCTCAGAAAACTTCCCATGAGCTTAGAATTTTGCAGGAAAGGTGCTGTTGGGAAACGTTTTGGTTTCTGTGAGGGACAGATTTGGGAGAGGACTGTATTCGATATACCTTATCACTTTCTGATGGCCAAATGGTCATTGACAGGAATCGGATGGCAACGACGGGCAGTAAGCACACGGCAACAGTCAGGATTATAGTTAACCAAATGTATGGCTGTCTCAGAGCGTTTGAAGCTGTGCCTGTAAAGAACATGGCAAATGAATCACTGTGGTCCTTTTTTCCTAAGAACATAGTTAATATTTCACGAGGTGCGGTGGCTCATGCCTGTAATCCTAGCACTTTGGGAGGCCAAGGTGGGTGGATTGCCAGAGCTCAGGAGTTCGAGACCCGCCTGGGCAACATGGTGAAACCCCGTCTCTACTAAAATACAAAAAATCAGCTGGGTGTGGTGGCATGCACCTGTAGTCCCAGCTACTCAGGAGGCAGGAGAATTGCTTGAACC
This sequence comes from Piliocolobus tephrosceles, assembly GCF_002776525.5. NCBI lineage: Eukaryota > Metazoa > Chordata > Mammalia > Primates > Cercopithecidae > Piliocolobus > Piliocolobus tephrosceles. The sequence goes on along the minus strand of NC_045451.1, from coordinate 21,931,206 downwards.
TGGAAGGCAGAGGTTGCAGTGAGCCGAGATCATGCCACTGCACTCCAGCCTGGGTGACAAAGCAAAAGCAAAACTCTGTCTCAAAAAAAAAAAAAAACATAGTTAATATTTCATAATCTATAAATAGATCATTTATGGTAAAGTTTTACCACTGGATTGGACTCCCCAAAATATCCATTATGACTCAAAGAAAAGACATTTTAAAATCAGACTAAGCAAAGCAAAATTGGGAAGGTAAATTATTTGAAACAAGGCAAATGTACATAAGTGAGCAAATAAGGAAAAAAAACACATATGTTGACATTGCATTGATTAAAAATGCAAAGTTAGGTGATCAAGACTTCTGACTTTTTTTCTGAGATAGGGTCTCACTCTGTTACCCAGGCTGGAGTACAGTGGTGTTATCATGGCTCACTGCAGCCTCAACTTGCTGGGCTCAAGTGACCTCCTACCTCAGTGTCCTAAATAGCTGGGACTGTAGGTGTGCACCACCATGCTTGGCTAAGTTTTGTATTTTTTGTGGAGATGGGGTTTCACCATGTTGCCCAGGCTGGTCTCAAACTCCCGAACTCAAGTGATTCGCCCACATTGGCCTCCCAAAGTGCTGGGATTACAGGCACAAGCCACGGCACCTGGCCTTCTGAATGTAAGGATTTAAAAAAGCACTTTTCAGCCGGGTGTGGTGGCTCACACCTGTAATCCCAGTACTTTGGGAGGCCGAGGTGGGTGGATCACCTGAGGTGGGGAGTTCGAGACCAGCCTGGCTAACACGGTGAAACCCTGTCTCTACTAAAAATACAAAATTAGCCGGGCACGGTGATGCATGCCTGTAATCCCAGCTATTCGGAGGCTGAGGCATGAGAATCACTTGAACCTGGGAGGTGGAGATTGCAGTGAGCCAAGATCGTGCCACTGCACTCCAGTCTGGGCAACAGAGTGAGAATCCATCTCAAAAAAAAAAAAAAAAAAAGCACTTTTCAATTTTAGTTCTGGTTTGAAACTCCAAATAATAAAAGCTATAGCACTACTAGGCTGGGCGTGGTAGCTCACGCCTGTAATCCCATCACTTTGGGAGGCCGAGGTGGGCAGATCACCTGTCAAGACCAGCCTGGTCAACATGGTGAAACCCTGTCTCTACAAAAATACAAAAATTAGCTGGGGATGATGGCAAGTGCCTGTAGTCCCAGCTACTCTGGAGGCTTGAACCCAGGAGGTGGAGGTTGTAGTGAGCCAAGATTGTGCCACTGTACTCCAGCCTGGGTGACAGAGTGAGACTCCATCTCAAAAAAAAAAAAAAAAAAAAAAAAAAATGCTAGTACTGCCAGTACCTGGTGTTTTATACAGATCATGTCATTTAATCAGTTCTGAGAGATGGGTATTATCCCTGTGTCACATAAATAAATTGCGTTATGGAGAAGTTAAAAAGTTTGCCCAAGCTAACAAAACCAACCATGGCAATGCCTGAATTAAAACCTCCTTCTGCCTGACTGGAGCCGTGCTTTTCCATTGCAATTTGTTTTCTGAATTTTTATGTCAGATGAAGTAATAATTCAATTCAATAATACAATCACATAATCACAGACATGACCCAATTTTCAAAATCAAATGACCATCTTCTAGAGCCATGTTTCTCATCATGTTTTCTGTACTTACACTCTCAGTTTGTAAAAACAATGGTCTTTATTTATTTTAAATGTGGTTTTTACCCTGCTAAGTGTGTATGGGATTAAAAAACTCCCTATGGGAATATGCTAAGTAACTGGGTTACTAATATTTTAAAACACAGAGTTAGTAAAGAAAATCACAAAAAGCTGAGCTGAATCCCAAGAAGGAAAGGGTTACCATAGCAACGGACTTTTACAACCCAGCAACTGGTCATAAAAATCTGAATCTTTTACAGGGAAACTAGTTGGTTTTTTGTTTTTTTTGAGACTGAGTCTCACTCTGTCGCCCAGGCTGGAGTGCAGTGCCACGGTCTCGGCTCACTGCAAGCTCCGCCTTCCAGGTTCACGTCATTCTCCTACCTCAGCCTCCCGAGTAGCTGGGACTATAGGTGCCCGCCACCACACCTGGCTAATTTTTTCTATTTTTTAGTAGAGATGGGGTTTCACCATATTAGCCAGGATGGTCTCGATCTCCTGACCTCGTGATCTGCCCACCTTAGCCTCCCAAAGTGCTGGGTTTACAGGCATGAGCCATCGCACCCGGCCAGGGAAACTAGTTTATGGGGACTGTTTTTCATTGTGAGTCCAAGCTCTCTATTCAAAGTAAGAAGCTCAAGAATTCCAGTTCATAATTAATTTTTATTAACATTTTATATTTATAATATTTATGACATTTTTATCACTTCAAATTCATTCTAACATTTGTCATTTTGTCGTATATTTTATGCAATTATAATCATTGGTCACATAACTATTTTGTTTTCTATCAATTTACTTATTGCTCTGCACACATATTTCTTGTGTCTTTTTTATTACTTTATTATTATTTTTTTAAGAGACAGGGTCTCGCTATGTTGCCCAGGCTGGTCTTGAACACCTAGTCTCAAGTGATCTTCCTGTCTCAGCCTCCCAAACTGCTGGGATTATAGAGGTGAGCCACTGTGCCTGGCCTGCGCACGTGTTTCTAATAATGTTGACCACTTTTGAATTCTAGAATTTCATCATATTGGTATTTCATGGTATGATTAGCTAATTTAATAATATTCTTAGGTCTTGGGTTATTTCCATTTTTTCCTCTTGTTTACAATTAAGAAATGTTATGGTGGAGCCATCTGTACAAATTAGCTTTGCCAAAACTTCGTGTGTTTTATTATCTTAGGATACTTTCCCCAAGTAGAAATACCTGGCCAAAATGTGTAAAAAGTTTTATAATCCTTTATGCATTTTCAGATGTTTGGAAAACTTAAAATATATTGCAGTGTTACCAGCAATACTTGTATACTCACTTTTCCAAAAACCTACCAATACTAGGTTTTGGGGATTTTTCTTTTAAGAAAGGGTCTCACTCTGTCACCCAGGCTGGGGTGGCATAATCATGGCTCACTGTAGCCTCGATCTCCCAGGCTCAAGCAATCCTTCCCACCTCAGCCTCCTGAGGAGCTGGAATCACCAGTGTGTAGTGTGTACCACCATGCCCATTACTTTTTTTTCAATTTTTTCAATTTTTTTTTTTTGGGTAGAGACGAGTTCTCCCTATGTTGCTTAGGCTTGTCTTGAACTCCTGGATTCAAGAGATCCTCCTGTGTTGGCTTCCCAAAGTGCTGGGATTACAGGCATGAGCCACCACATCTCACCCCAATATTAGGTTTTATGGGAAAGAAAGAATAGGCTTTTATTTAGCCTTTTAAGTCTTAAGTTATCTAATTCAACAGATGTACAGCGCTATTGTAAAGCTATTTTAATTTGTTTTCCTCCCATCATGTTACGCACTTTCAACCCACCATCACCACTAATTTCCAGACAGAGCATTAATTTTCACTAGCAATACTTTATACTTTGTATATATTTGTTTTGTGTTGCTTTATTTTTTTCTTTTTGAGACAGGGTCCCGCTCTGTCAGCTGGGCTGGAGTACAGCAGTGCGATCACGACTCACTGTAGCCACAATGTCCAGGTCAAGCAATCCTCCCATTTCAGCCTCTCCAGTAGCTAGAACTACAGGCATGTGCCACCATGCATGGCTAATTTTTTTGTATTTTTTGTAGAGATAGGGTTTTGCCATGTTGTCCAGGCTGGTCTTGAACTGCTGGGCTCAAGCAATCCACCTGACTCGGCCTCCCAAAGTGCTGGGATTATAGGTGTGAGCCACTGCTCCTGGCCATTCCACCTTGTATATTTTATTACTTACCAGAAGTTACGTCAAAATCTAAACTACTGACATTTGTCTGTACATTTATTTTTGGAATTTGGAAAATACCAACCTGTAAATTGAAATGTAGATGGAAAGAGAACATGTATTCCAGCACTATGAATGTCAAACATGATGCCAAAATAAAGTGCAATGCTTCCAAAAATTGAAAAAGCATTCACAAAAGTCCAATAAGAAGTATCCAAGCCAATCTGTTGGGAAACCAGAGAAAAACAGCACTCATTTTGGGGAGTTAGCAAGAAATAAAGGATCTAACAATCCTGAAAACAGAATTCAGCACGTTAGGCATGATGTGGCTTGAATACTGGACCAGAAACTAAACCATCCTTGACTCAGGCAAGAAATAGAAAATGTGCTTGGTATAAGAGATGAAAATAGCATTTATATTTTGTAAGTGGCACAGGTGCAGTGGGAGTCAGTTGGATGTGCACGCCACCCTATATACAGAAATATAGGTAGGTACCAATAGACACTGAATACGGCCAATGCAAGCCACGTACCTGGAAATTGACTGTTATTACAAGAGCAGAGGCAATGGTGACAGCAAAAGACTGGTAGTCAGAAGGTGCCTCTCCATCCTGCCCTACGGTTTGCAGATAAGCTCCAAGAGGTATGAAGAAGAGGATCATCGATGTTAGGACCCCATGCAACAAGCTTACGAAGAATCTCTTATAGTTGAATAGTAAGTCTCTTTGTCCCACTATGTATAACCCAGGGAATCGGAGGCTCAGTTTGTCACTCACATCCTTAAGGAGAAAACAAAATGATGGTATTTTATTCATCAGGTCAAAGCAGTCAGAGATACGTTATAATTAATATCTCACAAAAAGTTGCAGCCTGCTGTTACATTTTAGGAAGGCACAAACTGAACAAGATAATCGATCAATCCTGCAATATTTGTGGTGTGCAGAGCTCCACCTCATTGTTTAGACCACCATTACTTAATAGTTAATTTAGAGATGGGCTAGGTATAAGTTTATTACTTTGCTACTTATGGAAAGAAAACAAATTAGTAATATTTGCTACTTTTTACCTTCTGAGTGAGGTATTTTTACCTCCTGAGTGAATTTTTACCTCCTGAGGCTATTTTTACCTCCTGACTGAATATATATTGTTGCAAATCCTTTGGGAAAAAATTTTCTCATGCAAGTTGATGAGTTAATTGTAAATTATTATTTTTTAGTCTTTATAGTGCTTCTTTTTAAGAATTGGTATTAGATAAAAATATACACTGGCTACATAAATTTTGGAAAGGATTTAAACTTACTTTAAAATGAGTAAATTATTATTGTAGAGACATATTGGACTCTCAGGTGCTTTTTTTTCTTTTCTTTTCTTTTTTTTTTTTTTTTTTGAGATAGTTTGTTGCCCAGCCTGGAGCACAGTGGCACAAACATAACTCACTGCAGCTTCAACCTTCGAGGCTCAAGTGATCCTCCCACCTCATCCTCCCAAGTAGCTGGGACTTCACAGGTATGCACTACCATGCCTACTAGTTTTTAAGTTTTTCTGTAGAGATGGAGTCTCCTTATGTTGCCAGGACTGGTCTCAAACTCCTGACCTCAAGCAATTTGCCTGCCTCAGCCTCCTAAAGTGCTGGGATTACAGGTATGATCCACCATGCCTTCAGGTGTCTTCATAGTAAGGTCTTACTGTCTAAAAGGAACATCACAAATACATGTGCCAATGAATTTAACCCCAGTCACAGAAATCCTCTTTTCTCTCTCTGTTTCTGTTTTTTTTTTTTGTCTTAGAGATGGGGTCTCACTTTGTTGCCCGGGCTAGACTTGAACACCCGGGCTCAAATCATACTCCTGCATCAGCCTCCCGAGTAGCAGGGACTACAGAGAAATCCTCTTTCCTTACTACAAAACAAGAAGCACAGCCGTGACAACAGAATTATAATAGGGTTTGATCAGAAAGAAGTAAACCAGAAGAATGCATTGAAACATTTGCTTGGGACTTCTCTAACGCGTGCTCATCTGTCCTGAAGTCTCCCTGCTCGTGCGAGGCTCCTACCTGGTCAAGCAGTCCCATGAGGAGCACGGGCAGGCTGGAGTATAGCACGTTGTAGAGAGTGATGAACCAGTCCTCGTATGCAGTCTGTGAGGGGAGGACAGAGGCTCCACGTCACCAACAAAGACACATGCCAGCCTAGTTAGCACATACTCCTCTGCTTCCTTTATTTAACATTTTGTTTGTTTGTTTTAATAGAGATGGGGTCTTGCTATGTTGCCTAGGCTGGCCTCGAACTCCCAGCCTTAAGCGATTTCCCCTTCTCAGCCTCCCAAAGTGTTGGGATTATAGGCAAAAGTCTATGTGCCTGGCCTGTTATCACTATTCTTTTTTTTTTTTTTTTTTCTGAGACAGGTCTCACTCTGCCGCCCAGGCTGGAGTACAGTGGCATGATCTTGGCCCACTGTAACCTCTGCTTCCCAGGTTCAAGCAATTCTTCTGCCTCAGCCTCCCAAGTAGGTGGGATTACAGACACACGCCACCATGTCTGGCTAATTTTTGTATATTTTGTTGAGATGGGGTTTCACCACGTTGGCCAGGTTGGTCTCCAACTCTTGACCTCAGGTGATCCGCCCACCTCGGCCTTCCAAAGTGCTGGGATTATAAGCATGAGCCACTGCACCCAGCCCCGTTATCAGTACTATTAATGGCAAGGTAACATGAAAAAATAACCAAAGATAAAGACAAAAGCATACAAGCAAATACCCCTTTTTTTTTTTTTTTTAAAGACAAAGTCTTGCCCAGGCTGGAGTGCACTGGCATAATCTTGGCTCACCCGCAACCTCTGCCTCCCGGGTTCAAGTGATTCTCCTGCCTCAGCCTCCCAAGTAGCTGGGATTACAGGTGCCTGCCACCACACCTGGCTAATTTTTGTATTTTTGGTAGAGACCAGGTTTCACCATGTTGGCCAGACTGATCTTGAACTCCTGACCTCAGGTGATCCACCTGCCACAGCCTCCCAAAGTGCTGGGATTATAGGCATGAGCCACTGTGCCCGGCCAAACCCTTCCTTTCTAAGGCAAAATGTTTTTACAGCACCAGAAACATTTAGAGAAGTCATGATCATTCTTAATTATGCCCCAACTGTAAGGAGACACAGCCCCAAAACTACAAATACAGAAGAAACAATTTGGTTTTTCAGAACTAGAATTTTATTCATTTAAGAGCTCTACTTAGTAAATGACAATAATAACAACAACATTACATTACCTGTGCAGAGTAGCCATTGAAGAAGGAGTACCAGAAATGAACCAAAGTAAAGGCAAAGTTTTTGTAAAAGAAGTATCGTAGGAACTTGCACATCCTTATGTAAGACCACCGGCCGTGCACCAGCAGTAGCCTCTGCAGATAGCGGAACTGAGCAAAGGAATAGTCACTCGACATGACAGCTTGCATTCCTTCTTGTCCACTTATTCCAACGCCAATGTGGGCAGCTATAGGGCAGAGGGAGAAAACACTGTGAATCATAAGCCGACTGTGAGACAAAACATCAGATGATAAAAAGGTTCCATAGCAAACCAAAAACAAAGACAGACATTGATGGAACAATAATACAGAAGCTCTTGCTCACCATCCCTCGCCCCCAGCTCCTGAACTCAACTCAAAGTCAGTTACAAGTTGCTAAACAGAGCACATAGTAGGGCCTCCATAAACATTTGGGAAAGGATCTCATGTGGGTGGTGAATTCCATTTGGATTATCTGCCCAGATCACAGCCATCCCTTCCACCCACGGGGTGAGCCCCAGGCACCCATGTGTACACTGTGTCCTTGCCTCTTTGGCAACAGTTCTGTTGCCATGGGCAGATACATAATTTGTGGTAGATACTACAAATCAGCTCCCCCAACTTGATTCCACCCTTGTTCTAATTAGAGAGATGGGAAAGGAAATAAAAACCCTACATTTCCCAGACTCCCTTGCAGCTAGGCTCTTTTCTGATTAGGTTCCACTGTTTAGATCCACTTATGACTTGGAAGCGGAAGTGAATCAGAGCCCAGCATCCCTTCCTCTTTTGGCATTTCTGCAGCAGAGCTCATATCTACTTTCCAGCTACCTGAATGTTGACAGGCTTCTTAATTAGAAGCTCTTTAGAGGAACCTCTTATCACTTACCAGAAGGGTAGAAGCTCTTCTGGTCAGTGACCCAGCCTAGAACCTGCTTCTGTAGACCATCCAGAGCTTTTGAAAGTACCTAGTCCCCTGTCTTAATCATTTCTTGCTTAAATACCAACTGGGGTCTGTTTCCCATGCTAAACCCTGACTGACAAAAAACCCAAGTTGAGCCAGTCTGTCTCTTGATATTCTGGAATTAGAAGTCAGTTATTTTGTGTCTAGAATTTTAAGGTCTAAATTCTTGAGGTAAGAAATAGTTATATTTCTTTCTCTCTCTCTCTTCTTTTTTTTTTTTTTTTGAGATGAAATCTTGCTCTGTCACCCAGGCTGCAGTGCGATGGCACAGTCTCGCCTCGCTGCAACCTCTGCCTCCTGGGTTCAAGCAATACTCGTGCCTCAGCCTCCCGAGTAGCTGGGATTACAGGTGTGCGCCACCACACCCAGCTAATTTTTGTAGAGACAGGGTTTCACCATGTTGTCCAGGCAGGTCTTGAACTCCTGAACTCAGGTGATCCACCCACCTTGGTCTCCCAAAATGCTGGGGTATTACATGCATGAACCACTGTGCCTGGCCGAAATAGATATATTTCTTCCTGAAGATTTCT
>NC_045451.1:21878626-21922503 GCF_002776525.5 Piliocolobus tephrosceles | reverse complement strand
TTTTTTTTTTTTTTTTTTTTTTTTTTTTTTTTTTGAGGCGGAGTCTCGCTCTGTCGCCCGGACTGGAGTGCAGTGGCCGGATCTCAGCTCACTGCAAGCTCCGCCTCCTGGGTTTACGCCATTCTCCTGCCTCAGCCTCCCGAGTAGCTGAGACTACAGGCGCCCGCCACCTCGCCCGGCTAATTTTTTTTGTATTTTTAGTAGAGACGGGGTTTCACCGTGTTAGCCAGGATGGTCTCCATCTCCTGACCTCGTGATCCGCCCGTCTCGGCCTCCCAAAGTGCTGGGATTACAGGCTTGAGCCACCGCGCCCGGCCTCTTCCTGAAGATTTCTAAGGGGCAGAGAAAAAAACTAGGAGGGGCGAGTGGTGGGGAGAAGGGAGAGAATGGAGGGAGAAAATGGGGGGAGATAATGAGGGAGAGAAGGGCGGGGAGAAGGGAGGGAGGGGAGAGAGAAAGAGGGAAGAAGGAGGACAGGGAGGCAGAGGGGGAGAGAGAGAGAGAGACACCAGGTTCCTGGTGCAAATCTATGTCCTTGTTCCAGTATCTTCCTGAGGCCTGGCTGCTTCTTGGGCAACAGGAGGTGTCTTTGTATCTTTTTAAATAAATTTACTTTTTTCTTTTTTTTCTTTTAAGTTCCAGGATACCTGTGCAGAACATGCAGGTTTGTCACTTGGGTATACGTGTGCCATGGTGGTTTGCTATACCTATTGACCCGTCCTCTAGGTTCCCTCCCCTCGCCTCCCACCCCTCAAATTTACTTTTTTCTTAAGCTAGCTTTGGTTGTTCTCCAATACTTGTAATTAAAAGAGTTTTAACTAAGAAACTATTAAACTTTCAAAGTCTTATTCATGGCCCTCCAGGACCTTAAGACATTTTTTTTTCTTTACGGGGGAAGGTTTCCAGAATGTATAAAATCCTTCCAATAGTCATAAATAACACTTTCAAATTAGAGAATGATTAGTTTTGTCTGGGTCTTAAAAGTAATGAATGTGAAGATACACAAGATCATTTAGAAAAGATATGTTGGAGAACACAACCTATCGTTACTCAGACCCTGAAAAGTGGCTGCAAAGCTGCGGCGTTTCTAACTAAAAATAAGCTTCAAAAATCCTGCCCTAGTTATAGAACACAAGGTCTGGCAATTCAAAACACAACTGTGATGATGTTTCCAAACCTACGTTTTCAGTAACACTTTGCAGTTCTAAAAAACAGAACAAATTGCATCTCATATAATATTTATGATCTCTTTGAAAACACACAAATATTTCCTATGACCAGCATGGTTGCCAAACTGCTCTTTCCTGCCAAACCATGGCCTTTTCTTTCCTGAACAAGTCACCGAGGAAAATGCTGAGATTCTCTTGGCTGATGTGGCTGAGGAAGAGGAACCCCTGTCCCAGGCCCTGGTCCTGCCCCATTCCTCAACTTTCGCACTGAGGAGACGAAGGACAGATGTGAAATGAACACTGTCATAGTTCCCAGGGCAACCAAAAGCACTGAACAGATACACTACAAGGTGACATTGGTGTTTTTGTAAAATTTAAGTATAGGCACTTAGAGTTTCCTGAAATCTCAAATGCGGTGTTAGGTGACTCACTGGTAGGCACTCCTTTATCATTCCTTAACAAAAGGATTATTTCCTCACTGCAGCAATAATCCCTCTTGCCATTTTTTGTGTGTGTTTTTTGCTTGTTTGTTTGTTTTTTGTTTTTATTGTGAGATGGAGTCTTGCTCTGTTGCCCAGGCTGGAGTGCAGTGGCACGATCTTGGCTCAGTGCAACCTCTGCCTCCCAGGTTCCAGTGATTCTCCTGCCTCAGACTCCCGAGTAGCTGGCATTACAGGTGCCCGCCACCATGCCCGGCTAATTTTTGTATTTTTAGTGGAGACGGGGTTTCGTCATGTTGGCCAGGCTGGTCTCGAACTCCCAACCTAAAGTGATCTGCCTGCCTTGGCCTCCCAAAGTGCTGGGATTACAGGCATATTCCACCGTGCCCCACCTTGCCTTTATCTCTCGCCTGCTTCATGTATATTCTCAGGGTCTAAGACCAAGAAGAGACAACATCCACCCAGCTGGTATGAGATATCTTCCGGCAGGATAGAGGGAGAAGGCAGTCTGTGATAGTCCTTGGATCCTTGCTAAGGGCAAAAACATGGTGGGTCATGATTCCTTCACTTCTTCCAGACTACACTGCTAAACATGAATATTAGCAAATGCTCAGATTATTTTTTGACACTTGAATTTCACTCGACTACTTTATGACCAACAATTTGTGTGTGTGTGTGTGTGTGTGTGTGTGTGTGTGCTTTTTTTTGTTGTTGGGGAAAGGGTCTTGCTGTGTCACCCAGGCTGGAGTGCGGTGGCGCAAACATGGCTCACTGTAGTCTCAACCTCCCAGGCTCAAGTGATCCTCCTGTCTCAGCCTCCCAAGTAGCTGGGACTACCTGTGTGTGCCACCATACTTGGCTAATCTTTCTGTATATTGTTCTTGATGCAGTTGGAAGAAATGACAGCTTTTACAAAGTACATAAAGGCACTAATACTACTTGTATAACTTCTAAGGAGACCCCCAAAGTTTCCTATATTTTTATCCCAAAGGGATGCTCTATAAGTTACATATAAAAGTACCTTGGACCAGGTGTGGTGGCTCCTGCCTGTAATCCCAGCACTTTGGAAGGCTGAGGCAGGCAGATTGATTGAGCCCAGGAGTTTGAGACCAGCCTGAGCAACATGGCAAATTCCCAGCTCTACAAAAAACACAAAAATTAGCTAGGCATAGTGGCTCATGCCTGTAGTCCCAGCTACTTGGGAGACTGAGGTGGGAGGATTGCTTGAGGCCAGGAGGTAGAGGTTGCAGTGAGGCAAGGTCGTGCCACTGTACTCCAGTCTGGGTCACAGAGGGAGACCTTTTTTCTTTTTTCTTTTTCTTTTTTTTCTAAATGCACCTGGCATATAACAGTCCTTAATACAAATTTTAAAACAACTTAAGAAAAACAAGCCCCTCTAAGATTATCTACGTTGACTTTGTGCAATCCCTGTCATTGCTGAACTCAGAGGAACAAAATGTTTCAAGCCTAAGTCACATAATCAGTTGATAAATCTCCAAAGCAAATCCGTCCCCTCCCATTATCTAGAAGACTACTTTATAACTGAATAAAAATCATGTTTGACTTGTCCTTTTGGCACAGCTAGTTATGTTAAAGGTACGTAATGGAAAATAAACTAGAGCTGGCTGGCTATGGAGGAAAGAGATAGATCTAATTCCAAGCAAGCAATACCATTTGCATGGTAGGGCAAGCACATGCAAAAACAAAACCAAAAAAAACCAAAAAAACAAAAAAAAAACAAAAAAAACCGTGTGGATGAATTAAACTGCTGGTGACGACAGACACATGCACTGATAAAGAAGGCAAGATGACATACGTCATATAGCTGACTCCTGTTGAGGAAGATAAAGTTGGAATATTCTTAGTATACATCGAGGAGGAGGAGGAGACTAAGAAAAGAAAGAGACAGACTCATGAGCCACAAAATAGACGGAAAAGTCTAGTTATATATAATGCATTTAAGCATCACAGGAACATGCAATTACCTATGTACAGTCAGGTAATACTTCAGCTTAGTGATAATACGACAGAGCTGGAGGTGACATTGGGGATTATTTTCTTTTCCGATGACAAAACTGAAACCTGAGCATAAGCCCGAGGTGACACCAGATTTTGGCAATAGGATGAGGACGAATATCCAGGTCATTAGTTTGAGTATTTTTATTACAAGATACTCCCTTATAGTAACAGAGGGAGGAAAAAGGAACAGGATTCAGACATAGAGATGAGGGCTGCGGCTGTGGTTCTGCAGGCTTTAATACCAGCACAACTGTATTTCTGCAAGGCAGGACTCAATCTTTTACTTGTGTGGACTTAACTTCTAGCATCCAGCAAAAGGCAGCCTTCTAGGGAGGTCAGGGGGATGGTGAGAGAACATGGAAGCTTTTCTTCAATGCTAAAACTCTAAACTCACTCCAGGTGACCCAATGATGAAGTTCCCACAGATTTACCAAAGGTAGGAAGAAAGTCCCAGAAAGAAATGCTTAGGTGAAAGGGAAAGACATTGTCAAAGCAAGCACCAGAGCTCAACAATTTATGTCTTACAAAACTTATTAAATATCAGGGTTTTGTTTTGTTTTGGTTTTTTGAAATGGAGTCTCACTCTGTCACCCAGGCTGGGGTGCAGTGGCGCTATCTCAGCTCACTGTAACCTCCGCCTCCTGGGTTCAAGTGATTCTCCTGCCTCAGCCTCCCGAGTAGCTGGGATTACAAGTGTGCACCACCACACCTGGCTAATTTTTGTATTTTTAGTAGAGATGGGGTTTCACCATCTTGTCAGGCTGGTCTTGAACTCCTGACCTTGTGATACGCCCACCTTGGCCTCCCAAAGTGCTGGGATTATAGGCGTAAGCCACTGTGCCCAGCCAGTATCAGGGCTTTTAATAAACCCGAAATATGGGAAGAGAACCAGTAAGAGGGGAAAAAATACACCACACCTATGTAAAAGAAGAAAAATATAAGGATAAATTCCCCCCCATAGACCTTACCTTCCTCTTAGCATCTTTCAGGAGCCCTGTCAGTGATACTCTTTCCTCCTGATGGGCTATGGGCTTTCTGGGAGTAGGGTCACAAGTGTTGTCATGGTTAAGTTGCTTTATGAAACATCTGTTCTATGAAAACCTAAGCTGTAAAATCTAAAAAAAAAAAAACCACCCCCTACACATTCCAGCCATTTTTCCTCTCTAGCACGTTGGGCCCCACTGGCCGTCGGTGCATGACTCACTTTTAATCATGTTCACATCATTGGCCCCGTCTCCGATGGCCAGCGTGATGGCTTTCTTGTACCTCTTCACCAGGTCCACCACCATGGCCTTCTGCTTGGGGGTGACGCGGCAGCAGATGACTGCGCTGCACTCGCAGGCCAGGTCCACAAAGTTTTTCTGCCGCTGCTCTTTCTTAGCTTCTAGCCTCCTTTTACTTTGGGTCCGCATCCGTCTTTCTTCTTCTGTTCTTGGGAACTTCAGCTTCAGAATCTTACTTCTCTTGGTCTTTTTCTCGAGAAGAATTTCATTCTGTGAAATCAGAGAGGGAAAAGGTTATATTCATTTTAGTTTTACCCCAGGAGTACCATTCCCAAGATTTAAATTATGTGAAGGATAATTTTTGGGTTATATCACTGAGTATATTTGACAAACAAATTTGATTTTATAATCAAAACATGTATATGTATGTGTTATACATATATATACACACACACACATATATATATGTATTTTTTTGAGACGGAGTCTCTGTTGCCAGGCTGAAATGCAGTGGCACGATCTTGGCTCACTGTAACCTCCACCTCCCAGGTTCAAGCAATTTCCCTGCCTCAGCCTTCTGAGTAGCTGGGACTACAGGTGTGCGCCACCATGCCTGGCTAATTTTTTCTTTTTGTATTTTAGTAGAGACAGGGCTTCACCATGTTGGCCAGGATGGTCTCCATCTCCTCACCTCGTGATCTGCCCACCGTGGCCTCCCAAAGTGCTGGGAGTACAAGTGTGAGCCACCACGCTTGGCTATATATATATATATTTAATGGAGATGGTGTCTTGCTGTGTAGCCTGGGTTGAAGTGCAGTGGCTATTCATTCACAAGTGTGATCATTGCATGCTGCAGCCTTGAACACCTAAGCTCAAACTACCCTCCTATTTCAGCCTCCAGAGTAGCTGGGACTACAGGCGCATGCTACCACATCCAGCTTATAAATGTATATGCAACCAAAATTTAGAAAATCCAACAATCTATAAAGAAAAAAATGAAAAGTACCCATTAATTAATAAACCAAGATAACCACTTTTACCTCTTTGGTATACATCCTTTCATATATCATATACTATTAAGTCTTACACTTGGAAAAATCGCACTTTCATGTATAGGCTAAGAGACTTTTAGGTTGGCAGTTAACATGTGAAAGCATCTAAAAGTGGTCCCAAAAGAACTTCTTTTTTCTGAGTTAAAGGCACAGATACACTAATGATACGTACCAACCAAGAACCAGTGATGATTAACGCACGGTTTCCACCGGGTGGAAAAAAAGGTTCCTGCACAGGAGGTGCAAACTTTGCATAGACTCCGCCTCTATTCCTCTGGTTTTCCATCCTTGCATGAAGAAGAGAACTAGGGGAAAGCAAATTTAAGTGTTTAAAGTGTAAGACCATAAATAGGCCCTTGACTGAGATAATTTTGACTTAAAAAAAAGTGACAAAAAAAACAAAGTTTACCATCTTAACTATTTTTGTTTATTTTATTTTCATTATAATTTGTTTGAGAGAGGGTCTCACTCTGTCACCCAGGCTGGAGGGCAGTGGCATGATCATGGGTCACTGCAGCCTTGACCTCCCAGGCTCAAGTGATTCTCCTGCCTCAGCCTCCTGAATTGGTGGGACTATAGGCACACACTATTATGCCTGGCTAATTTTTGTATTTTTTGTAGCAATAGGGTTTTGCCATATCCCGGGCTTTGACTATTTTTAAGTGTATAGCTTAGTAATGTTAACTATAGTCCATTGTTATCCAACCAATCTCCAGAACTTTTTCATCTTGCAAAACTGAAACTCTATACCAATTACACAATAAGACCTCATCTCACTCACCCTCCAGTCCCTGGTAACTTCCAGTTTACTTTCTGTTTGAATAAATTTGAGCACTCTAGATACCTCATATATGTGAAATCAAACAGTATTTGTCTTTTTGTGACTGGTTGATTTCACTTAGCATAATGTATTCAAGGTTCATCTATATAACATGTCATAATTCAAGGTTCATCTATATAACATGTCATAATTTCCTTCCTTTTTAAAGTTGAATATATTCCATTATGTGGAGGCACCACATTCTGTTTATTCATTCACACAATGATGGGCACCTGGGTTGTGTCCACCTCTTGGCTACTGTGAACAGTGTTGCTATGAACATGTATCTCTTTGAGATCCTGCTTTCAATTATTTTGTGGATATACCCAGAAGTGGGATTGTTGAATCATATGGTAATTCTTTTTAAAAGTTTCTGAAGCATCACCATACTGTTTTGCATAGTGGCTGCACCATTTTATATATTTCATCAACAACGCACAAAGGTTCCTTCAACAATGCTTGTTATTTTCTATTGTGTTTTGTTTTTGATAGTATCCATCCTAAAGGGTGTGAGGTATTGTCTTGCTTTGGTTTTGATTTCTCTTCCCCTAACGATTAGTGATGATGAGCATCCTTTCACATGTTTATCAGCCATTTGTATGTCCTCTTTAGAAAAATGTCTACTCAAAGTGCTTTGCCCTTTTTTTTTTTTTTTTTTTTTTTTTCAGACAGAGTCTTACTCTGTCACCAGACTGGAGTGCAGTGGTGTGATCTCAGCTCACTGCAACATCCGCTTCCTGGGTTCAAGCAATTCTCCTGCCTCAGCCTCCCAAGTAGCTGGGACTACAGGTATGTGCCATCATGCCCAGCTAATTTTTGTATTTTTAGTAGAGACAGGGTTTCACCATATTGGCCAGTATGTTCTCAATCTCTTGACCTCACAATCCGCCCGCCTCAGCCCCCCACAGTGCTGGGATTATAGGCATGAGCCACCATGTCCAGCCAGCCTTTTTTTTTTTTTTTTTTAACTGAGTGACATGTAATTTTACTAAGTCTCGATTCGTCCACCATGTGGGGGTACCATGTTCTTGGTAATTCACCATTTTTCAAAGACAGCTAAAGGAAGATACAGTTGAAAATGTGTACACAGCAACAGAAGAAAGGCAATCTTAGGCCAGGCACTGTGGCTTACGCCTATAATCCCAGCACTTTGGGAGGCTGAGGCGGTCAGATCATCTGAGGTCAGGAGTTCCAAGCCAGGCTGGCCAACATAGTGAAACTCTGTCTCTACTAAAAATACAAAAATTAGCCAGGCATGGTGGTGGTGCCTGTAATCCCAGCTACTTGGGAGGCTGAGGCATGAGGATCACTTGAACCCAGGAGATGGAGGTTGCAAAGAGACAAGATTGCACCACTGCACCCCAGGCTGGGTGACAGAGAGAGTCTTTCTAATTAAAAAAAACGGAAAGGCAATCTTGATCTGAATTAGAATACTGGCTATTGTTTGTTAGGAAGAAACTTATTTTCATACAAACAAAATTATATCTGTGTTTGAGAGATTCTCAGTGCTTTATATCAACAAATTGAATGTTTGTGTTAAAATGATATATGTGACAAGGCCACATATAACACTTTCATGTGATAGAAAAATGAGTCATGAAATTTTGGAGTGGAAGGGACCTTAAATATCTTGTCCAATCTCTTCATGTTACAAATAAGGAAATCAAGCCAGAGGAGGGTGATGTGATTTGCCTGCTGCGAGTTGATAGGAAGACTGGAATGAGGGCTCAGTTATCTTGTAACTCCTGGCTCAGGACTCTTACTATGACACACAGAAAGCCATTGTTCTTCTCCTTCCAAAGAAGGTTTCTCAGCCTTGGCAAGCTTGATATCTTGGGCCTAATAATCCTTTATTTTATGTGGCCATCCCTTGCATTGGAGGATGTTCAGCAGCATCCCTGACCTCTACCCACTAGAAGCCAGGAGCACTTCTCCTCTGCAGTTGAAACAAACAAGTGTCTCTGGACAGTGTCAAAAAGGGTCCCTGGAAGGCAGACTCACTCCCCACTGAGAATCATTCCATATAGTAATTAACCAAATTACTTGAAACCCAGAACTAGTAAAGTAAACTCATTAAGCATTTATTTGTCTGTTGCTACCTTTTTTTTTTTTTTTTTTTGAGATGGAGTCTCGCTTTGTCACCCAGCAGGGCTGGAGTGCAGTGGCACGATCTTGGCTCACTGCAACCTGTGTCTCCCAGGTTCAAGCGATTCTCCTGCCTCAGTCTCCCGAGTAGCTGGGATGACAGGCACCCACCACCACGCCCGGTTAATTTTTGTATTTTTAGTAGAGATGGGGTTTCATCATATTGGTCAGGCTCTCAAACTCCTGACGTCATGATCCACCTGCATCAGCCTCCCAATGTGCTGGGATTACAGGCATGAGCCACCGTGCCCAGCCTGTTGCTACTTTTTTAAAACCTAAAAACACTAAGGGGCATGGTTAATGTGCCTCTATTCAGGCACACAAACTAAATCAGTTCTAAATGGAACCGAATTAGATCATAAGGCTACTGATTTTGTCTAATTTAACGGAACACCTAATATACTAGAACAACTAGAAAATGCTTTATCACCGTCATTAGAAATAAGACAAATATTGACCATCAATTCCCTCATCACTTTATCACACCTCGCAAGTGTGTATGTTAACAGTAATCTGACCTCATGCTGGCCTGAGAGAGGTGTTGTAGGGAAAAAGCTTGAGGAACTGTCAGGCCGTCAGTAAACACAGTAAACTGTGTGCAGCATATTATAGCTTCAGAACAAGACATGGCTTTTTCATCATACATTTCCAGGTCTGCTGCGACTCTGATTTAAAGCTCACAAATGTTTCAGCATATGCTGACATTTGAATTATCAGGCCTGCCCCACCTAGACTAGATTACAGAGGACCTACATGATGTAACCCACCCACACATTTCCTTCCGGGCAAAAGCTTTTTTTTCCTTTCTTCTATTTCCCTTTCAAAAGTAAAAGTTCCTAGAAAAAGCAAAACAGGACTATAATTCATATTAATTTGCTAGTGATATGACAGGTTCACCTTCCTTTTCCAGTAGGTGAACAGAGAAGACTTTTTTTAATGAGAGAGTTTCGCTCTTGTCACTCAGGCTGGAGTGCAGTGGCGTGATCTTGGCTCACTGCAACCTCTGCCACCTGAATTCAAGTGATCCTCCTGCCTCAGCCTCCTGAGTAGCTGAGACTACAGTCGCCAGCCACCACACCCAGCTAATTTTTGTAGTTTTAGTAGAGATGGGGGTTTCACCATGTTGGCCAGGCTGGTCTAGAACTCCTGACCTCAGGCGATTCCCGCTACCTCAGCCTCCCAAAGGGTTGGGATTACAGGCATGAGCCACTGCGCCTGGCCTGAGCGTAGAAGGAATAGAGAAAAATGGCCTCTGAAGGGCCCCCAAGTTTCCCTAAAAGTAAAATCTGCTCAAATTTAGGCTGAACCTTGATTACTTGGAACTGCCTGTTGTTGTCTTGCTTCATTTAAACATGAGGAAACTGCCCCAAGTGGCATATCGTAGCCCCTATTCTCCATATCTGCTATCTTCTACAGACAGCCTTGCATTTGAAAAGATGAGCTCTTATGTAATTTCATACTGCAGGCTTTTACTCACTTAATATCTTCCCCATAGCAGATGGTGGTGTCTTCAGTCAGAAGTTCACAAGCAAATCCTATATTTTCAGCAGTTTCTACAATAGAATAAAATTAAGTCAATGTCATTCCTGCTGTTTTTGTTTTGTGTTTTTGAGACAGCATCTCACTCCCATTGCCTAGGCTGGAGTGCAGTGACACGATATCTGCTCACTGCAGCCTCAACCTCCAGGGCTCAAGTGATCTTCCCATCTCAGCACCGCTCCCAGCCCCCAAGTAGCTGGGACTACACAACTCGCTACCAAGCTACCAATAGAAAATACTTTTGTAGTTTTTCTAGAGACAGGATTTCATCATGTTTGCCAGGCTCATTCTTACTGTTAAACTGAATAATTGCTTTTACCTAGTAATGATATTTTCTAGTTCATGAACATAACCAGATTCACACAAATATGCTGTTTTTCTATAGCAATCTATAGGAATCACTTGCAGAAAAAAAAATGCTGTTCTCTATAAGAAAACAAGTGAAAGTCAAAGTCTAATTTGAAATGTTTTCAATAAATAAAATGTGCTATGTTATCAAACATATAAACTGGTTACTTAATAAAGCAGTGTTCACTAAATTACTAAACACTTTCAGTTCATGGTTTAATTACTCTGTTATTGGCAGAGGGAGGGGGGCAGAGGGAAGCATAATAATTTCCACCAACCCTTATGTGAAGATTTTTATTTTCCTTTTAAATTACCACCCAATTTGGCATTTATTTAAGGTCAGGGCTGTGCTTCCCGTAACTTTGCAGAGTGTGTAACCCATTGGCGATTTCAGAGCAAGAGACGTTATTTGATTTCTTGTGGAAGGCTTGCAAAGTAAAGTGTCAATACCAAACAAGTGCTTGTTGAGTTCTAAAGTTAAAAAATTAAAATTGGGCCAGGCACAGTGGTTCACGCCTGTAATCCCCGCACTTTGGGAGGCCGAGGCGGGCGGATCACAAGGTCAGGAGATTGAGACCATGGTGAAATCCCATCTCTACTAAAAATACAAATAATGAGCCGGGCGCAATGGCGGGCGCCTGCAGTCCCAGCTACTTGGGAGGCTGAGGCAGGAGAATGGCATGAACCCCGGAGGTGAAGCTTGCAGTGAGCCAAGATCGCCCCACTGCACTCCAGCCAGGGGGACAGAGTGAGACTCCGTCTCAAAAAAAAAAATTAAAATCGTTCTTTCCTTAGGAGAGATAAGACCAATTATAATCATCAAGACATGGCCAGGAGCTAAATTATAAGGAAGAAACTGCTACTGAGGGGGATCAGGAAAGGATGCAGAAGGGTGTGCTGGAAAAACAGAGGAGGGTTTCTCAGAAAAAGCATCTTCCGTCCAAAGAAACAGTGTTTGTACAGGATGAAAAGTCTGAGGAGGTCATCTTGGGCAAAGGAAACGGCAGCTATAAATATTTGTGAATTAACAGATATGCTTCCCTGCACAATGAATTACCCTTTTTGTCTCCAGTAAGCACCCAGATCTTAATGTCAGCTTTTGCAAGTTTTGAAATGGTTTCTGGAACTCCATCCTGTAGCTTGTCTTCAATAGCTGTAGCTCCCAGGAGCTAGAATGTATATTTAAAAAAAAAAGGGTGGGGGGGGGGGGGATTAGCAAATAAACCAAAAGTTTTTTGTAATTACAGGTTGCCAACCTGTGAAAAGAAGGGCAAATTATACATCCTGGTTGCTGCTGTCCTGGTGCCAATGGCCAGTGTTGACAGGGAAGGCTGCCATGTTTCTCAATTACTGCAAACCAACACAGCTAAAAACATTTTCCCTAAAGGATGAACTATTTAATTTACCAAGATAAAAATGCAAGTACAAAATCAAGGATGTTAAAAATACACTTTCCTTGTGTATTTGTGGCTTTACACTGACATTAACCAGTTGCAACACTAGCTATTTGTTGAATATTTTCCACTGATCTAAACTCTATGAAAACTATGTATTAAATTTGGAAAACTTTTAGAAACAATATATTTTTCTTATTTCAAGATTTTGCAGAATATTAATTGTTTCAGTAATTCCCCCAATGTAATAAGTATTAGATGCAGGTTCGTTATTGTTTAAAAATGATAATACATTTTAATAAGTGATATACAAATTATGGAATTGAATTAGAATCTCTCCTAATGTATTTTGTCTTTTGGTTTCTCATAATGGCAACTTCTGCACTGCTCCTATTTTGGTGAACAAAAAAATTACCTTCTTCCATTGTGCCAGTGTCAAATGTTGAAGTTGCAATTATCTCTTAAGCATGAGATCAAATATTCAATAAAACTTAAAAAAATTTCAATTCTGCTTAGAATGTCAAAGAAAAAGTTATTAAGGCTAAAACTCACAATTAAATCTTTTTCAATCTCCTCATATACTTTATCCAGAGCTTCGTCCCGGTTGGTGGAGGCCACACTGGCAGCCATAAACTTTTTATTCCATTCTGCAAATTCTTTTTCTTCAATTTCCTTGTAGCAAAGGCATAGGGTTCTAAGAGTTTCATTTGCAAAGATCTGTTTTATTTAAAAAAATAAATCCACCAATGCAAAGAATAGTTAATTTTATGTAATTCAGGATCAAG
Organism: Piliocolobus tephrosceles; assembly: GCF_002776525.5. NCBI lineage: Eukaryota > Metazoa > Chordata > Mammalia > Primates > Cercopithecidae > Piliocolobus > Piliocolobus tephrosceles. The sequence continues at coordinate 21,909,569 of NC_045451.1, read as the reverse complement.
TATGAAATTTTACTTTGAAGTAATATACTAACAGAATTTAAAAAGAGACCATTAAAGATGACGGATTCTGTACAAATACATTTTAGAGAGGGGATTAAATGTCACTTTTTTTTTTTTTTTTTTTTTGAGACAAGGTTTGGCTTTATCATCCAGGCTGGGATGCAGTGGTGCAATCCTGGCTCACTGCAACCTCTGTCTTCCAGGCTGAAGTCATCCTCTCACCTCAGCCTCCCAAGTAGCTGGGACTACAGGTGTGCACCACAACGCCTGGCTAACTTTTGTACTTTTTTTGTAAAGACGGGGTTTCATCATGCTGGTCTTGAACTCATGAGCTTATGTGATTTGCCCAACTCAGCCTTCCAGCATGCTGGGATTATAGGCATGAGCCACTGCGCCCGGCCTAAACATCACTTTATAATAGACTTTGCTTTTCTAAACTTCTGTAGGGTCCAGGACTGTACTTCTAGCTTCCAAAGGGAAAAGTTTACCTTTCTTCTAAGTCTTCTATTACCTTTCTCTTTTTCTCTTAATGATTTTTCTCTTAAAGATTTTTTCTTTTTCTCTTAATGACTAGGAAAATATCAGACCAAGGGAGCTGCCTTGGGGTGTAATGACGTAAGCACGAACCTGACAACTTTATAACTTGTTCCGACAAACTGTGATACGAGTCCAAACACCTATGAACTCTCCACCAAGCATGATTCCCTCAAACCAATTCTAAAATACAGAAGCCATTATTAAAGCTGAGGTCAAACCTTCTAATGGTAAAGAGTATCTGGCAATTTTTCAGTGGTGAATGATTTAAACATTTTCTTTTTTTTTCTTTGTCTTTTTTTTTCTTTTTTGAGATGGAGTCTCGCTCTGTTGCCCAGGCTTGAGTGCAGTGGTGCAATCTCGGCTCACTACAACCTCCGCCTCCCGGATTCACGCCATTCTCCTGCCTCAGCCTCCTGAGTAGCTGGGACTTGCGCCTGGCTAATTTTTGTATTTTTAGTAGAGATGGGGTTTCACCATGTTGGCCAGGATGGTCTCGATTTGTTGACCTTGTGATCCGCCCGCCTCACCCTCCCAAAGTGCTGGGATTGCAGGCGCAAGCTACTGTGCCCAACCCAATTTAAACATTTTAAGCAGTTTCAACAAGAACCAGTAAATATCTCATTACTTTATAGTCATATCTTTTTTTTTAAATTAAATTAGATTTTTTTTTTTTTTTGAGACCAAGTTTTGCTCTTGTCACCCAGGCTGGAGTGCAATGGCACGATCTCGGCTCACTGTACCCTCTGCCTCCTGGGTTCAAGTGATTCTCCTGCCTCAGCCTCCCAAGTAGCTGGGATTACAGGTGCCCACCACCACACCCAGCTAATTTTTTGCATTTTTAGTGGAGACGGGGTTTCACCATGTTTGGTCAGGATGGTCTTGAACTCCTACCCTCAGTTGATACACCCACCTTGGCCTCCCAAAGTGCTGGGATTACAGGTGTGAGACACCACACCTGGCCTATAGTCACATCTTGTCTAGCCAAGATGGCAGAAGTGGTTCAACTGGTTGAGTATTTGCTTTCAAGATTCTTTGGAAGGTTCTGCATTTATATGATTAGATTGTCATTGTTCATATCCTCATAAGATCTCATCAGTTTTAAGTGCATCAGCATCAGTATATAATCTTAAAATGTGACACCATCTAGGAGACAATATATTAATCAGGCTCTTCTCTGAAGGATGTTTGGGTGGTTCTAAAACTCAATCGACCCTTAAAGCAAAGGGGAAGAATCCCCAACCTTTATTAAGTACCTCCTAGGTGCTAGCCACTATGGAAGATGCTTTCTCTTGCAATGGTCTTCCAAGATAGGAATCATCCCTTCCCTCTTTCACAGGGGGAATTAATGATTCATATGATATATCTACCATTTTTTCCAAAGACACAAGCTAGTAAAGAGGCAGGGACACCAGGTCTGCCTGATCTCCTCCATGCCTCCCTGCCATTGTTGTACCAAACAACAGTGCAAGATCCAGAGATATTCGGAGTAGTGGCAACATCACAGGACTAAACATACAGACAGCTTCCTAAGGACTTGGAAGTAATTAAGACCAAAGTGATTTTACCAACAAAGCTATCAAAAGTCAATGATCCAACACATTGCTCTGTCATTCTGCCACATATGAATGCTTTCCTTCCTTCACACTACACCTTGAAGTTAGTGGAGTTCTTGGGGCCACACACATAGTAAGACTACAACCTAGTATGGTTGTGTAGCTTGCTCAAGGTCACTGGAAGAGAGCTAAGTCATTTTCCTGCCTCAGTCCTATAGACCTTGAAGACCCACATGCTGGGAGAAGGCACCACGGTGATATCCCAGGAAGTCAGTGGCAGGGGCAGAACTGGAACCCAGATGGCTATATTTCTACTTTGCTGCTCTTTCCACCCCAACTATTCCAAAGCAAAGGGAGGGTCAGTAGTTAACATACAGCTTTCATGCAAACTTAACAGATAGCATCAGAGAGTAAGATCAGAATCCCTTGCAGAAAGAATAAAAGTGGAACTTACATCCAGGGCATCCTGTGTTTCTTGCTTAGTAGGATTCATTCGATGTAACCGTTCATAAATAACAGTGTCAGCACCTTTACAGTAAAGCTTGATATTGCCTTCTGGGGTTCTTACTGGCAGTAAAAGAAGGAAATAAACACAACAAAGTTTGATTTTTTTTAATATATATTTTTTGAGACAGGGTCTTGCTCTGTCACCCAGGCAGGAGTGCAGCAGTGCAATATTGGCTCACTGTAGCCTTGACCTCCCAGGTTTGCAATCCTCCCATCTCAGCCTCCGGAGTAGCTGGGACTACAGGTGCAGGCCACCATGCCTGGCTAATTTTTATTTTTATAGATATGGAGGCCTCACTATGTTATCCAGGCTGGTCTTGAACTCTTGGGCTCAAGTAATCCTCCTGCCTCAGCCTCCCCAAGTGCTGGGATTACAGATGTGAGCTACAGCACCCAGCTAAGTTTGATTTCTTAATATAAAACTACATTTACAAAGTTAATTTGAAGTGTTACTATCTCATAATTCACTATTAGCTTAAAACCATCAGTTCCTCTAGAAAAATGTTGCCTTCAACAAAACTAGTAAGTCATTATCTACATTGAATATAATAGTGAAATAAATATAGAAAGATTCCTTCACAGTCAGCTCTGTTTTTCATAACCTTAGTTATTCTTCCAACAAATATTTACTGACTCCCTACCATATGCTATGCCATGTGCTAGTTACTTTCTTTCATAGAATTTTTCTCCATCCAACCAACAGGAAGTTTCTTAACTATGAACTCGCAACACTTACTGCCTTTAATACTTGGACCACAACACCCCTCCTTGTGACCTTTTTATTTTTTTGTTTTTTTGATTAATGCAATAATTGTAATACATCCCTCATTGCTAACTAGATTTTAAGTCAAGGTAGATGGCAAGCATGATAATCAGTCTAGATCTGTGTGAGGGACACAGAAAGCATTCAGTAAGCGTGCCTAAGGAGAGTGTAATAGACAGTTAAACCTATATATTTTTATTGGTTAAAAATTCAGTCATAGTGGAGAAGGCTTGTAGACACCACCTTAACCAAGTGATCAAAGTTAACATCTCCAATAATGAGACAAACCAATAATATATACCTTCTGGCCAGGCAGGGTGGCTCATGCCTGTAATCCCAGCACTTTGGGAGGCCAAAGTGGGCTGATCACCTGAGGTTGGGAGTTGGAGACTAGCCTGACCACCATGGAGAAACCTTGTGTCTACTAAAAAATACAAAATTAGCTGGGAGTGGTGGTGCATGCCTGTCATCCCAGCTACTCAGGAGGCTGAGGCAGGAGAATTGCTTGAACCTGGGAGGTGGAGGTTGTGGTGAGCTGAGATCATACCATTGCACTCCAGCCTGGGCAACAAGAGTGAAACTCAGTCTCAAAAAAAAAAAAAAAAAAAAAAAAAAAAAATATATATATATATATATATATATATATATATATATATAAATATACACATACATATACACACATATATATAACACATATATACATATAAATATATACGTGTGTGTGTGTGTGTGTGTATATATACCTTCTGATGTGATACTTAAAGAAGAGCACAGCATCACTTATGGACTCGTCCTGCCAACAATGTGTAACCTAGCTCTAATCATGAGGGAATATCAGACAAATCCAAGTGGGGGGATAGCCTATAAAATAACCAGTGTGTGGTTTTTAAAAATGTCAGTGGATGAAAGATCAAAAAGAGGTTGAACCATCCTTGACTCAAAGTCATGGTCACCTAATGTAACCTGTGATCTTGGATTGGATCCTGGACAAGAAAAACATAAAGAATGAACTTCCCTAGTAAAATCTGGAAAAAGTCTATTGATTAGATAATATTGTACTGTGTTAAATTTTCTGGTTCTGATCATTGGACTGTATATATAAGTGAGTGTTCCTGTTCTTAGGAAATACCTACTATGGTATACAGTATAGTATTTAGGGGAAAAGGACATTAGGCCTGCAATTGAGTTTCTTTTTTATATTTTTATTTTCTTTTTTTTTATCATGTAATCTTGCTCCTTCTAGTGCAATTTATTCTCAAATGGTTCAGAAAACAATAATGTGTATGTATGTGTGCGTACATATATATGTATGTATATATATAGATATATATAATGAAATTATATATATATGGCAAACGTTAACAATTGGTGGATATGGGAGAGTATGAGAGTTCTTTAAACCATTTTTGCAACTTTTCTGTAAGTTTGAGATTATTTCAAACTACAAATTTAAAGCAGTTCAGTGGTAGGAAGTGATTTTCTTCTTCACTTGGTGGTCTGTTACGTGCCTGCATTGCAGGTATGATTTTGATTCATAAGCACAGCCTTGATTTTCTCAGAAATCTTTTCCTGCTGAGCCCTCCCTTCCCTGCCATCAAGTACAGAAGACAGCACTCAGAGGTGCTCAAAAAATAAAAGAGCTTGTGTTGTTTAAAATAAAAGACTGCTACAAACGTCTATCTGCTGCTTCAGAAGCGTTCCACCTGCCACCCCAGATTCAGCATCTGGCAGCCCACATGGTTAAAGAATGTCAGCAGCTGTAATCCCAGCTACTCAGGAGGCTGAGGCAGGAGAATCGCTTGAACCCAGGAGGCGGAGGTTTCAGTGATCTGAGATCGTGCCACTGCACTCCTGGGTGACAGAGCAAGACTCCATCTAAAAAAAAAAAAAAAAAAAAAAAAGAGAGATTAAAAAAGAATATCAGCAGCATTTGCAGGATTCAGAGATACTGCGGCTGTCCCTTTGAGTAGGGAACATAGTGAAGAATGAAGAAAACAATACCAGTTTCAAAAAATCTGCAGAAATCTCCCAGGAGCCAAGTAGCTCGTTCGCTGGCTGCTTTATCCTGGTGCCATTCAATACAATGGGCACAAGCAATATCTAAATGAGCGATTCATAGAGAGACTCTGAGGCGGACTTACCAATGATAGACATTCGCTTCCGGTCACTGTTGAAATCCAGAATGGCAAGAACATTATAAGTCCTTTCAGTGCCCAGCTCACTGATGGTGATGGTGTTCTGGGTCCTGGCGAGGAAGGCAAAGCCGAAGTTCCTGGCAGCATTTACCAGGGCACCTTCATCGGGTGAGGCTGCCTGGTAGTTGAGCTGACCTAACAAGAAAGCAAGAGAAATCCCAGAAAAGCTGTAAAACCAAATGCAGAGCTCATTGTTGAGGCCTCCGCTGAGGCTCCTGTGGGGGTCAGCTGGGCTGCAAAGCCCAAAACATCCCCAGGAAAACAAGTCATTGACTCTGAAGGGTTATGCCAAGATGGAAACTTCTTTGTTTTATCTTGACTTATAAACAGTAATACAAACTAAAAGTGAAACATTGGCGGAGAATGGGGGAAAATTCCCATAATCCCACTATCCACAGGAAAAACAACAGGTGTCGACACTTTATCATTCCTTCCAGCGCCTTTTAAAATGTCTGTATCTGAAATTGTTTCTATCAAGCTGAATATACATTTACATCTTGATCATTTTAATGCTGTATCTGAGTATATTGCCATCCCTTTTTAAATTCTTTATAAACATTTAAACAGATGTAAACATGTTATTTTCCCATTGCAGACACTTAGTTTATTTCCAAAGTTTTTTACTCTCAAAAAATAACATTTTAATAACCCTTTTGTATGTGTGCAAAGATTTTTCTGTTTCTTTTTTCTTTTTAGAGACAGAGATCTCCCCATGTTGTCCAGGCTGGTCCTGATCTCCGGGGCCCAAGTGATCCTTCTGCCTCAGCCTAATGAGTAGCTAGGACTACAGGTGCATGTCACCACACCTGCCTTATTCTCTTTCTTCCTTGTTTTTCTGAAACAGGGTATCACCCTGTTGCCCAGGCTGCAGTGCAGTGGCACGATCTTGGCTCACTGCAGCCTCAATCTCCCCAGGCTCAGTGATCCTCCTACCTCATCCTCCCAAGTAGCTGGGATTACAGGTACATGCCACCACACCTAGCTCATTTTTTGTATTTTTTTTTTTTGTAAAGACAGGGTTTCACCATGTTGCTCAGGCTTTTCTCAAACTCCTGGACTCAAGTGATTCGCCTGCCTCAGTCCCTGAGGTGTTGGGCTTACAGGCGTGAGCCACTGCCCCAGCCCCTGGCTTATTTTCTAAGAGCAGATTCCTATTAGGAAAATACTGAGCCACAGAACACTGACAATTTTAAAACTCATTGGTATACATTACTAACTTGTTTTCCAAGAAGGTTGTACCAGTTTATCTTCCCTCTGAAAGAGTATGTTTTCTTTCTTTCTTTTGTTTTTTTGAGACAGGGTCTTACTCTGGCACCAAGGCTGGAGTGCAGTAGCACCATCTCAGCTCACTGAAGCCTCGACCACCCCGAGCGCAAGTGATCCTCCTACCTCAGCTTCCTGAGTGGCTGGGACTATTGGCGCACATCACCACGCCCAGCTAATGTTGGTATTTTTTTGTAGAGATGGGATCTCACCACGTTGCCCAGGCTATTTTTTTCTTTACCATAGCTATATTCTCCTTATAAAAAACAAAACAAAACAAAACAAAACACAAAACAACACAGGCTGGGTGCGTTGGCTCACACCTGTAATCCCAGCACTTTGGCAGGCTGAGGCAGGCAGATGACGAGGTCAGGAGATCGAGACCATCCTGGCTAACATGGTGAAACCCTGTCTGTACTAAAAATATAGAAAGTTAGCCAGGCATGGTGATGCGTGCCTATAGTCCCAGCTACTCGGGAGGCTGAGGCAGGAGAATCACTTGAACCCAGGAGGTGGAGGTTGCAGTGAATCGAGATTGCACCGCCGCACTCCAACCTGGTGACAGAGCGAGACTCCATCTCAAAAAAAAAAAAAAAAAAAAGAAAGAAAGAAAAGAAAAGAAAAGTTGAAACCAACCAACCAACCTTAGTTTGATCACTATCTGATATCTTAATGTTTAAAAGTTAAATAATGGAAAATTGTCTTCTATTCACAACTACATTTCAACAATAAGAATAAGCTAGATTCGGTGGCACATGCCTGTAATCCCAACTATTCAGGAGGCTGAGGCAGGAGGATCACTTGAGCCCAGGAGTGTGAGGTTATAGTGAGCTTTGATCATTCCACTGCACTCCAGCCTGGCAGACAGAGCAAGATGCAGTCTCTTTTAGGAAAAAGGAAAAAACCAATAAGAATAGGAATAAATCTCACAGCCAGATACACAAAAGAGTACATATGCTACATGATTCCACTTATATAAGCCAAAAACTGACAAAGCTAATCTGTGTTATTCGTAGTCAGGAAAGTACTTTTCTTGGAGAGTTAATCACTGGAAAGGAATGTAAAGGGAATTCTAGGGGGATTGACAATTTTTTTTTTTAAATCTGGGTGCTCATTACAAGAGTATTAGCTTGTGAAAATTCATTGAGTTATATACTTATGATACGTACATATCTCTGTATACACATGTTGTACTTCAGTAAAAAGTTTAAAAAATACTCTGCCTACCCAAGATCTTCTATTTTTCTACTCTAGTTATTTTGTCTCAAAATAGAAGGAAAAGCATTTCCATGGCCAGATGACTTTGGACAGAAAGAGCATTTAGTTTTCCAGAATACTTTGACCAGGATGAAGGCCACAGATGCATGAGCAGCTGTTTATCCCCTAGTCTCACTTAGAATGGTCAGTGCTCTGGGGTAATGGTGGCAGAGAGAGCTAAACACACCTCCTTCCTTCACAATTGGCTCAGAGGATTCACTCTTTAAGTCAGAATTAATCACTTCCTAATTAATAATTAAAGATGACACTTTAGGATCTCTCTATATTAGTTCACCCAGAAAGTCATTCACTAGGCCGGGCGCGGTGGCTCAAGCCTGTAATCCCAGCACTTTGGGAGGCCGAGACGGGTGGATCACGAGGTCGGGAGATCGAGACCATCCCGGCTAACACGGTGAAACCCCGTCTCTACTAAAAATACAAAAAACTAGCCGGGTGAGGTGGCGGGCGCCTGTGGTCCCGGTGACTCGGGAGGCTGAGGCAGGAGAATGGCGTAGGCTTGGGAGGTGGAGCTTGCAGTGAGCTGAGATCCGGCCACTGCACTCCAGCCTAGGCGACAGAGCAAGACTCCTTCTCAAAAAAAAATAAAAAATAAAATAAAAAAAAAAGTCATTCACTAGAAGCTATAAATGCACTTCCTAAATCCGGCCACGTAGAAAACATATACAAGTGCCAGAGGGCAAAGTATTTAACCAGAGACAAATCAGCAGTGGTGAGACAAAAGCCTTTCCCTTCAGCAATTTAAGCTGGCACAGCGATATATGGCATAAGTGACAGCAAACGCATTTCCAGCAGAAAAAAGAAACAAAATAATAAAAGGTGGTAAAGTTCCCACAAGTAAGACAATCATATCTAGAGCAAATACCTTGATCTTTTTATCATTAAAGAAAAAAGAAATGTTTTCCATTGCCTTCCGATAATGGAATCACAGAATTGTAGACTAACAGAGATGGGAAGAATGTCAAAGACTTGGTACAAATTTCAACCTTATGACTGCTGGAAGACACTTGGACTAAAAAACTATGCAGCCATAAAAAAGAACAAAATCATGTCCTTTGTCACAATAGAGATTAGGCCATTATCCTAAGCAAATTGACTCAGAAACAGAAGACCACATACCTAACACATGTTCTTACTTAACATTGGGTATATGAGTACATTGGGACATAAAGATTGCAAAAATAGATAGTGGGGACTTCAAGAGAGAGGAGTGAGGGAGGGCAACAAGGGCTGAAAAACTTGTTATCAGGGCCAGGCGCAGTGGCTCACGCCTGTAATCCCGGCACTTTGGGAGGCCGAGGCCAGTGGATCATGAGGTCAGGAGTTTGAGACCAGCCTGGCCAACATAGTGAAACCCCATCTCTACTAAAAATATGAAAACTTAGCCAGGTGTGGTGGTGTGCACCTGTAATCCCAGCTACTCAGGAGGTTGAGGCAGGAGAATCGTGTGAACCCAGGAGGCAGAGGTTGCAGTGAACCGAGATCACACCATTGCACTCCAGCTCGGGCGATAGTTCGAGACTCCGTCTCAAAAAAAAAAGAAAAGAAGAAAAAAACTATTAAGTTCTGTGTTCACCACCTGGATGATGGGATCAATTGTACTCCAAACTTCAGGATCATGCAATATACCCATGTAACAAACATGCACATGTATATCCTGAACCTAAAATAAAAGTTGAAGGTATAAAAACAAACTAAAAGAAAACAAAGCCACCTTCCTAAGAAAACTCTTTATGGCAAACTCTTTATTTATGGCACATTTTGAGGCATCCAGAAAGACCTTCTTTTTGTTTCACACACAATTTGTGACTCATGAAATTGATGTAATCAAAGAAAGATGCTCCAACCACAAATCCCACCTCTCAGTTCTCATTATCCTGATTCCCTAGCCTCAGGGTAATGGTGGCAGGAGAAAGCTAAATGCACCTTTTTTCCCTCCTTCACGACTGCCTCAGCTAATTTCCTCTACTATTTTTTTGAGACGGAGTCTCGCTTTGTCACCCAGGCTGGAGTGCAGTGGTACAATCTTGGCTCACTGCAACTTCCGACTCCTGGGTTAAAGCAATTCTCCTGTCTCAGCCTCCCGAGTACCTGGGACTACAGGTGCCCGCCACCATGCCCAGCTAATTTTTGTATGTTTAGTAGAGATGGGATTTCACCATATTGGTCAGGCTGGTCTTGAACTCCTGACCTCAGGTGATCCACCTGCCTCAGCCTCCCAAAGTGCTGGGATTACAGGCGTGAGCCACCACACCTGGCTCACTCTAAGCTACTCTAAGCTCACAAGAGCGAGATTCAGTCTTAAAAAAAAAAAAAAAAAAGCCGAGTGTGGTGGCTCACACCTGTAATCCCAGAATTTATGTGAGGCCAAGTCTGGAGGATGACTTGAGGTCGGGAATTCAAGACCAGCCTAACCAACATGGAGAAGCCCCGTCTCTATTAAACATGCAAAATTAGCTGGGAGTGGTGGAGCATGCCTGTAATATCAGCTAGTCGGAGACTGAGGCAGGAGAATCGACTGAACCCAGGAGGCGGAGGTTGCAGTGAGCCGAGATCACGCCATTGCACTCCAGCCTGGGCAATAAGAGTGAAATTTGGTCTCAAAACAAAAACGAAAACAAAAACAAACAAAGAAAAAAACCCTACCTCTCAGATGTCTGTTTGTCCTCAATCCTCTCACCCCCTTTAAATGATTTGCCAAGTGTCTCCCACATTCATGGCTTTGTCATCCTTCCCAAAGACCCCACGCTAATACAAACCTTCAGCCTCTGTGCCAATCTCCAGTGCCTGCCTGCTTCAGACTCTCACACCCAATGTGATGCGCAAAACTCCTGAGACAAGCTCTCTGATCATCGATTCAAAACCTCCAGGTGAAGTGAAGGCTCCCAAGCCTTCCACGCTCTGCTCTCACATGACCTCTGTGCAGGTGGGAGTCTGCAATGACCTCAAGGTTCCCATCCCAGGGATGTACATTCACTTTCTCCCAGTTACTCAATCAAGCACTAATCTAGGTACTGCTGTGAAGGGAATTTGCAGATGTACGATCCTAATCAGCTGACCTTAAAATAGATTATCCAGGTGTTCCTGACTTAATTAGATGAGCTTAGGACAGACCTCTTCTTGGGGGGAGACTTGGAGCAGTATGAAAAAGGCTCAATTTAAGGAGATTCTCCACTGCTGGCTTTGCAGATGGGGTGGACCAGCTGGCAGGGAATGAGGGCAGTCTCTAGGAGTGGAAAGCAACCCAGCTGACAGCCAATAAAGAAATGGGGACTTCAATTCTACAACCATAGAGAACTGAATCCTGCTGCAACCACACTGAACGTGGAAGAAGACACTGAGCTCCAGATGAGAACATGGCCCAAACTTGATTTTAATCAGATGCTGAGCGGAGAACCCAGTCATGCCATGCTAAGAATTCTGCCCTACAGAACCGTAAGCTAATGAACGGGTGTTTTCGGTAGCTGAGTTACACTAATTCACTACAGAGTAGCAGAAAACTAATGCATGTGACCGGGCACAGTGGCTCACGCCTATAATCCCAGCATTTTGGGAGGTCAAGGTGGGCAGATCACCTGAAGTCAGGAGTTGGAGACCAGCCTGGCCAACATGGGAAACCCCATCTCTACTAAAAATACAAAAAATCAGCTGGGCTTGGTTGTGGGCACCTATAGTCCCAGCTACTCAGGAGGCTGAGGCAGGTGAATTATGCTTGAACCCGGGAGGTGGAGGTTGCAGTGAGCTGAGATCGTGCCGTTGAACTCCAGCCTGGGTGACAAGAGCAAGACTGTCTCAGAAAGAAAAAAAAAAAAAAAAAATTGGAGGCATAGTCCTCAAGGTCCTTTCAAGGGATCCTTTCCTGGTACTTTATGGTTAAAAGCCAAAATCAATTTCTCTAAGCTCCTGCACTAGAAACGTAACATGTCTCTATTCTTTACAACCCTTGACCTCAGCTGACAGTGGACAAAGAGTTGCAGTATGTTAGGCTGGAGGGACTTTGTGTTCTTGTTTTTTTTTTTTTGAGACCATGTCTTGCACTGTTGCCCAGGCTGGAGTGTAATGGCATGATCTTGGCTCACTGCAACCTCCACCTGCCAGGTTCAAGCAATTCTCCTATTCAGGCTCCTAAGTAGCTGGGATTACAGGCACATGCCACCATGCTTGGCTAATTTTTTGTATTTTTAGTAGAAACAGGGTTTCACCATATTGGCCATGCTGGTCTCCAACTCCTGACCTCGTGATCTGCCCGCCTCGGTCTCCCAAAGTGCTGGGATTACAGGTGTGAGCCACCACGCCCAGCCCTGCTGGAAGGAACTTTGTACATCCAACCTTCTTACTACAACACCGAGGAAGGTGGTTCTCAGACAGGGACCCAAACTGGGCTGACTCATCTCTAGCACGCAGTCCAGGGCTCTTCCCATAATATCCCACTGGGGAAAAATAGAATAGGGACCACAGGATGAATTTACATTTGCCTAAGTTGACCAGTTAGCCCTTAAAATACTATCATGTACTCAGAGAAGAGTACGATTGTCAAAACCAAAGAGAACCAGGTGACTTTGTAATGTCATACTTTATGCTTACAGACTGAGTAAAATTGGCTTGGTGAGTCAAATAGACTTTGACCTCTGCTTCCATGATTCATGACCTGGTATCGTCCCTTTCTATCTTTCCCCACATTGTCTGCTGATAAACCCTTCCATGTATCCACCCTAATCTGAACTCTGTTACCTTGCTTCATTGCAATATTAGATTCATCTGTGGAAAATGGGTTTCTTTGAAACTTGCTGAAAGGTATCACATGCAGCTTCTATACATTTAGGTGTTTTTTGTTTTGTTTTGTTTTTTGTTTTTTTGAGATAGGGTCTCATTCCATCACCCAGGCTGGAGTGTAATGGTGAGACTATGGCTCACTGCAGCCTTGACCTCCTGGGCTCAAGTGATCCCCACCTGAGTAGCTGGCACTACAGGCATGTGCCATCACGCCTGGCTAATTTTTGGTATTTTTTGGTGAGATGGGGTTTTGCCATGTTGCTCAGGCTGGTCTTGAACTCCTGAGCTCAAGCAATCCACTCACCTCGACCTTCCAAATGCTGGGATTACAGGTGTGAGCCACCATGCGTTGGCCTACACATTTAGTTTTTACGCATATTCCTTCTCTGGAAATTTCATACCTGCTACATATGAAACATCAAGGTTGAGAACAGAGAGGGACTTATGTATGCTGCACTGACTAAAGTAAAAAGTGGAAGATGTAGTGAAGTGGATGAAGTGAATGAATGAAGTGAAGGCAGACTGTGCTTCATTACAGAAACACCAAAGGAACTCCTTTTGCTCTTTCTATAAAGTGTACGTGTGTCTATATAACTTATCATTATGTCCATTTGTGATAAAATGACTAGCTTTCCTTGATATAGGACAAACTTGCTGTGACAAAGCTGGCACAAACTGCATTGAAGGATTCTGCAAAGGAATTTACAAGCCATTCTGCTTGTTCCCATGAAATTCACATTAATTATGCTCCTTTAAATGGAAAAGGCACCCAGAAGAGATCCAGGCTAAGGCTGATATTATTTCAAACCCAAACTATAACAGAATCTAGTAAATAAGAGCATATATCTAAAATTATTTGGTAGAAAAGATTAGTCAAGTTCAGAGTCCATTTCTGATATAGATAAGGCTTGACTTTTCACACTCAGTAAATGCTCAGTAATAAATGTGCTAAGAAAAGTTAGATTCTTCTATCATAATTCAAGTATCAATCATTTCTTTCAAGAAGATTTCATTTGCAAAGTGAAAAAAACACACCTGGAGCCATAACTATGAATAAGATGTAAATTTTCAGGGACAAGAAGCTTGTTTCCTACTTTGCTTTTCCATAAACCATCTAGTGGTAAGTGCTGAAAAATATTCACTGCATTCAAATATGCGACAGATTTGTACCACTTGACATGCATTTGAGTCATAAGCAGGAGTTACCCGGAAACAAAAAACCTGGTCTCTAATGCCTGAGATGCCAGAGAAACGCTCACCATCCGTCCTATCCACCATAACCGTGTGGCAAACTGCGAGCAAGAAGAAGAACTGTCGTACTTCTGGCTCTTTCCCCGACTGGATTTGCTCAATAAGATAGTGGTCATAAAATGCAAGCTTCCCATCAGCATATGTGTTCCAGCTAAAATCAACTTGCTGAAAGAAATGGAGAAAAACAAAATATGATTTTATAAAATATTTTTCACTTAACATATGACATAAACTTTCCTTGAAAGGCAAGGTTTCAATTATGCAAAAACCACCTTAGGATTTTAGCACATTCTTAAATGTCAAGAGACTCACAACTGTCTTCAAGAAAAAGATACTTTTTTTTTTTTTTTTGGAAACATATATGACCATATATGGGTCTCACTCTGTCACCCAGGCTGGACTGCAGTGGCTTGATCTCAGTTCTCTGCAACTTCTGTCTCCTGGGCTCAAGCAATCCTTCTGAGTAGATGGGCCTATGGGCATGCACCACCATACCTGGCTGATTTTTGTATTTTTTTTGTAGAGATGGGGTTTCTCTGGTTTCAAACTCCTTGACTCAATTGATCTGCCCATCTCAGCCTCCCAAGGTGCTGGGATTACAGGCATGAGCCACCAAGCCCAGTCAAAAAGGTACTTTGTGGTGGACTAAACTGTGTTCCCCCAAAAGATATGTTGAAGTTCTAACCTCTGGTACCTATGAATGTGACCTTATTTAGAAATAGGGTCTTTACAGATGTAATCAAGATAAAATGAGGTGATACTCAATTAGGGTGGGTCCTAATCCAATGATTAGTATCCTTATTAGAAGGGGAAGTGTGGACACAGAGGCATACAGACACACAGGGGGACACCACGTGACAACAAAAGCAGAGATACAGAGTTGCGTTTCCAAGTCTCCAAGCCAAGGAACACCAAGGACTGTGGACAACCACCAGGAGCAGGGAAAAGGCAACGAAAAGAGTCTTCTCTAGACCTTCAAAGGAAGCATGGCCCTGCTGGGACCCTGACATCCCTAGCATCCCAAACAATTCTTCAGCTTAAAGGCCTTACCTCTATTTTGTTATGGTTGTGTTGAGAGGCATCCCGATGGTCCCCTGAGAAACAAACAGGATAAAACAAATTGATTCTCCGCCTGTGTCCAGAGGCCCCTCCTCACATGGCTTTGCTTAGGTAGTGGTGGAGGTAAGACCATATATGGCCTGGACAGGCTAACATATTTATTATCTGGCTCTTTACAGAAAACATTAGATGACCCCTGGTCTAGTTATTCAAATACTGGTGCCTGTCCCTACTACTTTCTCCTAGGGGCCTGGGTCATATCCTTTGAAATGCTTTACCTCCCCCAAGTCAGAAGGATCCACACATGTGAGCCACGTCCTCAGCCCCTCAGTGCCCCGCCATCTTCACTGATACTCCTTATGAGAAAAGGCACTCACGGTGTACAGTTTCCTACAAGTAGGAAGTATATATGCATGTCCCTATATCATTTTAAATAATTGTGTTTTTAAGTCTATTTAAAATAGAGAACGCTCTATTTGAATCTAGTATTAACCTTAATATTATTTGTAAATTTACAGAAAATTAAATTTCTAAATGTTTCAGAAAATTAGAACCGAAATCAATTTTAAAACTATTGGCTGGGTGTGGTGGCTCACGCCTGTAATCCCAGCACTTTGGGAGGCTAAGATGGGTGGATCGCCTGGGGTCAGGAGTTCAAGACCAGCCTGGCTGTCATGGTGAAACTCCATCTCTATTAAAAACACAAAAATTAGCTGGAAATGGTGGCACACACCTATAGTCCCAGCTACTCAGGAGGCTGAGGCAGGATAATCACTTGAATCCGGAAGGCAGAGGTTTCAGTGAGCCAAGATTGCGCCTCTGCACTCTGGCCTGGGTAACAAAGCGAGACTCTGTCTCAAAAAAAAACAGAAACAAAAACAAACAAACAAACAAAAAGCAATTGTAGGCCAGGTGTGGTGGCTCATGCCTGTAACTCCAGCACTTTGGGAGGCTTAGGCAGGTGGTTCACTTGAGGTCAGGGGTTCGATACCAGCCTGGTCAACATGGTGAAACCTCATCTCTACTGGAAAAAAAAAAAAAAAAAATTAGCCAGGGACAGTGGTGTGCACCTGTAATCCCAGCTACCCAGGAAGCTGAGGGAGGAGAATCATGTGAACCTGGGAGGTGGAGGGGTT
This sequence comes from Piliocolobus tephrosceles, assembly GCF_002776525.5. Classification (NCBI taxonomy): domain Eukaryota; kingdom Metazoa; phylum Chordata; class Mammalia; order Primates; family Cercopithecidae; genus Piliocolobus; species Piliocolobus tephrosceles. Next base: position 21,893,257 of record NC_045451.1, on the reverse strand, counting down.
GCAGTGAGCTGAGATCGCGCCACTGCACTCCAGCCTGGGTGACAGTGAGACACCGTCTTAAAAACAAAAACAACAAAGAAAACAACTGTAGTGAAATACACATAATAAAATTTACCATCTTAACCAATTTTTGGTTTGATTTTTTGAGTCAGGGTTTCACTCTGTCACCCAGGCTGGAGCGCAGTGGTGTAAACCCAGCTCACAATGACCTTGATGTCCCCGGCCTCAGGTGATCCTACCTCAGCCTCTCAAGTAACTGGAACTACAAGCACATACCACCATGCCTGGCTAATTTTTGTATTATTATTATTTTATTATTGTTTTTTGTAGAGGCGTGTGTTTTTTTGTTTTTTTGTTTTTTTTTTTTTTTTGAGACGGAATCTCGCTCTATCGCCCAGGCTGGAGTACAGTGGCACAATCTTGCTCACTGCAACCTCCACCTCCCGGGTTCAAGTGATTCTCCTGCCTCAGCCTCCTGAGTAGCTGGGACTACAGGTGCCTGCCACCACGCCCAGGTAATTTTTGTATTTTTAGTAGAGATGGAGTTTCATCATATTGGCCAGGCTGGTCTCGAACTCCTGACTTGGTGATCCGCCCACCTCAGCTTCCCAAAGTACTGGGATTACAGGCGTGAGCCACCGTACCTGGCCAGAGATGGGGTTTTGTCATATTGCCCAGGCTGGTCTCAAACTCCTGGTCTCAAGGGATGTGCCTGCCTCAGCCTCCCAAGGTGCTGGGGTTGCAGATGTGAGCCCCTGCACACCAGCCAACCAAGTTTTGTTGTTGCTGTTTTGAGACAGGGTCTTGCTCCGTCACCCATGCTGGAGTGCAGTGGTGTATTCACTGGAGCCTTCAACTCCCAGGCTTAAGGGATCTTCCTGCCTCAGCCTCCCAGGTAACTGGAACTATAGGCATGCAGCACCAAACTCTGCTAATTTTTAAAGATTTTTTGCTTTGTTACCCAAGCTGGTCTAGAATTCTAGGCCTCGAGCAATCCTCCCACCTTGACCTCCCGAAGTCTTATTATTATAGGCATGAGACACTGCACCCAGCCCATTTTAACCACTTTTAAGCATACGGTTCGGTGGCATCAAGTATATTCACAATGTCATGCAGCTATTTCATCTTGCCAAATTGAAACTCTGTACCCATTAAACAGTAACTCCCAATTCCCCTGACCCCAGCCCCTGGTAACCATCATTCTACTTTGTCTCTATAAATTTGATTATTCTAAGTACTTCATATAAGTAGAATTACACAATATTTGTCCTTTTGCGACTGGCTTACTTCACTTAGCATAATGTCCTTAACTCGTTTATGCCTAGTGTTCCATTATTGGAACGCTAAGCATGTGGGAGTTATTTATATCCTACTGCTTAAGGTCATCACCAAGTTCTGATTGCAAAAATTCAAAAAAGTTTAACCTCTGGCATAAATGAGTTCAGGTTCATCTGTGTTGTAGCATGTGTCAAATTTTCCTTCCTTTCTTAGACTGAATAATATTCCATTGTGTGTATCCACATTTTTATCCATTCATCCACTGATCAACATTTGAGTTGCTTCTATCTTTTGGCTATTGTGAATAATGCTGCTATGAACACAGGCATACAAATACCTCTTGGAGCCCCTGTTTCAGTACTTTTGAGTATATAACCTGAAGTGGAATTGCTGGATCATATCGTAATGAGACTTCTAATTTTTTTCTTTTTTTTTAGACAGAGTCTCACTCTGTCCCCAGGCTGGAGTGCAGCGGTGCAATCTCAGCTCACTGCAACCTCCGCCTCCCGGGTTCAAGCAATTCTCCTGCCTCAGCCTCCCAAGTAGCTGGGATTATAGGTGTGCGCCACCACCACACCTGGTTAATTTTTGTATTATTAGTAGAGATGGGGTTTTGCCACGTTGGCAAGGCTGGTCTTGAACCCCTGACCTCGTGGGATCTATCTGCTTCACCCTCCCAAAGTGCTGGGATTACAAGCATGAGCCACCGCCCTGGCCGTGATCCCACTTTTGGCCGCTGTCCTCTCCCACACATGTGTCCCCAGTGCTGTCTATGGTGCTCCTCTGGTGCTCAGCTGGAGAATGGTCCCAGCAGCAGGACTCTGCATTGGGAGGGCACCAGCAATGCCAGGAGACAGGCTCTGGTCCAGGTAGTGCCCTGCACACGGCAGGCAGCCCCACTCACCCAGAAAATGAGTGACGGCTTCCACTCACCGTATATCTGCCCGTTGATACAGCACTTTTTAAAGGTCATGATATTTTGTGTGAGTGTCCCCGTCTTATCAGAGAAGATATAATGGATCTGCCCCAGCTGTTCATTGAGTGTGGTGGTTCTAGCTTTTGCAGGTGTGTCCTTCTCAGCATAGTACATTTGCAGGTCCCAGTTGATGAAGTGACTCTGTCCAAGACGAATCACTTCCACGCTAGGAAGACAGAAGATTATTTTCCGTAGGCAGCTCAGATATGAGTGGCAAGTAGTAGAGATTTTATTTTCATTGTACAGATAAGAGCAAGCTGCTTATTTACTGCTATGGTCTGAATGTTAGAATCTCCCTCCAAATTCATATGTTGAAACCAAGTCCCCAATTCAACAGTATTGAGGTGGGGCCTTTCGAAGGTCATTAGGTCATGAGGGCTCCACCCTTATGAATGGGATTAGTGCCCTTAATAAGGGGCTCAAAGGAGCTTGCTTGCCCCTTCTGCCATGTGAGGATGTAGCTGGAAGGCACCGGCTGTGCCTATAAAGCAGAAAGTGAGCCATTGCCAGAACCTGAATCTGCCGATGCTTTGATTTGAGACTTCCCAGCCTCCAGAACTGTGAGCAATAAATTTCAAAGATCTTTTGCTACATCAGCCCAAACTAAGCCCTCTCCAAGGAGACAAGCCTATGCACTCAGCCTCTGGTTTCTCGTAACCACATGCATCATTCTCAGGCGTCAGGGTCAAGCTGATTTTAGACAAGTAATTTCCATTCAAAATTGTTCAGTGAGATTTGCCACTCACTCCTGGGCACATTTAGCCAAGGCACCCATGTTCAGAATCCACAGCCCAGCAGAATGGATGACACAGCAACAATGACAGAGCAGTGGACACAGCAAGACTGACTCTTCTCCCCCATTCCCCATCGCACCCAGGGGCACTGGAATGGCCACGTTCACCTTTGCCCTCAGTGGTAGGGCAGAGGGAGTGAGAATACCCTAGGGTATAGACTCCTCTGCGCTCTCAAATAGGGCAAAAGGCTTCTGACAAATACCCCAAATCATGATCCCTAAATTATAAGGTTATAGAATATCCAAAATAAGATATTATAAAATTTATGGATCATCTGAATTTTAAAACTGTAAGGGACATTACCTATCTCAGTTATAAGGAAGCTGTTTACATAGCCAACAATTGTTAGGTGGGCAAAGGAAGTCCATAACAAGTTAAACAGATGGAAAAATAATGCTCTCCCCACTTCTTTCCCTTCCATAAATATTTCTTAAGTGCCTACTATGCACCAGATACCATTCTAGGTGCAGGGGACGTGTCTGTAAACAAAACAAAGTCCGTTCTCTTAAGGAGGTTACTTTCTAGTAGAGACAGACAAATATATAAACTAATAAAGAGAGGCTGTATCAGAGACAGAAGGTCTCTGCAGAAAATCAAAGCAGAGGCCAGGTATGGTGGCTCACACCTGTAATCCCAACACTTTGGGAGGTCGAGGTGGGCAGATCATGAGGTCAGGAGTTCGAGACCAGCCTGACCAACATGGTGAAACCCCATCTCTACTAAAAACACAAAAATTAGCCAGGCATGGTAGCATGTGCTTGTAATCCCAAGTACGAGGGAGGCTGAGGTAGCGGAATCACTTGAACCCGGCAGGTGGATGTTGCAGTGAGCTGAGATCGTGCTACTGCATTCCAGCCTGGGAAACAGTGCAAGACTCTGCCTCAAAACAAACAACAAACAAACAAAAATCAAAGCAAAGCAAGGTAAGGAGAGATGAAGATCTCCACCAAGGAGAAGTGGTCAGAAACAGAATGAGTCAGGAAAGGCCACGGTAATAAGGTGTTGTCTGAGTAGAGAGGCCTTTTTAGTGAAAGGGTGTGGGGAAAAGAAAGAGAGATCAGCCTGTTACTGTGTCTATATAGAAGGAAGTAGACATAAGAGACTCCATTTAGTTCTGTATTTGAGATGCTGTTAATCTGTGACCCTACCCCCAACTTTGTCCTTGCAAGAGACATGTGGTGTGGTGACTCAAAGTTTAATGGATATTGGGCTGTGCAGGATGTGTCTTTGTTAAACAAGTACCCAAAGGCAGCTTGCTGATCAAAAATCCTGCCCCTCCCTGGGCAATGGTACATCTCCCGGTAAAACCCATTGTGTGCTTTGTTTACTGAGTAAGGAGAAAACCGCCTTTAGGAATAAGGTGGGGCTTGCTGGAGCAATACCCCTAAATGGTTTATGGAGATGTTCGCATATGCATCTCAAGGCACAGCATTTTTCTTTAAACTTATTCATGTTACGAGGATTTTTGTTCATATGTCTTACTGCTGATTTCCTCCCTACAATGATCCTATTGTCCAGCCACTCCCTTATCTTTTTGATGGTAAAGATAATTATCAATAAATACTAAGGGAACTCAGAGGCTGGTGCCGGCGTGGGTCCTCTGTGAGCTGAGTGCCGGTCCCCTGGGCCCCGCTTTTCTTTCTCTATACTTTTGTCCCTGTGTCTTATTTCTTTTCTCAAGTCTCTTGTTCCACCTAACGAGAAGCACCCACAGGTGTGGAGGGGCAGGCCACCCCTTCAAAAGGGGAGCAGATAGATACCTACATAAGGATGCTCCTGGCAGAGAAAAGAGCAGGTACAAAGGCCCTGTGGCAGGAAGAATATCAAGGGGCCAGAGTGGCAGAAGCCCAGGGAGGTGGGCTGAGGTGCAGAAGGTACAGGCAGAGTGGAAGGCTGAGCACCAGATCACACGTGGGGCCTTGCGGGGTGGGTTTATTCTGAATGAGGGTTGAAGTCAAAGCAGAGATACTATCTGGAAGAACTTGCTCCAGCATGTTTTCAAAGGACCTTTATCTCCAAGAAAATAAAGAAATCATATTTGTCACGTGACATACCTTTATACAAAATTATGTATACAGTTTCTTTTATAATACACATTGATAGTTTTAGGCAAAATTATCTGTGTAACAGTTCCCTTGACAAAGGTAACACTCATCTCAGTTTTTCTCAAAGTAGCCATGGAACAGATGGCTGCCCCAGGGCTTTCCTTCATGTTAGAAGAACAACAGTAACTACATGTAATCAAATTAAAAATAAAGCAAATGCACATATAATGACACTAAAATAAAATAAATGCCTCTAATTATAGGTGTGTATGTGATCCCTATGTCTCTGGGCTATTCTTTATCAGAACTAAGAATGAACTGTGGCTGCTGGGTTTATTCCAAAGCACTAACCCTCCCAAAAATCTCTCAAAGTCAGTTTGGCCAAGGGCAGTGAACTTTCCTGTTAAAAAGAGAAAATTCCCGGGTGTGGTGACTCACGCCTGTAATTCTAGCACTTTGGGAGGCGAGGTGGGCAGATCACCTGAGGTCAGGAGTTTAAGACCAGCCTGGCCAACTTGGTGAAACCCGTCTCTACTAAAAAGACAAAAAAGTAGCCAGGTGTGGTGGCGGGCACCTGTGATCCCAGCTACTCAGGAGGCTGAGGCAGGAGAATCGCTTGAACCCGGGAGGCGGAAGTTGCAGTGAGCCAAGATCATGCCATTGCACTCCTGCCTAGGCAACAAGAGTGAAACTCCATCTCAAAAAAAAAGTAAAAGTGAAAAATTAAGAAATATCACCAAATCAGCTGCTTACCACTTATCAGAGATATATGCCCCTGACTTTGTTGTTGTGATTGAGATTTGAGATGAAAAAGAGAACATTTTGAGAGGTTGATGAAGGACAGGGAATTTCTTTCCTACCAGGAGGTAGTGGCCAGAAAGCACAAGTTCTCCACCTTAGGTGTGGCAGATGATAATAAGGAAGGCTCAGATGAGAGGCGAGGACCACTTCCGAAAGGGAAAACTAAGTTTTTCCATCACATGCTAAATCTTCCCCTCCTCCCAGGTTCTTTCTGAAGTCTGGGCTTTGGACCCCGGTGTGAAGGGAACCTCACTAATAAGACAATGACTACAGGAGTATCAATCGATCTTTGAAATTCCCTAGCCTTATCTGCAAACAGGATGAGATAAAAGGTGCCTGGCACAGAGTGGATACTCAAATGTTAATTTCCTTTTCCTCTCTTACCCTCAGTTCTGAAATGAACGTGATTTTCTTACCTGTTCTTTGTGACCTTTGAAACAATGATTGTTAGAAATGAAGGCACTACGTTGGGAGAAGGTACAACATTCTTCCATTAAAGCAAAATGCCAGAGAGGACAGCCTTACCTGACATAGAGAGAGATGGGTACCATGGTATTGAGAACAATGATATAGCCCCAGAAATTGAGGAATCCACGGTAGGAGGGTGTATCATCTTCTCCATCATAGAGATACCAAGAGTAATTGCCCACCTGTGCTTCCCAATAAGCATGGCCGATGGCAAGACCAGCAGAAAGCAGCAGAAGAACAACAAAGATCTAGAAGACAGAAAACATTTAAATGCATTCTGAAGATGGATTTCCAACCTCTTGCATTTCCTAGATGCTAATTAACCTTACTCAATACTTCATATGTTTGAGAATTTAGTAGTCTGTAAAAATACTGTATGTCAAATAAAAACAGCGCCAACATAACGCTTTGAAAGTCTATTTGATTGCTACGATTGACTGATGTATCCTACATCTCCCACAGAAGGTGAGGTTTTGTTCCCAAAATTATCTTTCAAAAGAGAAGGTGGTGTCTTATATTCAAATCCTTGAAGAGTCTTATATTGTAGGGCATTCTCTCAATTATGTTTACTTTGAACAATAACATACTGTTTGGGGAAGTTATCTTACTTAGCATGAAACAGCTTCCAACAAGGCTAAACTGGAATGCGTATAGAAAATATTCAACAGATTTTTTTTTTAAGACAGTCTCACTGTATCGCTCAGGCTGGAGTGCAGTGGTGCCACTGTGGCTCACTACAACCTCCACCTCCCTGGTTCAAACAATTCTCATGCCTCAGCCTCCTGAGTAGCTGGGATTACAGGCACACGCCACCACGCCTGGCTAATATTTGTCTTTTTAGTAGAGATGAGTTTAACCATGTTGGCCAGGCTGGTCTGGAACTCCTGACCTCAAGTGATTTGCCTGCCTCAGTCTCCCAAATTGCTGGGATTACAGGTGGCCTTCGCCCAACCAGAATTTTTTTTTCAGGGTAACAAAATTGCATCTATATTTGGGCCATTATTCCTTAAGGTGTAATGTCACAAGTATTGCATAACATTGTAAAATAAGATCACTTAAGAAGCAATATGATAAGTATCATGTTGTAGAAGTTATGAGCATATATTTATGGAAGGAATAAAAAGTCAACTCTCCTAGTGGTACTCAGAGATTTGCAAGTGGGAATAAAATTCCAGAGAAAAATTTAAATTTCCGAACACAGACTCCAAAAGTGCTATATCTCACAACTTTGTCGTGGAAATAGCAGAGTGCCAACAGGCTTTTGAGAGTGCCGCACTCATAACCACAACCATGACACCAGCGATGACTGTGAAAAGTTCAAATACAATTCTCATGAAATAAGAAAGCAGGGGAAAATGTTTCTTAAATTATTATTTTTATCTGATTTTAAATATGTATATGCAATCAAAGAGTAAGTATTAGAAGTATGCATTCAAATTGAACTAAATACTTGAAAACATTTTCGTTGGGAAATAGAAGGAGTGCTTAATATTTGGGGTCACCACATGGGCAGAAAAGAGCAAACATAGCAGGTCTGAGACTGCTTCCTCCAAAGCCTGCTTACAAGGTTTGCCCTGGGCTGGTATCTGGTAACTTAGATGTTTGGAGGATTTCCCGGTTATTTTTTATTCTCCGATGAGAATAGCTCATGAGCTGGGTGCAGTGGCTCATGCTCGTAATCCCAGCACTTTGGGAGGCCGAGGCGGGCAGATCACTTGAGGTCAGGGGTTCGAGACCAGCCTGGCCAACATGGTGAAACCCCATCTCTACCAAAAATACAAAAGTTAGCCAGGTGGAGTGGCGGCTGCCTGTAATCCCAGCTACTTGGGAGGCTGAGGCAGCAGAATCACTTGAACCTGGGAGGCAGAGATTGCAGTGAACCAAGATCATGCCATTGCACTCTAGCCTGGGCAGATGGGCGAAACTCCATCTCAAAAAAAAAAAAAAAGAATAACTCATGATGCCTAACTGTGCAAACAGCATGGTTTATGCTGACCATCTGTATTCTTCTGGGGAGTCTAGAGTTTTTTTGTTAAAAACCCTTGACACCAAGTCTCTCATGGGCTTCCCTGGTATAGACAACATTTCACTTGTGGTGTCATTAATTGCTGCTGGGAGAAGTAAGTGCTTATTTTGTGTGTGGCTTGGTGGGGAGCGTGGGCGGGATGGCAGACTTTTGGAAGCTTGCACCTGGTTTCCTTTGCACTTTGCTCCATGAGCCTTTGGCTGATCTTGCTCTGTGTCCTTTTGTTGCAATGAGTCACAGCTGTGAATACAACTATGTGCTGGGGCCTATGAGTCGTTCCAGTGAATCACCAAACCTGACAGTGATCTTGGGGGTCCTTGACATACTTTATTTTAAGCCTTGCCTTGTATTTGGAGCTATACGGTAGACGTTGCGGGGTGGGGAGCCCAGGGGAGGTTTGCTTCTAAGAGAACTGCCTCTATGGGAAAGGAACAGCAATGAAATCAACCCTACATTGACTTCAGGAGTCCAGCTTCACTAAGTTATCTAGGGCTTCTGGGTTTTCCAGTTCCCGTCATCAAAGCACTCAGGGCACCCTACAACTGAAATTTCCCTTCCCAAGGGGATTCTCCTGTTAAAAGTATGGCATTTCTGAGAAAAAGTGAGGTGTTTTTGAGAAAAATCCCTTCTTCCTGCATTTGAAGCTTGGAGTGCCCAAGAATTTTTCTGTTCCACCTAAAGAGGTAAGATTTCTTTGTATTAGAAAAACATACAATAATATTAGCGCAAAAGACAGTAATCTAGATGAGAGATCTACTGAGATGAAAAATAAATACCGTGTAAACCATGTAGTTCATCAAGTAATCAATTTTAGTTCTTTTAAATCTGGCTTTCCCACTATTCTTCATTATTTTAGTGTCAGCACCTGAAAATGGAAAATTCAATGTAATTATCAAGTGGGAAAAAAATCAATTCACTAGCTCGCCAATAAAATTACTCGTCTTGGCCAGGCATGGTGGTTTACACCTGTAATCCCAGCACTTTTGGAGGCTGAGGTGGGCGGATCACCTGAGGTCAGGGGTTCGAGGCCAGCCTGGCCAACATGGCAAAACCGTCTCTACTAAAAATACAAAAATTAGCCGGGCATGGTGGCACATGCCTATAATCCCAGCTACTCTGGAGGCTGAGACAGGAGAATCACTTGAACCCAGGAGGCAGAGGTTGCAGTGAGCTGAGATCGCACTACTGCACTCCAGCCTGGGCTACAGAGTCAGACTCTGTCTCAAAAAAAAAAAAAAAAAAAAAAAAAAAGAATAGCTCACGATGCTATTACTCTTCTTTTGGTTTTGATAGAGAAAGGACAGAAAAGCAATCCCCTTCTTTAAGTCTTTAAAGATCATAGCTGATTAACTTCTCAAGAAACTCTGAAAGTACCTGCAAAAATGACTAAGCCATGGCAGAAATCGGTGTTCCTAATTACACAGCCACGTAACAAAATTTTATCAGCATCCAAAGGAAAACTTGAGTTTCTCCAAAATAGTGTTCCCGTAAACTTATCTAGTCGGTTATTGGGTTCTTCACATTCAATAAAACCTTTTTAAAATATAAGATTCACATAATTAATCACATACAAAACTCTTTCTGGTTTTAATCAATAGGAATTGAACCAAGCAACTAAAATTTAAAGCAAAGTAAGACATGTTTTGTACAAACCATCAAATGTTGCCAATGTATCTTCTCTTTGGAGGTACTGGTCTGTGATTTCAAGTGACATCTTAAATTTTAAATTGGTTTCTCTAAAGGAAGGGGGAAAAATGAATTAAATGAACAAATTTTCGAGTTCAAAATGGATGTTAATCATCCAAAGTTACATTAGCCGTATCTAGACATGAAGGCTAAATAATTAGCTGTTTCTATTTTCAAACTCTGTTCACCTTGGAATTTCAGGTTTGGATAAGGTTATGCCCTGAACTAGAGAACATGTCTGACCTTGGGAAATGTTGGTTCCCTTCACTGTTTGTTGTTGTCAAGGTTAGCACAGAGGTGCCCACAAACATCCTTCTCACTGACTTGACTTTACCACCAGCTGGGACTACCAAAGCGCGATTTGAAAATGTAGCGTCTAATATTTAATCATATTAAGAGGATTCTACAACATGTATTTGTTACAGAAATTCTGTTTCACCTCTGTCAAATTCTTTTCCAGAGTGAATAACTGGATCACATGTTTTTGAAAGATAATTTCATTTGGAAAAGGAGGTGGTAGCTTTACTCCCAGTTGCCCCACCATAGTGCAAGGGTAAAGTCGTGGGTGAGCACAAGGGCAGGCTGGGGACAGGGTGAGGCTGCCTTCTCATGACTGATGGCTTTATATAGGATTCAGGAACACTCAGGAATTTCCATGGACTAGGTAAGTTCATTCTCAACCTCACCATTTTGTTCTGACAGGGCACGTTAGGATCTTATGTCTTTGTAAAGCTTTAGAATCTCTCATGGAAATAATAGCAGTTTTATAGTCCAGAATAAACAGTCAGTTGGGCGGGGTGGCTCACGCCTGTAATCCCAGCACTTTGGGAGGCAGAGGCAGGCAGATCACTTGAGGTCAGGAGTTTGAGACCAACCTGACAACACAAAGCTCCATCAGGCAACTGCTCATACTCCAATTTGGGTATAGCCTCAAGGCCTTAAAGGGAATGCAGTGTCTTTGTCAGTTAAGCCTTTACAATTAAGACTTGGTTAATTGGTTTTAAGTTTTTCTCAAAAAAAAAAAAAAAAAGTGTGATAGATTTCCAACAGTCAATTGACTGATCTATGAAGCAAAGACAGCCCTAGTTTTCTCTCTCTCTTTTTTTTTTTTTTAAATTGAGACGAGTCTCTCTCTGTCGCCCAGGCTGGAGTGCAGTAGCGCGATCTCGGCTCACTGCAAGCTCCGCCTCCCGTGTTCACGCCATTCTCCTGCCTCAGCCTCCAGAGTAGCTGGGACTACAGGCGCCCGCCACCACGCCTGGCTAATTTTTTGTATTTTTAGTAGAGACGGGGTTTCAGCGTGTTGGCCAGGATGGTCTCGATCTCCTGACCTCGTGATCTGCCCGCCTCGGCCTCCCAAAGTGCTGGGATAACAGGTGTGAGCCACCGCGCCCGGCCAGCCCTAGTTTTCAGTCTCATGGGCTCTCTGTAAAGCAGTGTATGCGTATCTGGAGCATGAGGCACGAGGAGCAGAGGGAGCAATGTCCCGACTCTACCACTCACTGTGTGACCTTGGGCAGGCTGCTGCAACTCCCCGGGCCTCCGATTCCTCATGGGTAATACAGACCAGTAATATTCATCTCACATGGTCATTTAGAGGATTAAATGAGCTAATATGTAAAGTGCCTGCAACCTCGTGAGCACTCAATAAATGCCTTGAAAACTGGTCAGAAAACTGGTCAAAAACAGAACTTCATTCTCTTTTAAATGATAGCATAGTAACCAAAACCAACACAAGAAGAATTCAGAATTGCCTATTGAGGCCAGGTGCAGTGGCTCACCCCTGTAATCCCAGCACTTTGGCAGGCCGAGACGGGCAGATCACTTGAGATCAGGAGATCGAGACCAGCCTGGCTAACATGGTGAAACCCCATCTCTACTAAAAACACAAAAATTAGCTGGTTGTTGGGGCTGGCGCCTGTAATCTCAGTCACTCAAGAGGCTGAGGCAGGAGAATTGTTTGAACCCAGCGGGTGTGGAGGTTGCAGTGAGCTGAGATAGCTCCACTACACTCCAACCTGCACAACAGAGTGAGACTCTGTCTCAAAAATAAATAAATAAATTGCCTATTGGTAAAGACTTTAAAAATCTGTTCCTTTCTCTTACACAGATAATAACCTCAGTATTATTCATACCTGTCTGGACACTGCTCAGCAGTTGATAAAGGGCTCAGACAGATATGCGCCTGTCTGATCTTTTACCTTCCCTGAGAGGTGGTGAAAGGCAGGTAGTTAGAGCTCTGCTTCACAGAGGGGCAAAGGTGAGATCGGTAGGGACAGGCAGCAGGTGGCAGAGGCAGGGCCAGATATCAATCCCTCTGGTCCAGAATGCTCCGATTTCAATGGAATGAATGTGCCTTCAAAGGCCAGCTTTAAATGAGGTCCATCGAGACACACTTACCCATCCAGTTCTGCTGTTTCCACATAGCAGAGGCTGTTCGGCTCAGAGCTAGACAGCAGGAGAATGTCAGCCTGTCCAAAAGAAAACACACCAATAACACCGAGACCCTGAGGGAGAAGCCGAGCGCAGGGGCTGGGGGAGAACAAGGAATGAGAGAAGCAGAAGTTGGTCACTTACTGGAACAAAATCATTTTTTTTCAGACGAATGACGTCTCCAACTTGAATGTCTTTCCATTTGGCAACTTTGAACCTAAGGATTAAAAATAATGAGGATTTATTGAAATTTTAAGTTACAGGCAAGGGAATTACTATTCTTTCTGGATGTTACAGATTCTGGAAAATGTGTAAGTCACAGAGAAAATGATAAAATTTTGCTTTTCAATGACGTAGACATATTAAGTGGGCATGAAAATCGTATTGACCTCTGAAGGAAGCAATGATGATGACTTTGATATGCTCTTTCCCTCTAGGTCATGTAAGGAAGAGTTTATGGGGGCCACTTATGTGCGTGGCAGGGAAATGCTTGCCACCGCCTTTTGTTTTTGCTTATGTCCAACTCGCCTCCCTGCTGTGTTCCTTCTCAGTGACCCATCACTTGCTCCGTGCTGGTCCCAGGACAGGAGCACCTACGTTATGGCACCCACGTGGGCCTGCCAGAGTCTTCATGGGGGCTTCAGAGCTTGCCTACTCTCTACTGTTTAAATTATCTTTATTATTTAATTATTATTATTATTATTATTATTATTATTGAGACAGAGTCTCGCTCCGTTGCCCAGGCTAGAGTGCAGTGGCACGATCTCAGCTCACTGCAACTTCTGCCTTCTGGGGTTCAAGAGATTCTCCTGCCTCAGCCTCCTGAGTAGCTGCGACTACAGGCACATGCCACCACGCCCGACTAATTTTTGTATTTTTAGTAGAGATGGGTTTTTACCACGTTGGCCAGGCTGGTCTCGAACTCCTGACCTCAGGTGATCAACAGAGCTGGGCCTCCCAAAGTGCTGGGATTATAGGCATGAGCCACCTCACCTGGCCTGTTAACTTCTTAATTATAAAGGCTTAACTGGCAAAGACACTGCATTCCCTTTAAGGCCCCGAGGCTATACACAAATTGGATTATGGTCAGTTGTCTAATGGAGATTTGTGTTGTCAGCACAACTTGTGTTTATACAACTCCTTCAGCCTCCCTAGCATATCATCTTCAGGGCTTTGCTCAGTCTTGACATCTTTCCCCACATTCCCTTGCTAAAGTGACTTTTGCCTTCCCTGAACTGTCAGAGCATTTTGTTTTTATCGTTTTTTATTCTGATATGGATTTTATTAGAATGATGTGTATAGGTGTCTCATCTTCTGTCTTGAACTGTAAGTTTCTCAAGGATACTGTCCTGCCTCCAACATGCAGAAAGTGCTCCTTAAGTGTTAATTTAATGTAGTCAACTGTGACAAAAGCACCAACTCAGTGATCAGTAATGAGTTGTTTTTTGAGCAAGAGCCTCCAGGCAGAACTGCAAATTCAAGTGCTAAAAATAGTAACTAAGGCCTAATTCCAAGACTTTTTCTGTGACAACACTGAGGAAAATAACCTGACTTACAGCCGTACTTCCACCCTGTATAATTCAAATATGGACTATACCAAGCTATAAATGTGTTTAGGTGGCTTGTTTTCCCTTGCAAATAAAAAAATTATGTTCCAAAGTTACCTTTCAAGTGTCAAAAAACAAAATCACAACAATTTAAAGAACTTAATTGGCTTTGTTTACAATTCTAGGATTAGGAAACACTTCATTCAGTAAAACAGAATAAGCGTCCCAGTGAGCCTAGCAGAAGAGGTTGTTGTTGTTGTTGTTAAGACAGGAGTCTCGGCCGGGCACGGTGGCTCAAGCCTGTAATCCCAGCAGTTTGGGAGGCCGAGACGGGCGGATCACGAGGTCAGGAGATCGAGACCATCCTGGCTAACACGGTGAAACCCCGTCTCTACTAAAAATACAAAAACTAGCTGGGCGAGGTGGCAGGCGCCTGTAGTCTCAGCTACTCGGGAGGCTGAGGCAGGAGAATGGCGTAAACCCAGGAGGCGGAGCTTGCAGTGAGCTGAGATCTGGCCACTGCACTCCAGTCCGGGCGACAGAGCAAGACTCCGCCTCAAAAAAAAAAAAAAAAAAA
>NC_045451.1:21872963-21878526 GCF_002776525.5 Piliocolobus tephrosceles | reverse complement strand
CCTCCTGCCTTGGCCTCCCAAAGTACTGAGATTACAGGTGTGAGCCACCGTGCCTGGCCAGCCCATATGTTTAGCCTGTACCATAGCTACTACAGTGGTAAAGAGGAGCTGTGGGTTGCCTTGAATTTGGAAGTCTAGCGTGCATGTCTGGCAGGGCCATGGCTTGAGCAGCCCTTGCAGTGGGGTCCCAATTCTAACAGAATTGCCTCCAATATTTCAGTATTCAGAATTGCCTTCTAATAGCCCTGCCGAGAAGGTGCAGGCCTATCCATTTGTCATTTCAGACTTATATGCAAATTTCTATTTTAAAAATTTCAGAAATATTGAAATGTAAAACATCTACAATTTCATTTATTGAAAGATAAGCCAAAATTTTTTTTAAATCCTGGAGTTAAGAATTGTGTACTAAATTCTTGTGACATTAGGGGAACTGGGGCATAAACATATATTAAAAATGTATTTTAAATCTCCAGGTCATTTTTGGCCATAAATGAATGGCAGATAAACATATAGTGATTAGATGTCTGCCTCCAAATAAATTAATTTTATTATTTATAGTAGGTTCATTATGTCCACTGGGTATATCATTTGTATACGTGAAAATCTTTAAAACAATATTATAGTTTAAAACTTTTAAAAGTGTTGATATGTTAAAAATTTTAATGAATATTTCCTATGGAATTTCGTGCCCAAAGTAGTCATCTTTTTATCTATTTTTATCACTATCCTTATTAGATATATTACAAAAGGGGTACATACTCACTAAAAAGATAATTTAAGGCCAGGTGTGGTGGCTCGTGCCTGTAATCCCAACACTTTGGGAGATCGAGGAAGGCAGGTAACTTGAGGTCAGGAGTTTGAGACCAGCCTGGCCAACATGGTGAAACCCCGTCTCTACTAAAAGTACAAAAATTAGCTGAGTGTGGTGGTGCACGCCTGTAATCCCATCTACTTGGGAGGCTGAGGCAGGAAAATTGCTTGAACCTGGGAGGTGGAGGTTGCAGTGAGCCAAGATCGCGCTACTGCACTCCAGCCTGGGCGACAGAGTGAGACTCTGTCTCGAAAAAAAAAAAAAAGTTAATGTACTAATAGCCTTCTACATTGTAATAATTATCTCTGAATATGTTTCTAGGCAGAATTGTGCATTACATCCTTGAAACTCAGTTACTAATTAAAGAAGACACAGTACCTGCCATCCTTAATGACTTCACACGTCCTGTTGTTGATTTCCTTATCCATTTTATGGCGAGCCTTGAGAAGGAAGATGGGGAAATGCTGTTTTAAACATCTCAATACAGAAGAAAGGCATGAGAACTTAAAGTCAATTCAAAGTAATGAGTAGAAGGTTGTATGAGAAATCCTCACCACATCATCCACCAGGTCTTTGATTGCAGTGACCCCCAGCACCAGAAGCAGGGGCACTAGTGTGGTGTACCAAGCCAGGGTAGAGATTTGAGGAATTGCCTAAAAGAATAAAACGGCTTATGTGTGTGTCCATGAAGGCATATCAAGCTTACAGGTAACTTATTGCTAATTCTAAGCTTGCTAATTCCAAGTCTCATCTCCGTCATCACGTAAGTCTACATCCCGCAGAGTGTGTAGGAAAGGCTCTTTAAGCATCTGGACGACCTCCTTCTAGTGGTTCTCTCTAGCTTCTGGACACCTGGAACAGAGCCTAGAGGGCAGTGGCTCCTGAAATCATCTCATTGTGACCTTAACTGGACACCACGGGAGTTTTGTATCATGATACCTAAAAGAGAGTTGCTCTAAATTTTTTGTGAAAATCATATTTAACTGGGGGTGAGGGGGTAGGAGTGGCAAAGGAGAAGTCTCGTCTTAACTTTTTTTTTTTTTGAGATGGAGTCTCCCTCTGTCACCCAGGCTGGAGTGTAGTGGCACAATTTTGGCTCACTGAAACTTCCACCTCCCAGGTTCAAGTGATTATCCTTCCTCAGCCTCCTGAGCAGCTGGGATTATAGGTGTGTGCCACCACACCCGGCTAATTTTTTTGTATTTTTAGTAGAGATGGGTTTTCACCATGTTGGCCAGGTTGGTCTCGAACTCCTGACCTCAGGCAATCTTCCTGCCTTGGCCTCCCAAAGTGCTGGGATTACAGGTGTGAGCCACCGTGCCTGGCCAAAGTCATCTTAACTTTTAAGGAATGCATGCATAGTAGGTTCTGCACTGCAGGTTTCTCAGCCACTGGTTTCTGAGGCTCCCATGTTAGAGGCAAAGATGGCAGGAGGTACTAGCTGCCTCTGAAAGTGAGGGATTAGGGAGAACATCTCTGAGGGCATTAGAAGAAAGTGCTTCCTTCATGATCATCACTATTGGCCTATCCAAGAAAGTGGGATGGCCTTGCAAGAAGCCCTACCTCCATCAAGACAGCCTCTACGTTTGAATAAAGATTGGGACACAAGTTTAATAAAGTTATTTCATAACCATCCTCCTGATCAGTGGGCTATATAATGTAGTGGTTAAAATGACAGGCTTTGAAGTCAACTCCTAGATCCAAGGCTTAGTCAGCTTTACCATTTATGGCTTATGGGACTTTGAGCAAGTTACTTTAGCTTACTAGGCCTCAGCTCTTCTCTGCAAAATGGAGGTCATGCCAGGCCTGACCTTCTAGACTAGAAGAATTAAGTGTAATGACAACACAAGTTAAGAAGCTACCTACGGCTATTACTGTTATCCTAATTTGGATTGCTGACCTTAAGAGAAGATAACTGGGCCAGGTGGGGTGGTTCACGCCTATAATCCCAACACTTTGGGAGGCCGAGGTGGGCAGATCACCTGAGGTTGGAAGTTTGAGACCAGCCTGACCAACATAGAGAAACCCCGTCTCTACTAAAAATACAAAATTAGCCAGGTGTGGTGGCACATGCCTGTAATTCCAGCTACTCAGGAGGCTGAGGCAGAAGAATGGCTTGAACCTGGGAGGCGGCGGCTGTGGTGAGCTGAGATCACACCATTGCACTCCAGCCTTGACAACAAAAGTGAAAGTCCATTTCAAAAAAAAAAGAGAAGATAACTGGGGTACAGTTGGAAGACAGAAAGATCCTTCTTCCCCCTCATGGTGAATATGTGAAACTCCTCTCCCCTGCTAGAAGGAAGTAAGGGAAAATGGCCTACTTCCTATAGAGCTGCACCTTACAGTTTGCAGTGCTAATCTCGACACACACCTGTCTAAGCATCTCCTTTGATAACAGGGCCATCCTTTACTATTGACTTGCAGGTCTTTCAGTTTCCTAAATCATTGCGTATCCATTTCTCCTTAGCATCGCCTCTTCTTTTTCCCTCCTCTCCACGCATCCTCCATCCCCACCTAGACACACATTCTACCCCATTTTCATAAAACCTTAGAGGGTCAATCCCGGCAGGTATAAGTTTTCCAAATCCAACGCTTGCTGTAAAGAATCTGATAAAGTGCTGGCCGCAGTGGCTCATGCCTGTAATCCTAGCACTTGGGGAGGCTGAGGCAGGTGGATTAACTGAAGTCAGGAGTCTGAGACCAGCCTGGTCAACATAGTGAAACCCTGTCTCTACTGAAAATACAAAAATTAGCTGGACGTGGTGGCGGGCAACTGTGATCCCAGCTACTCGGGGGGCTGAGGCAGGAGAATCGCTTGAACCCAAGAGAAGGAGGAGGAGGTTGCAGTGAGCCAAGATGGCGCCACCGCACTCCAGCCTGGGCAACAAGAACGAAAAAAAAAAAAGTCTGGTGAAACCAGGTGTATATTCTGAGCTTGAGCTTTGTAATCTGCACGGCAGACACTAAAGGTTGATTCTGGCGCTAACTAGTGTATGTGGAGTTCCCTCGATTACAGCAACAGTTCTTGCACAGTTAAACTCATGCTCTCTGGATAACTGGATCCTTTGCCACAATTAGGAAAAAAAATTTTTTAAGTAGGCCTTTTAGAATGTAAAAACAGTTCACAAAAATAACTTACTGAAATTTATGACCAAAATTTTAATAAAAAATTAACGATCTTTTTGGGGGGAAATTCAGCATGTAAATACAATAATAAAAGACAAGCACAAAAATAGGTTTAACGTTAAGGTGCAAATAATTTTACAAAGTAAGGATTTGATTTTATTTTTTTGAGATGGAGTTTAGCTCTTGCTGTCCAAGCTGGAGTGCAATGGTGGGATCTCAGCTCACTGCAATCTCCGCCTCCTGGGTTCAAGCGATTCTCTTGCCTCAGCCTCCTGAGTAGCTGGGATTACAGGCACGCACCATCATACCTGGCTAATTTTTTGTATTTTTAGTAGAAACGGGGTTTCACCATGTTAGCCAGGCTGGTCTCGAGCTACTGACTTCAGGTGATCCACCCTCTTCGGCCTCCCAAAGTGTTGAGATTGCAGGTGTGAGCCACCACACCCAGCCTTTTTTTTTTTCTTTTTTTTCTTTTTTTTTGAGATGGAGTCTCGCTCTGTGGCCCAGGCTGGAATGCAATGGCATGATCTCGGCTCACTGCAACCACCGCCTCCCAGCTTCAAGTGATTCTCCCACCTCAGCCTTCCAAGTAGCTGGGATTACAGGCACCCGCCATCATGCCCTGCTAATTTTTGTATTTTTGTAGACATGGGGTTTCACCATGTTGGCCAGGCTGGCCTCAAACCCCTCACCTGAGGTGATCTGCTCGCCTCAGCCTCCCAAAGTGCGGGGATTACAGGCGTAGGCCACTGCGCCTGGCTGGATTTTAGTTTTATTCACTTCAGGGATACCAGTTTTAACACCAACATCAGTATAACGTGAAATTTTTAAAAATACAGAATTAGAATAATATTTCCATTTGCTCCCTTTCCCTGTTCATACAGCACTGATTGAGCTGGTTCTGTGTATGAGGCACTGTTCCTTTATGTACAGAACCCTGATGCTAATATAAAACACTTTCAAGATTATTCACATTATATGTGTCTACAGCTTAAATGTTATTGAGTCACTATAATTCAAACAGATTTAAGATAGCAAAAGGCATTACCTGTAAGATAAGAAGAATCAGGAAATATAAATTGGCTGCTCTCTTAAATTGCTCAAACAGATTCATTGGTATAAAGGTAAATGCGTTGTACTTGTATGTTTTAATTGCATTATTCTGTTGGAAAAAATAAGAGTCATTCTAAATGATGCTGTATTTATCACAATGTATACACATCTGCAAAAATCACTAAGTCCCACAGCTTACAGTGACAAAGGAACATAATCTATCAGAAAGATATTGAGGATTTTGGCTGGGTGCGGTGGCTCATGCCTGTAATCCCAGCACTTTGGGAGACCGAGGTGGGTGGATCACTTGAGCCTAGGAGTTTGAGACCAGCCTGGCCAACATGGTGAAACCCCATCTCTACTAAAAATACAAAAATTAGTCAGGCGTGGTGGTGCACACCTATAGTCCCAGATACTTGGGAGGCTGAGGCAGGAGAATCACTTGAACCCGGGGGGCAGAAGTTGCAGATCATCCCTCTGCACTCCAGCCTGTGTGACAGAGTGAGACTCTGCCTTAAAGAAAAGAAAAGAAAAGAAAAGAAAAGAAAAGAAAAGAAAAGAAAAGAAAAGAAA
>NC_045451.1:21839483-21872953 GCF_002776525.5 Piliocolobus tephrosceles | reverse complement strand
AAAGAAAAGAAAAGAAAAGAAAAGAAAAGAAAAGAAAAGAAAAGAAAGATACTGAGATTTCTTTTAAGCTTTTAATTCTAGCCAAGCAGCCAAGCCTCAAAATGACTACTTGGAGTCTTATGACAGAGGCAGTAACAAGAAATATACATCAGACTGTGACCAAATAAATCCTGCTGTCAGATTCCTTGACCCATTAGAGACTGTTAGAAAACAGGGTAAAGGTAGACAACAACATGGCAAAAGCCAGGAAAAGTGACGCTTTTATTTAAGTGAGGAGACAGAAGACCTACTATGTAAGAAAGAGCAAAAGGTACTGTAGTGGGTTGCATTGTGTCCTGCAAAAGATATGTTCAGGTCTTAATGCTAATACCTATGAATGGGATCTTATTTGGAAATAGGATCTTCGCAGAGATAATCAAGATGAAGTCACACGTGATTAGGACAGGCTCTAATTTAATGAGGTGCTTATTCGGACTGGGGTCCCCATAAGAGGAAAGCTGTACACAGACACACACAGGAAGAGTGCCCCTTGAAGATGGAAGCAGAGATTGGGGTGACTTCATCTGTAAGCCAAGGAACTCCAAGGATTGCCAGTGGCCACCAGAAGCCAGGGGAGAGGCAGGGAACAGATTCTCCTGCAGAGGCTCCAGAAGGAGCCAATCCTACCAACACCGAGATTTCAGACTTCTGATCCCTGCATCGGGAGAGAGTGAACTTCTGTTGTTTTAAGCCATCCAGTTGTGGTGCTCTGTTATGGAAGCCCTCGGAACTAAAACACACATCTTACAACATTTAAGCCCACACTTAATATTTATTATTATTATTATTGAGACAGGGTCTCACTCCTGTCACCTAGGCAGGAGTGCAATGGCACAACCTCAGCTCACTGAAATCTCTGCCTTCTGGGCTCAAGCGATTCTCCTGCCTCAGCCTCCCGAGTAGCTGAGACCATGGGCACATGCCACCGTGTCAGGCTAATTTTTGTAATTCACGTTTAATCTTTAAGCATTCTTTATCACATTCCAAAGGTAATAAGTATTTCTGAGTTGAAAATATGTTTAAAATCTCTAAATCCATTCCAGGCAGAGAAGGGGAAGACAAGTTCTTAAGAGATTCCTTTCAAACCCATTACTTTCAAACAGGAGGCTTCTGTGCCATCATTGTATATTCTTCCATAAAACATTTTTAGAGAGCTTAAAATTTAAAAAAGAGAGAGAAAATTTCAATCTACACAATTCTGTTTTGTTTCAAGTCACCCTCTACGCACCCCAAAGATAAACATTGATAAAAATGACATTCTATAGAAATAATAACGATTATCAATAGCCCGGGCAGGTGGTTACATAGAAGGCAGGTGTAGCAAGAAGGTAGTAAGCATGCCAGCTACTGGAAAAAACTGCATTTTAATAAAAACAATTCAGAAAGTTAACAACTCACCGCATATTTACTCTCCTTAATACAAAAGAACTTTGTGTTCATAAAGTGAGGTTGTTCGTGATACTTGCGATCATTTGCTTTGACTTGCCATGCACATTCTTTAAAAAAAAGGGAGAGAAGTTCGTAAGTAGCAAATTAACATGTTGTCATGAGTTGAATTGTGTCTTCCCCAGATTCAATGTTGAAGTCCTAAACCTCCATCCCTCAGAATGTGACCTTATTTGAGGAAACTGCTCACTGCAGATGTAATCAAATGAAAGTGAAGTCATTAGAGAGGACCCTAATTCAACATGACTGATACCTTTACAAAAAGGGAAATTTGGACACAGAGATAGACGGAAGACAATGTGAAGTCATAGGGAGAAAATGGCCATCTGCAAGCCAAGGAGAGAGGGCTAGAACAGACCTCTCCCTTGGAGCTCTCAGAAGAAATCAATCCTGCTGATATCTTGATGCCTAGAGGAAGGAATAAGGATGCCGCTGCTATGAAAGCTGAGGCAAGCATACTATAAATCAGGAAGAAAATGAGGAAGCAGGTGGGGAACAGTGGTTCACGCCTGTAATCCCAGCACTTTGGGAGGCCAAGGCGGGTGGATCACGAGGTCAGGAGTTCAAGACCAGCCTGGCCAAGATGATGAAACCCTGTCTCTACGAAAAATACAAAAATTAGCCGGGTGCAGTGGTGGGCGCCTGTAATCCCAGCTCCTCAGGAGGCTGAGATAGGAGAATTGTTTCAACCTGAGAGGTGGAGGTTGCAGTGAGCTCAGATTGCACCACTGCACTCTAGCCTGGGCAACAGAGCAAGACTCCGTTTCAAAAAAAAAAGAAAAGAAAAGAAAGAAAACGAGGAAGCACCTCTTTGGCACCAAGTTCTCCATGAACATGCATGCTGGATGAAGCTCCCTTGAGTGACGCACATAATGGAGTGAACTAGGTTTTAACAAATACCCACCAAATTGGCAGAGAGGAGAAATGAACGATGGGTGTGACACAACTATTTGTGGAGATAGGAATATATTCAAAGACACTTGAAAGTAAAAAATTACAAAAATATCAGTCTTAACAACTATAATAATAAAAATATGTACTTCTGAAAATAGTATATTTCACTTTTAAAATAATGTATTATCCTTTTTTTTTTTTCCTTTGAGACAGTCTCACTCTGTCACCAGACTGGAGTGCAGTGTGTGATCTCAGCTCACCACAACCTCTGCCTCCTGGGTTCAAGCGATTCTTCTGCCTCAGCCTCCTGAGTAGCTGGGATTACAGGCGCCTGCCACCACACCTGGCTAATTTTTGTATTTTTAGTGGAGACGGGGTTTCACCATATTGGCCAGTCTGGTCTCGAACTTCTAACCTGGTGATCTGCCCGCCTTGGACTCCCAAAGTGCTGGGATTACAGGCATGAGCCAGGGATTACAGGTGTGAGGCACTGTGCCCAGCAAAATGATGTATTTTCTAGACTCCTACTCCAAAGGAAATATAGACAATATGGCAAGAGTAACAAGTGTAGGCCAAGCACGGTGGCTCACACCTGTAATCCTAGCACTTTAGGAGGCCGAGGAGGGTGGATCACTTGAGGTCAGGCATTCAAAACCAGCCTGGCCAACACGGTGAAACCCATCTCTACTAAAACCACAAAAAATTAGTGGGGCGTGGTGGTGCATGCCTGTAATCCCAGCTACTTGGGAGGCTGAAGGCAGGAGAATCTCTTGAACCTGGGAGGCAGAGGTTGCAGTGAGCCAAGATAGTGCCGCTGCACTCCAGCCTGGGTGACAGAGGGAGACTTTGTCTCAAAAAAAAAAAAAAAAAAAAAGAAAGTAACAAGTGTAGACTATTGAGGAGTGCAAATAATTAACCTGATTGCTTTTTTAAAGCCACAATATCACTATTGAACATTTTTCTCGCATCATTTTGGCTGCCTTTCATCGGGTAATCATAACAGTTGTGTTATTACAAATGAAAATGTTCCTGGTATCTTTGTAGCTCAAGTGCAATCTTATCAAAAGGGAAAATAAAAATGGAAATATAAAGCCACTCATAAGCACTGTAATCATGTATGCAATCAGAACAGTGCATTCCACTCAGAAAGGAGATCTCAAAGTAGGTAGATAAGATCTTATATAAGGTACTCTTGAATCCATTCTATTTGGTGGTAATTTGCAGATACATGCACTTTTCACAGTTTACTTTAGCTCACAGATGACTTGTGACACATCCCAGCCACCAGTGTTCTAGAACACTGTTCAGAACCACTGTTCCAAATTTCAGGAAGGCTGAGAAGAACAACAGACAAGATTCTTCAAGAAGACAGAAAAGGCCAATAAGGGATTTTTAAAAAGTCAATTTTAGAAATACTCAACCAGAAAGAAGAAACTGCCCTGTTACGGAGCTGGACATAAAGAGCTTTCCCACCCTGCCTCTGGTCCATCCGCCTTGTGGCTCTGTAAATTTTGCTTCATAATTAAGCCATCAGCTGGTGGTGGCTCTGATTGCTCCCAGCACTATACCCTCATCCGTGGCCAATTTTGATTCGGATGATTCAGACAGAGAGGGTGGCATCTGACCTCGAGTAGGAGCAGTGAGGGGTTACCAGAAATGACCTTGATCTCTTAATTTTACACTTCTGCCAATACTGTGGGGAGCCTGGAGAAAATAACCAGTATGTCTTTGTCTGCAATTGAATCACAAACACGTTTTTACTCAATTTTAGAAATCTGACTGCAGTCTAGTAATCAATAACCCTATTTCCAGTTAAAGATCCTTGTTTGGCCTAATTCAGACAAATCAGGGGACAAAAAAATTGATGTCTACTCCTGAGTCATCTGTGAGTTTAGACTAATTGCTTGAGCTGTATTTCAATGAGATACCATGAAAGTATGAAAACAGAGTTCTGTGGACAAACACACTTGCAGAAGACAGCACCTTGCAACCCTCTCTTGGAAGTTCAATGGATTTGCTGGTACATTAAAGGCTGTGAGAAGTCCTATAGCAAATAAACTGATTGTATTTTATAAGTTAAATGTTTCAAGATGCTTTAATATTTAAAATAGCTTTTCCAAAATTAATATAATCACAGGCACTTTTAAAAAAATCACAGAACACTTGTTAACATGAGTCAAGAAGCGCTGCACTGACGCACATGCCTTTTGGAAGGGCAACAAAACAGCACGCAGAGGAATTGACCTTTTTGAGCAAACATTTATTTTAAGTGTCTGCTTGGAACAGAGAACTTTACTGGACACTTGGACTACAAAAATAATTTATAGAAAAAATAGGCATCTTGCCCCATTTTCTTTTTTGTCCTTCTTTCTTTTTCTTTGTTATTTTCTTTTCTTTTTTGAGACGGAGTCTTGCTCTGTTGTCCAGGGTGGAGTGCAGTGGCGCGATCTCAGCTCACTGCAGCCTCTGTCTCCCAGGTTCAAGCAATTCTCCTATCTCAGCCTTCCCAGTAGCTGGGACTATAGGCGCACACCACCATGCCCGGCTAATTTTTGTATTTTTAGTAGAGATGGGGTTTTACCATATTGATCAGGCTGGTCTCACACTCCTGACCTCAGGTGGTCCACCTGCCTCGGCCTTCCAAAGTGCTGGGATTACAGGCTTGAGCTGCCATGCCTGGCCACTTTTTCTTTTTCTGTTCTTTTCTTCTCCTTTTTTTTTTTTTTTTTTTTAAGAGATGGAGTCTCACTATGTTGCCCAGTGCCTATGCTGGCCTCAAATTCCTGGGCTCAAGTGATCCTCCTGCCTCAGCCTTCAGAGCAGCTGGGATTACAGGCATGCACCACACTGTGCCTGGCTCATCTCATTTTCTAGAATGGATATACTGACAAAGAGAAGAGAAGAAATAAGAAATGTACCAGCAAAAAATGCACCTCCACCATATGGCCCTTTCGCTAAAAGCTACAAAGCTAACAAGGGTGTGTCATCAAAACCATCCATGTACATGTACAGAGATGATTTTAACAGCTGCCACATGACATGTGGCTCAAAGTCATCCCGAGTCTACTAAATGGTTGTATTGTCAATATATTTAAATGTGGCTACGTGCTCTCCAGAGTGTTCCCATGATCACCACATCCTTTGATCACTTCCATCTGGAAGAGCAGATGAGTGCAGCCCTCCCCTCGTCTTCTCTGTGCTGGCACCAAATGCTTGCTTACAGACCTACCAACAACCAAGAAGCTGCACTGGTTGGTACACACTGCAGCAAACAAGGAAAACAAGAAGATAAAAAGTCTAACATCAAAAGAAGAAAAAAAAAAAAACAATAGAAATAATTGAAGAGAGAATGGGTAAAGGACATGAAAAGACAGTTCATACAAAGGGAAATTCAAATGCTGCTTTCGCCAAGTCTAGAGTGCAATGAAGCAACCTCAGCTCACTGCAACCTCTGACTCCCGGGTTCAAGAGGTTCTCCTGCCTCAGTCTCCCGAGTAGCTGGGATTACAGGTGCCTGCCATCACGCCTGGCTAATTTCTGCATTTTTAGTAGAGACCTGGTTTCATCATGTTGGCCAGACTGCTCTTGAACTCCTAACCTCAGGTGATGTGCCCACCTCGGCCTCCCAAAGTGCTGGGATAAAGAACATGAGCCACCACACCTGGCCTCAAATGGCTCTGAAACCTGTAAGAAGATACTCGGGTTCCTAAAAGAGAAATGCAATTCTTCACGGAGATAGTAGTTTTTATCCTATAATAGCAAAATATTGGCACATGGTAATGATTGGGATGACATTCTAGGTTGAAAAGAGAGCAGAGAAACAGACGTTCCGAGGTAATCTTTATGGAGAGCAATTTGGCCAGATCTCAAAATTTAACACACACATATGCACTGAGCGAACAATCGCACTTCTAGGAAATATCCCCCACGTACCTACTGCAGGGCGTTTCAATGCAGCCCTATTTATCAGAAAGACTAGAAACAACACAAATGCTTACTGGGAGTAGCCAGTTAAACACGATTACAATAAAAGCCTATGCAGTCCGCAAAAAAAGGATGAGGTGACCCCATAAATATGATAGGAATGACCTCCAAATTACACTGTTAAGAGGCAAAAGCATAAGGGTATCTACCATCTTGTGCTTTCAGCTACGTGATGCACAGAATTCATACACAATATGAATGCATATGTGTACACACATACGCACATGTATGTTTCTGCATATGTGTATGGGCATATAAGGAAACAAGTTTGTAAGCATTCTTTGTGCATACAAGCATGTGTATCTCTCTGGAAGGATATATTTTGAGAAACTGGTAACTGTAGTTTCTTTTTGTTATTTTTTTAGAAGACAAAGTCTCATTGTGGCACCTGGGCTGGAGTGCAGTGGCAAGTGGCATGCTCACAGCTCACTGCAGCCTCTGAACTCCTGGGCTCGAGCGATCCTCCCACCTCAACTTCTGGAGTAGCTGAGACAAAAGTGCGTGCCACTGTACCTAATTTTTAAAACTTTTTGTAAATATGAGGTCTTGCTTTGCAGACCAGGCTGAACTTGAACTGTTGCCCTCAGGCTATCCTCCTGCCTTGTCCTCCCAGAGTGATGGGATTACAGGTGTGAGCCACTGTGCCCAGTCCAGCAGTATTTTTTTGGAAAGGAAACTGCACGACTGAGGGACAGAAGAGGCAGGAAGGAAAACTTCATTTTCATTCTGGACCCTTTTCTAATTGGATTCATTTACATGTATTATTGTTTTAAAGCAATGTTTGTGATTCCACTCCTTCCCTCTATTGGCTTATATATATAGCGAATATGGAGAGGAGCAAGATGGCCAAATAGAAGCTCGCACTAATTGTAACTCCCATAGAAACATCAAATTTAACAACTCTCTACAAATAAAAAAGCACCTTTAAAAGAACCAAAACAGGCCGGGCGCGGTGGCTCAAGCCTGTAATCCCAGCACTTTGGGAGGCCGAGATGGGCGGATCACGAGGTCAGGAGATCGAGACCATCCTGGCTAACACGGTGAAACCCCGTCTCTACTAAAAAATACAAAAAACTAGCCGGGCGAGGTGGCGGGCGCCTGTAGTCCCAGCTACTCGGGAAGCTGAGGCAGGAGAATGGCGTGAACCCGGGAGGCGGAGCTTGCAGTGAGCTGAGATCCGGCCACTGCACTCCAGCCTGGGCGACAGAGCGAGACTCCGTCTCAAAAAAAAAAAAAAAAAAGAACCAAAACATCAGGCACTCACAGCACCTGGTTTTAACTTTATATTGTTGAAAAAGGGCTGAAGAGGGTAGGAAAGATAGTCTTGAATTGCCAATGCCACCCCTCCCCCAACCCCAGCACCAGGCTTTGCATTGAACTCCATGCTGCACTATTACAGACAGTAGAAAGCAAAAACAGGCTGAACTCAGCTGGTGCCCGACCATAGAGGGAGCATTTAGACCAGCCCTAGCCAGAGGGGAATCTCCTGTACCTTGGTCAGAACTTGAATTCTCGGAAGCCTCGTCACCGAGGGCCAAAGTTCTCTGGGGCTCTAAATAAACTTGAAAGGCAGTGTAGGCCAACATGAACTACAACTCTTAGGCAAGTCCTAGTGCTGAGCTGGACTTGGAGCAGTTGACTTAGCAGGCACATGACCTACTACTGAGACACCCGCCAGAGCAGCCAGTGGAACGCTTATGCGGCCGCTCCCTGCCAACCTCACTGCTCCAAAAGAGACCTCTTCCTTCTGCTTGAGTTGATGAGAGGGAAGAGTAAAGATAACCTTGTCTTACATCTTGGATACCAGCTCAGTCACAGTAGGATAGGGCACCAGGCAGAGTCATGAGGGTATTTCAGGCCCTAGCTCCCAGACAAGATTTCTAGATACATCCTGGATCAGAAGGGAGTCTGCTGCCTTGCAGGGCAAGGACCCGGCTCTGGCAGTCCATCACCTGCTGATGAAAGAGCCCTTGAGCCCTGAATAATCAGTAGCAATACCCAGTTAATAGCCGAGGCTGCGGGCCTCAATTGAGGCTGAGATGTCCTGGCTTTTGGTGTGACCCAGTACATTCCCAGTTGTGATGGCCATGGTGAGAGATTCCTTCTGCTTGAGAAAAGCAGAGGGAAAAGTTAAGGGTACTTTGTCTTGGACTTTATTTATTTATTTATTTATTTATTTATTTATTTATTTATTTATTTTCAGAGATGGAGTCCTGCTATGTTGTCCAGGCTGGAGTGCAATGGTGTGATCTCAGCTCACTGCAACCTCTACCTCCTGGGCTCAAACACTTCTCATGCCTCAGCCTCCTGAGTAGCTGGGATTACAGGTGTGCACCACCATGCCCCGCTAATTTTTTTAAAATTTAATTTAATTTAATTTAATTTTTGAGACAGAATCTTGCTCTGTTACCCAGGCTGGAGTGCAGTGGTGCAATCTCAGCTCACTGCAACCTCTGCCTCCCAGGTTCAAGCAATTCTCCTGCCTCAGCCTCCTGAGTAGCTGGGATTACAGGTGCATGCCACCATCCCTGGCTAATTTTTTTTTTTTTTTTTTTTTTGAGACGGAGTTGCACTCTTGTTGCCTAGGCTGGAGTGCAGTGGTGCAATCTTGGCTTACTGCAAGCTCTGCCTCCCAGGTTCAAGTGATTCTGCTGCCTCAGCCTCCTGAGTAGCTAGGATTACAGGCATGCGCTACCATGCTTGGCTAATTTTGTATTTTTAGTAGAGACAGGGTTTCACCATGTTGGTTAGGCCAGTCTCGAACTCCTGACCTCAAGTGATCCACCCACCTTGGCCTCCCAAAGTCCCGGGATTACATGTGCCACTGTGCCCAGCTGTGTCTGGCTAGTTTTTGTATTTTTTGTAGAGATGGGGTTTCACCATGTTGATCAGGCTGGTCTCAAACTCCTGACCTCGCGATCCACCCACCTTGGCCTCCCAAAGTGTTGGGATTACAGGTGTGAGCCACCACACCCAGCCTTTTTTTTTTTTTTAATTTTTTTATTCTTAGCACAGATAGGGTTTCACCATATTGGCCAGGCTGGTCTTGAGCTCCTAGCCTCAAGTGGTCTGCCCGCCTTGGCCTCCCCAAATGCTGGGATTACAGGCATGAGCCACTGCGCCCAGCCTGTGTTGCACTTTAGGTACCACCTTGGCCACAGTGAGGTAAAGCAACAAACAGGCTCTTGGGGTCCCTGAGTCTAGGCCTTAGGTTCTTGGATGACATCTCTGGACTTGCTTTTTGCCAGAAGGGAGCTCACTGCCCTGAAGGGTGACTGAAAGCATTTACCACAGGCTGACTGAAGAGGCTGTAGGCCTTTACTGAACATCAGCAGTAACCTGGCAGCCCTCCTCATGGGCCTGTGTTGGTGGTGAACATGGGGAGAGGCCCCTGAGCGTATGGAAAGGGGAAGGAAGAGTGGGAAGGACTGGCTAATGGTTTGAGGCCAGCTCAGCCACAGTAGAACAGATAGGACACCAGGTAGATTTCTAAGATTTTGGACTCCAGTCCATGGCTCCCAGATGGCATCTCTGACTCTGGCTGCAGCCTGGGGGAACTCACTGGCTTGAAGCTAGCCTGACTTGTTTCAAGACCTGCTTATTGCAGAGCCCCAGGGCATTGAGTGAACATAGGCAGTAGCCAGATCATGGTTACAGTGGGCCATGGCGAGACCCAATGCGGTGCCGGCTTGAGGTCTGACCCAGTACATTTTCCGTGGTGATAGCCACAGTGGTGCTTGTATCACCACACCCCTAGCTCTAGGTGGCCCAGCACAGAGGGACAGAGAGAGGGAGAGGGGGAGAGGGGAGAAGGGAGAGAGGGGGAAGAGGGAGAGAGAGATAGCGAAAAAGAGAGAGATTGAGATTGATTCTGTTTGGGAGAAAGTAAGCAACAAGAACAAGAGTCTGGGCTTGATAATTAAGATAATTCTTCCAGATAGTCTGCAAGAAATACAGTGTTACTGAGCTTGAGATGCCCCCTAAGGCAGATATGGGTTTGATCATAATATCCAAGTTCTTCTGAATACCTGGAAATCTTTCCCAAGAAGGATGTGTATAAACAAGCCCAGACTGTGAAGGCTACAGTAAATATCTAACTCTTCAATGCCCAGACTGATGAACATCCGCAAGCATCGAAAACATGACTTCACCAGACAAACTAAATAAGGCACTAGGGGTCAAGCCTGCAGAAACAAAACTTCATGACCTTTCAGATAGAAAATTCAGAATTGCCATTTTGAGGAAACTCGAAGAAATTCAAGATAGCACAGAGAAGACATTCAGAATTCTATCAGATAAACTCAACAAAGAGGAAACTCAAAGAAATTCAAGACAACACCAAAAAAATTTAGAATTCTATCAGATAAATGTAACAGAGATTGAAATAATTAAAAAGAGTCAAGCTGAAATTCTGGAGTTGAAAAATGCAACTGACATACTGAAGAATGCATCAGAGTCTTTTAATAGCAGGATTGATTCAGTGGAACAAAGAGTTAGTGAGCTGGAAGACAAGTTATTGGAAAATACGGTCAGAGGAGACAAAAGAAAAAAGAAGGAAGTACACCTACAAGATCTAGAAAATAGATTCAAAAAAGCAAATCTAAGAGTTATTGGCCTTAAAGTGGAAGTAGGGAAAGAGAAAGGGGTAGAAAGTTTATTCAAGGGGGTAATAACAGAAAACTTCCCAAACCTAGAGGAAGATATCAATATCCAAGAACAAGAAGGTTGTAGAACACCAAGCAGATTAACCCAAAGAAGACTACCTCAGGCATTTAGTAATCAAATTCCTAAAAGTCAAGGATAAAAGGAAGGATCCTAAAAGCAGCAAAAGAAAAGAAACAAATAAAATACACTGGCACTCCAATACGTCTGGCAGCAGACTTTTCAGTGGAAACCTTATAGGCCAGGAGACAGTGGCATGACATATTTAAAGTGCTGAAGGAAAAAACTCTTACCCTGGAAAATATATTTCAAGCATAAAGGAGAAATGAAGACCTTTCCAGATAAACAAAAGCTGAGGGATTTCATCAACACTAGATCTGTCCTACAAGAAATGCTAAAGAGAGTACATTAATCAGAAAGAAAAAGGATGTTAGTGAGCAATAAGAAATCACCTGAAGGCACAAAACTCACTGGTAACAGTTAAGTATACAGAAAAACCCAGAATAGTGTAACACTGTGACTGTGATATGTAAAATACTCTTCAGTAGAAAGACTAAAAGATGAACTGATAAAAAATAGTAACTAGAACAACTTTTCAAGACATAGCACAATAAGATATAAATAGAAATAATAAAAAGTTAAAAAGCAGAGGGAAGAAGTTAAAGTGTAGAGTTTTTATTAGTTTTCTTTTAGCTTAAAATAATGAGTTATTAGACAGTTCTTACAAACCTCATGGTAACCTTAAATCAAAAAACATACAATGGATACATACAAAATAAAAAGCAGGAAATTACAGCGTACCAGAAGAGAAAACCACCTTCACTAAAAGGCAGAAAGGAAGGGAGGAAAGAAGGAAGAGAAGACCACAAAGCCACCAGAAAACATAACAAAATGGCAAGAGTAAGTCCTTACTTATCAATATAACATTGAATGTAGATGGACTAAACTCTCAATCAAAAGACATAGAGTGGCTGAATAGATTTTTTTTTTTTTTTTTAACCAATTATCTGTTGCCTACAACAGATACTCCACCTAGACTGAAAATGAAGGGATGGAAGAAGATATTCCATGCCAATGGAAAGCAAAAAGATACCTATATTTACATCAGACAAAATATATAGACAAAACTATAAGAAGAGTCAAAGAAAGTCACTATATAATGATAAAGAGATCAATTCAGCAAGAGGATATAATAGTTGTAAATATTTATCCACCTTACACTGGAGCACCCAGATATATAAAGCAAACATTATTAGAGCTAAAGAGAGTGTTAGACCCCAGTAAAATAATAGCTGGAGACATCAACACTACACTTTCAGCATTGGACGGATCTTCCAGACAGAAAATCAACAAAGAAACATCGGACTTAATCTGCACTATAGACCAAATAGATGTTTATAAAATATTTCATACAACAGCTGTAGAATACACATTCTTTTCCTCAGCACATGGATCATTCTCAAAGACAGAACATATATTAAGTCACATATATGACTTAACATGTCATATATAAGACTTAACAAGTCTTAAAACATTCAAATAAATTGAAATAATATCAAACATCTCTGATTGACCACAATGGAATAAAACTAGAAATCAATAATAAGAGGAATTTTGGAAACTATACAAAAACATGGAAATTAAACAACATGTTCCTAAATAACCAGTGGGTCAATGAAGAAATTAAACAGGAAACTGAAAAATTTCTTCAAACAAATGATAATGGAAACATGATACACCAAAACCTGTGGGACACAGGTGAAAGCAGAACTATGAGGGAAGTTTATAGCTATAAGTGCCTACATCAAAAAATAAGAAAAACTTCAAACAACCTAATGATGCATCTGAAAGAACTAAAGCTGGGTGCAGTGGCTCACGCCTGTAATCCCAGCACTTTGGGAGGCCGAGGCGAGCGGATCACGAGGTCAGGAGATTGAGACCATCCTAGCTAACACAGTGAAATCCCATCTCTACTAAAAAATACAAAAAAATTAGCCGGGCATGGTGGCGGGCACCTGTAGTCCCAGCTACTCGGGAGGCTGAGGCAGCAGAATGGTGTGAACCCAGGAGGCAGAGCTTGCAGTGAGCTGAGATCGCACCACTGCACTCCAACCTGGGCAACAGAGCGAGACTCTGTCTCGAAAAAAAAAAAAAAAAAGAACTAGAAAAGCAAGAGCTAACCAAACCCAAAGTTACTAGAAGAAAAGAAATAATAAAGATCAAAGCAGAGACAAATGACATTGAAGCAAAGAAAACAATACAAAAGATCAATGAAACAAAAATTGTTTTGTTTGTTTTGTTTTGGTTTTTTTTTTTTGGAGACAGAGTCTCACTGTTGCCGAGGCTGGAGTGCAGTGGTGTGATCTCGGCTCACTGCAACCTCTGCCTCCCAGGTTCAAGTGATTCTTGTGCCTCAGCCTCCTGAGTAGCTAGGAGTAGCCAGGACTATAGGCATGTGCCACCACGCCTGGCTAATTTTTGTAGTTTTAGTAGAGTCAGGGTTCCACCCTGTTGGCCAGGCTGGTCTCAAACTCCTGCCCTCAAGTGATCCACCTACCTCAGCCTCCCAAAGTGCTGGGATTACAGGTGTGAGCCACTGTGCCTTATCAAGAAGTTAGTTTCTTGAAAAGATAAACAAAATTGACAAACCTTTAGCTGGACTACCAAAAAAAAGAAAAAAGAGAAAAAAAGCAAAAAAAGCAAAAAAAGAGAGACCCAAATAAATGAAATCAGAGCTGAAAAACGACACATTACAACTGTTACTACAGAAATTCAAACATCATTAGTGGCTACTATGAGCAACTATTTGCCAATAAATTGGAAAATGTAGAAAAAAAGGGATAAATTTCTAGATAGATAAAACCTACCAAGATTGAATCATGAAGAAATCCAAAACCCAAACAGACAAATAACAAGTAACAAGATCAAAGCTGTAATAAAAAGTCTCTCAGCAAAGAAAAGCCCAGGACCCAATGGCTTCACTACTGAATACTACCAATCATTTAAAGAAGCACTAATACCAATCCCACTCAATCTATTCTAAAATACACAGGAGGAGGAAATACTTCCAAACTCATTCTACAAGGCCAGTATTACGCTGATGCCAAAACCAGACAAAGACACATCAAAAAACAAAAACAAACAAACAAACAAAACCAAAAAAATCTACAGGCCAATATCATTGATGAATATTGATGCAAACATCCTCAACAAAATACTAGAAAATCAAATTCAACAACACATTAAAAAGATCATTCATCATGACCAAGTGGTATTTATCCCAGAAATGCAAAGATGGTTCAACATACACAAATCAATTAATGTGGTATGTCATGCAACAGAATGAAGAGCAAAAACCATATGATCATTTCAATAGATGCTGAAAAAAAAATTGATACAATTCAACATCCCTTCATGATAAACATCCTCAAAAAACTGGGTATAGAAGGAATATACCTCAATATAATAAAAGCCATATATGACAGACCCATAGCAAGTATCAAACTGAATGGGGAAAAACTAAAAGCCTTTCCTCCTAGATCTGGAACACGTCAAGGATGCCCACTTTCACCAGAAGTCCTAGCGAGTGCCATCAGACAAGAGAAAGAAATAAAGGGCATCCAAATTGGAAAGGAATAAGTCAAATTATCCTTGTTTGTAGATGATATGATCTCATATTTGGAAAAGCCTAAAGACTCCACCAAAAAACTATTAGAACTGATAAATTCTGTAATGTTGCAAGATACAAAATCAACATACAGAAATCAGTAGCCTTTCTATTTGCCAATGAAAAACAATCTGAAAAAGAAATCAAGAAAGTAATCCAATTTATAATAGCTATGAATAAAATACCTAAGAACTAAGTTTACCAAAGAAGTAAAAGATCTCAGCAATGAAAACTATAAATTGATTGCACTGATGCTAGAAACTAAAGAGGACACCAGAAAAATGGAGTGATATTCCATGCTCATGGATTGGAATATTGTTAAAATGTTCATACTACCCAAAACAATCTACAGATTCAATGCAATCTTTATGAAAATACCAATGGTAGTCTTCACAGAAATAGAAAAAACAATCCTAAAATTTGTATGGGAACCACAAAAGACTCAGAATAGCCACAGCTAATCTAAGCCAAAAGAACAGAACTGGAGGAATCACATTACCTGACTTCAAATTATACAACAGAGCTGTAATAACCAAAACAACATGGTATTGGCATAAAAACAGACACACAGATCAATGGAACAGAATAGAGAACTCAGAGATAAATTCATCATCCTCAGTGAACTTATTTTCAGCAAAGGTGCCAAGAACATACATTGGGGAAAGGCAGTCTCTTCAGTAAAAGACGCAGGGAAAAACTGCATATTTATATGTAGATGAATGAAAGTAGACCCCATCTCTTGCCATATGCAAAAATTGAATCAAAATGGATTAAAGAATTAAATCTAAGACCTCAAACTATGAAATGACTACAAGAAAACCCTGGGGAAGGCCAGGCGTGGTGGCTCATGCCTATAATTCCAGCACTTTGGGAAGCCAAGGTAGGTGGATCACGAGGTCAAGAGATTGAGACCATCCTGGCCAACATGGTAAAACCCCGTCTCTGCTAAATACAAAAAGTTAGCTGGGCATGGTGGTGCATGCCTGTAGTCTCAGCTACTCGGGAGGCTGAGGCAAGGGAATTGCTGGAACCCGGGAAGTAGCGGTTGCAGTGGGCCAAGATGGCGCCACTGCACTCCAGCCTGGCGACGGAGCAAGACTCAGTCTCAAAAAAAACCCAAAAACCAAAAAACAACAACAAAAAAAACACACACACACATTGGGGAAGCTCTCCAGGACACTAAACAGGGCAAAGATTTGTTGAGTAATACTTCACAAGCAAGGCAACAAAGGCAAAAACGGACAAATGAGATCACAAGTTAAAAAGCTTCTGTAAAGCAAAGGAAACAATCAACAAAGTAAAGAGACAAAAGAATGGGAGAAAATATTCAGGCCACTGAATTCATTTTCAATGATAGATTCTTCCCCTTGTCTCATCCCAGAACCACTCTCTCTCTGCAGGGACTGGGTCCAGGCACCTAGAGAGTTTGTAAAAATTCCACAAGAGGTTCTGATGTACAGGCAGGACTGAGAACCTCCAGTTAGTGCAAGGGAGAGTGTCTTCCTATGGTGACTTCTATCATTAAAAATCTACTTCTGAACTTGGGCTGCAAAGTAGCAGGAAGAAAACCAACAGCTGAGTTAGGTTTCTATGAGCAAGAGATTTGTACCCAAGGTTCAATCATAAATTACGTGACTCGAAAGCAAATTCTCTAAAATGAGCATGTTGCCCAAGATCTTAAAAATAAATAGAATAGACTTGGCACAGTGGTTCACGCCTGTAATCCCAGCACTTTAGGAGGCCAAGGTGGGCGGATCACCTTAGGTCAGGAGTTCAAGACCAGCCTGGCCAACATGGCAAAACTCCGTCCCTACTAAAAATACAAAAATTAGCTGGGCATGATGGTGGGTGCCAGTAATCCCAGCTACTTGGGAGGCTGAGGCAGGAGAATCGCTTGAACCCGGGAGACGGAGTTTGCAGTGAGCTGAGATCGCAACACTTCACTCCAGCCTGGGCAACAAGAGCAAGACTCTGTCAAATAAATAAATAAATAGAATAAAATGAGATGGCACAGTATCACAACCCTTCCCCATCAGTAATCACTCAGTGCAGGAATACCCCTCACCCCGCGGCTTTACAAGCTTCAATTACTCTAGTGTCCTTAGGCTGTGGAGGTGGATGGCAATTTACAACCAATCAGAGAAAGAAAGAAAATAAGTAGCTAGAGTAGACTACCAAATGTGGTTATGTGCCAAAAATGGAAAATGCATCTTATTAAGTGGAACAGCTCCCTCAGCACTTTTCACAGATTCCCTAGGATATCCTACAATTGATTATGTTTCAATGAGCCATCTTTATCTGTGTGTTGGTTCCAACTAAATATTAATTCATAGATGCTCTAAAGACCCCACATTCTTAATTCCAGATTATTTTATGAAGATATCACTTTAAGGCTGGGTGCGGTGACTCATGCCTGTAATCCCAGCACTTTGGGAGGCTGAGGCTGGCAGATCACAAGGTCAGGAGATTGAGACCATCCTGGCCAAAATGGCGAAACCCCGGCTTTACTAAAAACACAAAAAATCAGCCAGGCATGGTGGCACACACCTGTAATCCCAGCTACCCAAGAGGCTGAGGCAGGAGAATCACTTAAACCCGGGAGGGAGAGGTTGCAGTGAGCCGAGATAGCGCCACTGCACTCCAGTCTGGGTGACAGAGAGAGACTCTGTCTCAAAACAAAAACAAAAACAAACAAACAACAAAACTCCAAAAATACAAAAACTAGTGTTTCCCAGAACACATGCTGAGAAGTGTGTTCATCAGGAAACGCAGGAGCTCATTCCATAGCACTGAAAACATTGCTGCTCATTTCTGAGAGTCTTTGCTCCATCTTTAGACAAAGGGTAAAGTTACTCCACTCGAACCTGCGGGCTTATCTTTCTCCATGGCACATTCTAACAGCATGTTTGTGCCTGTCCTTCTCACAAAACACAATAAAGGTCCTTTTACTGAAAAGTACTCCGAATGGGTCTCTCAAAACACTTGTTTAACAGGAAAGCTTAGTTGGGCTGGGGATTTCCTTTCTTTAAGAAAAAAGAAAGCAACTTTCTGTGCTACAATCCTCATTAAAGAAACAAGCGCAGTTCAGGCCACTTAGGCAGCGCTTTGCTGGAACGGGTGCTGGTCCTTGGTGGTACTCAGCCTGGTGGTACCTCGCCGGGTGACTCATATTCTGATGTCTTAAAGAACTGATCCTCTGAAGGAAATTATTCAGGATGTGAAATGTCAAGAAAGACAGATGATGATTAAAAAAAGAGAGAAGTCAGGGTTACACTGAACTTAATTGGGAAATTGTCCAAATGAGAATACGGCAGGAAAGGAAAGAGGAGGAAAGAGGGATGAAGAGGGCAAAGAAAGGAAGGGAGGAAAGAGGGAGAGCAGACTGGCTGTGAGGGAGGCAGGGCAGATGGGAAATGGGAGGAAAGAGGTCTGGCATTTACTGAACATCATCTGTGTGCTTGGGAAGGGCACAGAGAGGTACTAGAATAAGAATTTTTGCAAAAAGTCACAGGCAAAGTCATTTGATATGGGTTTTGAGAAGCGAGAACCACCCACATCCCCTAGGAATATAAATCATCCTTGGAAAACACGACTAAGATTCAAGACTGAGAATTTTTTTTTTTTTGAGATGGAGTCTCACTTTGTCACCCAGGATAGAGTGCAGTGGTGAGATCTCAGTTCACTGCAACCTCCACTTTCCAGGTTCAAGCGATTCTCCTGCCTCAGTCTCCCAAGTAGCTGGGATTATAGGTGTGCGCCACCATGCCGGACTAATTTTTGTATTTTTAGTAGAGATGGGGTTTCACTATGTTGGCCAGGCTGGTCTCAAACTCCTGACCTCAAGTGACCCAACCGCCTTGGCCTCCCAAAGTGCTGGGATTATAGGCATGAGTGAGTCACTGTGCCCGGCCAAGACTGAGCTCTTTTAATACCCATATGCCGAGGGTAGAAATCTACAAAACATATGACCTGCAAACTGAACGATCAGGAAAGGACCCTAACCACCAGAATGGGCAGGCAGAGTTGGAAAAAAACAGGGTATGAGAGTTTCCACTCACTATATGCTTTTCTGACATTTCTGCAGGCACCCAATCCCGGTCCCTTTGCTGTGTCCCAGACTACACGTCTGATGGCGTGCCACCAAGCACCAAGAGCAAAGTTGACCCTTGACCCCACGGAGCCAATTCTCCTGCCACCCCATCAGATATCTACATTTGGTAGAGATTCCAAAATTGTGATAGGAGACTAAGCAGTGCAGTTGTGGGGGAAAGGAATGAGGAAGAAGCATATTTTATTCACTGTTTGGGCAATCAACTAGAACTTCCTTGTAACTTGTCTGGCTGCTTCAGCTTTAGCTAGTTCACCAATATCCAGTCTGGACCTGTTATGATAGAGTCCACCTTCCTGTTCAGATTGGTGGGAATTCCATTTTCTTTCTTTCTTTTTTTTTTGAGACAGAGTTTCACTCTTGTTGCCCAGGCTGGAGTGCAATGGTGCCATCTCGGCTCACTGCAACCTCCGCCTCCTGGGTGCTAGTGATTCTTCTGTAGTCCCAAGTAGCTGGGACTACAGATACATGCCACCACACCTGGCTAATTTTTGTATTTTTAGTAGAGATGGGGGTTTCACCATGTTGGTCTGGCTGGTCTTGAACTCCTAATCTCAGGTGATCCACCCACCTTAGCCTACCAAAGTGCTGGGATTGCAGGTGTGAGCCACTGTGCCCGGCGGGAATTCCATTTTAATTCTGGTCAAATACCATGATTTTAGTACCTTCTGCTTCAGGGCAGAAGGCACTTAAGCTCAATCCTCAACAGCTCGAAATTAAATCCAGAAACTCACTCTAAGAGGTAATGCATCTAAATGTTTGCTATGGAGAGGTAGGGGACAAACAACATATAGGAGTCAATGGCCTCCCCAAATTTGGGTGAGATGGGGCTCCCAGGAGTACATGCACTCCCCACACTGAGAATCTCCCCACAGGGAGAACAGGAACAGGAAGAATCATTGCAGAAATGGGATTTCATGGCATGTCACATTTTCTACAGGTGAAAATTATTAGAAAAAAATAGCTCATCCAGGTAGCAGAACCCAAGAAAGAGAAACTAGAGGGGGGGTTTGGCATGGGGGAAAAAGAGACTTCTAGAAAACCTGCAAGGGCAGAATGGCAGGAACAGAAACCTCGGGAAAACCAGCTAAAATCTGAGGCTTCTCTGAGTAAGGCTGCAGGGAGGCATGTCCGGAGGGCTGAAACAGAAACACTATGATAATGATTTCTGTGAATGTGATGCTAAGGTTGTTCAGTTAGAATTTTAGGGAACACCATGGAAGAATTATTTTCAGCCTGATATCAAACCTGGGGTCCAGAGAGAAAAGTCTCAGCTTGCTCATGGAGAAGAGCTACAAGAGAAGCACACATCAGTTTGCCAGGGTGGGAGAACCAGTAGTAGATGAAATAGAAAAGCCACAAAGGAAAAGGTGTTATGGTAAAAGCAAGCCAAGTTCTACTGCCCTCAGTGATGTACTGTCTATGGCTACTTACGCAGAACATTGGCAGAGACCACGTGGTCCACAAAGCCTAAAACGTTTACTTGCTGGCCCTTTACAGAAAAAGTTTGCTGGCCTTGGTCTAGACCCTGCCTCTGATGCTGACCTGACCCTGGGCAGACCATACATACACACACACACACACACACACACACACAAGGGTGGTTATTTATATAACTCATACCGCCAGTTTAACAATACCAATAGTAAACATCTAAAGATTGATTGATATGTATCCTTTAAAAATTTCTGGGTGCAGTAACATGCAGATTCTTGTACACATAACTCCGTTTTAAGAATATATACACTGGCTAGGCATCCTAGCTCTCATGCCTGTAATTCCAGGAGTTTGAGAGATTGAGGTGGGCGGATCCCTTGAGCTCAGGAGTTTGAGACCAGCCTGGGCAACATAGTGAAGTACCATCTACACACACAAACACACACACAAATACAAAAATTAGCTGGACATAGTGGTGCATGCCTGTAGTCCAGCTACTCAGGAGGCTGAGGTAGGAGGATCGCTTGAGTCCAGCAGGTCGAGGCTGCAGTGAGCCAAGTTCATACCACTGGACTCCAGCTGGGGAGACACAGTGAGACCCTGTCTCAAAAAACAAACACACACACACACACACAAACAAAACAAAACAAAACAAAACAAAAAATATACACACTAACAAAGACCTTAATGTATTTTCTCTGCAGAACTTGTCAGATACGCTCTCCCAGCCCTTCATACTAAGCACAATGGGTACTTGTCCAAGCCCATCCACCATTCTGTCAGTCGCATCCTAAGAAGACATCAGAGAAGATTCCCTCCTAGACCACACAAAATGGACCGATCATCTTTGGCACGTGTGGCCATGACCCACATGAGGATTTATAAGCAACCTAGTCACCGGGACTTCATGTGGTTACCTTTTCTGAATGGCTCCCGGTTCTCCTCCGCTTCCCTGTTGACTCGGTTTTGTTCTGGTTCAACAGTAGACCCCTGGTCATCAAGTTCATCTTCTGTTTCATCATCACTGTAGGGAACCACTTCGTCATTAGGCTGAGAATCCTCATCAAATGTCGTTTCTGAGTCTCTTTCTGTACTCATTCTGCTGGCAAATTGGAACTACCTGCTTAAAAGGAAAGAGAAACCAGAGTGGATTATGACTCTTGCCCAGTTTTTGGTTGAATCCTGCCTGTATCCCGTTATAATGCCCCTTTTACAGAACATTGTCTTACTGCCATGTAAATATTCTGGAATAGTACCTGCAAATTCAACTTAACATGCAAGTAAGAACAAAACCATTCAGTACTGATTAAATGCTTGGGTAAGATTTTTTAAAAATATGTAACTGCAAACCTTTTATTTTTAAACAAGGGTGTATATATATATATATATTTTTTAAGGCAATATTTAAAATTAGGGGGTCTCTACCCAATGAAATAAATTTAGTGGGTAACAATCAACATTAAACTAAAATGAAACAGACTATAAAATATCTGATTACAGCACATATAATAAGAATAAGTACTGCTTGATAACACAGTTGTACACATTCACACGTTTATTTGCATTGTGGGTGTTAATGGAGTTGAATTTCTTCCTGTGGATTGCTGGCAAAGTTGACAAACCATTGCTCTAAGATATCTGGTTTCTGCTAACGCTAACATTCTGAGCCTTTTTCTGACACAACATTTTTAATATAACCTTAGATCTTCCAAGTTTACCGACTTCCCAGGAACACGCCCTAGCTTTTCTATCTTCCCAACTACCACTGCCCACTTCGTATCTGCAATTTGTGCTTGAGCATCTACCGCATAAGATGACTCCAAACAAGTGCGAAGAACAACCTTAGTTATATTTATTTTAGGAAAATATTTACACAGATACCTCAGGTTACAGACACACAGCCTGACATTGACATAAGCATCACAGTGCCGTGTAGTCAGTACTGTTAATGACAGCAGCTCACATTTATTTTGTGTTAACTGCATCCCAAGCCTTGCACTAAGCACTTTATAGACATGGGCTCATTGAAACTTCCCACACCACCATGGTCAATAACAGTCTTATTGTTATTCCTACCCAGCAGAGGAGAAAAATCAAAACACTGGAATGCCAAATAACTTGCACAATAATTATTAAAAATTTAAGGCAGCCGCGCGCCAGGGCTCATGCCTGTAATCCCAGCACTTTGGGAGGCCGAGACGGGTGCATCACGAGGTCAGGAGATC
This sequence comes from Piliocolobus tephrosceles, assembly GCF_002776525.5. Classification (NCBI taxonomy): domain Eukaryota; kingdom Metazoa; phylum Chordata; class Mammalia; order Primates; family Cercopithecidae; genus Piliocolobus; species Piliocolobus tephrosceles. Next base: position 21,850,491 of record NC_045451.1, on the reverse strand, counting down.
GAGACCATCCTGGCTAACACAGTGAAACCCCATCTCTATGAAAAATACAAAAAATTAGCCGGGTGTGGCAGCGGTCGCCTGTAGTCCCAGCTGCTCGGGAGGCTGAGGCAGGAGAATGGCGTGAACCCGGGAGGCGGAGCTTGCAGTGAGCCGAGCTAGCACCACTGCACTCCAGCCTGGGCAACAGAGCAGGACTCCGTCTCAAAAAAAAAAAAAAAAAAATAAGGCAAAAACAACTGCTTCACAAGGAGAGGTCTACGCTCTATTTTTGTATTATGGTTTATGATATATTTTGAACGAAAATTGCCTCAGGTAGAACTATGTAGCTGATTGCACATTTTGCACCAAATCTTAGACCTCTAAAATAATTTTTGCCGGGCGCGGTGGCTCAAGCCTGTAATCCCAGCACTTTGGGAGGCCGAGACGGGCGGATCATGAGGTCAGGAGATCGAGACCATCCTGGCTAACACGGTGAAACCCCGTCTCTACTAAAAATACAAAAAACTAGCCGGGCGAGGTGGCGGCGCCTGTAGTCCCAGCTACTCGGGAGGCTGAGGCAGGAGAATGGCGTAAACCCGGGAGGCGGAGCTTGCAGTGAGCTGAGATCTGGCCACTGCACTCCAGCCCAGGAGACACAGCAAGACTCCGTCTCAAAAAAAAAAAAAAAATAAAATAATAATAATAATAATAATAATTTTTACGTTCACAAATGCAAACTTAAGAAATTTTCAAATATTTATATGAGGATTTTTGCCAAGTATTATGTAAAACAGTAAAAGCCGAAAGCAAGCTGGGTTACAATTGTCGACTATATAAATAAATTGCGGCATCTGATATTCTAGGATAATGTGCAACAATTTAGATGATCAGAAGAGTATTTGATGACATTGCATGAATGACCTTAACAGGTAAGTTATTAAGCCATATGTATGGCATACACCCAGTTATTCACACACACACTTGTTCATTTTCCAAAATCTCAACAATTGACATACATTATTTTATTATTATTGTCTTTTGAGACAGAGTATTACTCTGTCGCCCAGGCTAGAGTGCAGTGGTGCAATCTTGGCTCACTGCAACCGCTGCCTCCCAGGTTCAAGCAATTCTCCTGCCTCAGCCTCCTGAGTAGCTGGGATTACAGGCGTGTACCACCACGCCTGGCTAATTTTTGTATTTTTAGTAGAGATGGGATTTCACCGTGTTGGCCGGGCTGGGACATACATGATTTTAAGTGAGATGATGCATGCAAAATGCTCAACTCAGTAGATAGCCTACAATAAATACTCAATAAACATTAACCATTAATTTTTCATATACTTCTTGGTGATTTGTATGTTTCCTTTTGAAAAATGTCTATTCATGTCCTTTGCTCACTTTTTAATGGTATTATTATTATTTTAAAATATTGTTGGCATTCAGTACAAAGAATAACTTAGATTCTATTGCATGATGCTGTATGGTGGCACAGTTCTAAAGAGCCCTATAGTCACAGATGCCAAGTTCCTAGCACTACTGGTCCTCAGCACCTCAGGCCATTCTCTTATGCCTTCAAAGAATATTCATTCCCCAAATCCATAGTCTTTACCTCTGGCCTTAGCTTTTCAGTAGCAAGCACAAGCCTTCCTGGAAGTACTTATAATTTCATTGGTTATACTTCTACTTTCCTGGTTATATTTATACTTTCCTGGCCGTACATATACTTCCATGGTTTATACTATTTTAAAATTATTTTTTATTACATGGAGCTAAATTTTTAAAAAGTCATCTTTTCCACTAAATCGGCATCACCATGTTAAATCTAAATTTCCCTACTAAGTCTTTATTTTATTTTATTTTATTTTACTTTAAGTTCTAGGATACATGTGCAGAACACGCAGGTTTGTTACATAGGTATATATGTGCCATGGTGATTTGCTGCACCCATCAACCCATCAGCTAGGTTTTAAGCCCTGCATGCATTAGGTATTTGTCCTAATGTGCTCCCACTCCTTGCCCCACCCCCCTGCCCCCAACAAGCCCCAGTGTGTGATGTTCCCCTCCCTGTGTTCATGTGTTCTCATTGTTCAACTCCTGCTTATGAGTGAGAACATGTAGTGTTTGGTTTTCTGTTCCTGTGTTAGTTTTCTGAGAAAGATGGCTTCCAGCTTCATCCACGTCCATGGAAAGACCACAATCTCATTCTTTTTGATGGCTGCAGGGATTATTTGTTTTTGAGTTGTTTGAGTTCCTTGTATATTCTGGATACTAGTCCTTAGTTGGATGAATAGTTTGCAAATATTTTCTCCTATTCAACAGGAAACATTTCACTCTGTTGATTGCTTCTCTTGCTGAGTGCAAGCTTTTTAGTTTAATATAGTCCTATTTGTCTATTTTTGTTGTTGTTGTTGCCTGTGCTTTTGAGGTCTTAGCCATAAAATCTTTGCCTAGACCAATGTCCTAAACATTTTCCCTATGTTTTCTTCTAGTATAAAGTTTTATTAGTTTTTTTTTTTTCTTTTTTAGAGAGAGATAGGTTTTCATTCTGTCACCCAGGCTACAGTGTAGTAGGACGATCATAGCTCATTGCAACATTGAACTCTTGGGCTCAAGGAATCTTCCTACCTCTGCATCCCAAGTAGCTGGGACCACCAGCACATGCCATCATGCCAATTTTTTTTTTTTTTTTTTTGGTAGAGATGGGGTCTCATTGCATTGTCCAGACTGATCTTGAATTCCTGGGTCAAGTGATCCTCCAGGCTTGGGCTCCCAAAGGGCTAGGATTATAGGCGTGAGCCACCGCACCTGGTCCCATTTAAGTCTTTAATCCATCTTGAGTTGACTTTTGTGTATGGTGAGTGACAGGGGCCCAGTTTCGTTCTTTTGCGTGTGGAGATTTATTTCTGGGTTCTCTAGTCTGTTCCATTGGTTTATGTGTCTGTTATTTTGCCAATATTATGTTTTGGTTACTACAGCCTTGTTTTATATATATATATATATATATATACACACACACACACACATAACAATGTGACTCTGAAGGTACCATATGAAACATTTTTTATTGTTGCAAAAATATATGTAACAAAATTTACCATTTTTGCCATTTTGTTTTGTTTTTCTCATTGCAGCCTCCTGGGCTCAAGCAATTCTCCTCCCCCAGCCTCTTGAGTAGTTGAGACTACAGGTACAAGCTGCAACATCCAGTTGATTTTTGTATTTTTAGAAGAGACAGGTTTTGCCATGTTGCCTAGGCTGGTCTCAAACTTCTGGGCTCAAGTAATCTACCTGCCTAAGCCTCCCAAAGTGCTGGGATTACGAGCATGAGCCACCATGCCAGGCCTTGTTTCACCCTATGTTTTTTTTTTTTTTTCAAATTTCTTAAATGTGTACCATTGGAGAGTTTAAACTTTTTGTTGGTTGGTCGATTTTCTTTCTCTCTCTCTCTCTCTCTTTTTTTTTTTTTTTGCATCTCAGATGACACAAACCGTTGTTTGTTTTCTCAGACACGGTTTCACTCTGCCACCCAGGCTGCAGTGCAGTGGCACGATCCTAGTTCACTACACTCTCAAATCTGTGGGCTCCTGCAATCCTCCTACCCTGCTCTCCAGCCTCCCGAGTAACTAGGACTAGAAGCACGAGCCACCATGCCTAGCTTTTTTTTTTTTTTTAAAAAAAAAAAAAGATACACTCTCCCTATGTTCCTCAGGCTGGTCTTAAACTCTTGGCCCCAAGCGATCCTCCCACCTCAGCTTCCTTTTAGCCATTTTCAAGTGTAGGGTTCTGTGGCATTAAGTGCATTTTATACACTTATAAAATAACTATACAAAATAACTTATACATTTTGTAAGTTATCCTTTTCATCATTGCTTCCAAACTGCCAGGCATCTGGATATTAACACTGTCTCCAGCCCTGTGAGGTTGAGAGAGGAAGCAAGCACAAAGGAATGGATTTGACAACCCACATGTCCGTGACTCAAAGCAAGCAAGGCCTTGCACAACCAACTCGCCGCCCACACAATCTACACAGGCTCAGTGAGAAAGCAGGGGCAGGGAGCTCTACACTGAGAGTGAAGAAATGTCCTCGACTTGACTTCTCTGCAGTGCGCATGTGTGTGAAACACAGACACACACACGGGAGGAATTTGGCTGTGTCATTTTAGTGTACCAAAGAGAAAAACAGGGAGAAATCACTTGTTTGAAGCCCTAAATGACATAAAGAATTTTTTCCCAGGTCTAAATAATGATCCCTAAGGTCAGGTGCTGTGTACGGTATGGATTTGGAAACTTGATAATGTTTCTCACCGCCACTCCAGGACATTGCAGACAGGTGTGCATCTACTCAGCACCCAGGAAACACCTGCAAGATGCAGCGTACTACACTAGGCACAGGGAACAGAGCCACTGACTGACTGCAAGTTTTGAGGAATACAGATAAGTCAACTATTAAAGCTAGGAAACAGGCAGGGTGCAGTGGCTCACGCCTGTAATCCCAGCACTTTGGAAGGCTGAGGCGGGTGGATCACCTGAGGTCAAGAGTTCGAGACCAGCCTGCCAACATGGTGAAACCCCATCTCTACTAATAATACAAAAAAATTAGCCAGGCGTGGTGGCACATGCCTGTAAGCCCAGCTACTCGGGAGGCTGAGGCAGGAGAATTGCTTGAACCCGGGAGGGTGGAGGTTGCAGTGAGCCAAGATTACGCCACTGCACTCCAGCCTGGGCAACAAGAGCGAAACTCCACCTCCAATAAACAAATAAAATAAAATAAAGCTATAAAACAGCAAAGCCAGTCGTTTTTGCCTCAAATACTCCTCCAATTCATCCCCTCCTCTCCATCTCCATGGCCACCATCACCTCTCCCTGGAAATGCTACCAGATCCCTCTAACTAGATTTTCCACAATTAACTTCCACATGACCACCAAAGGCATGCCATTCTCCTGCTTACACCCTTTCTGGGTGTTGTGGATTGAATGGTAGCCCCCAAAGTCATATGTTGAAGCCATAACACCCCTCAATGTGACTACATGGAGACGGGTCCTTTAAGGAGGTAGTTAAGATTAAATGAGGTCATCAGGTGGGGCCCTAATCCAACAGGACTTGTGTCTTTATTTTATTTTATTGTTCTTTTAGACTGAGTTTCGCTCTGTTGCCCAGGCTGGAGTGCAGTGGCGCAATCTCGGCTTACTGCAACCTCCACCTCCCGGGTTCAAGTGATTCTCCTGCCTCGGTCTCTCGAGTAGCTGGGATTACAGGTGCCCACCACCATGGCGATTTTTGTATTTTTAGTAGAGACGGGGTTTCACCATGTTGGCCAGGCTGGTCTTGAACTCCTGACCTGAAGTGATCTGCCTGCCTCAGCCATGGACTGGTGTCTTTAGAAGAGGAGAAATAAACACATGATCTCTCCTTCTCCATGCACACAGAGGAAGGGCCATGTGAGAACACAGCAGGATGGCAGCCAACTACAAGCCAAAGAGAGGCCTCACCAGAAACCAACCCTGCTGGCACCTCCATCTTGGACTTCCAGTCTGCAGAACTGTGAGAAAATAAACGACTGTCGTTTAAGTCAACCAGTACATGGTATTTTGTTATGGCAGCCCAAGTGGATTAACACTAATCCACTACGGATTCCCATCACTTTAAATTAAGTCCAAACTCTTTTCACGACTCTAAGGGCTCCCCACACTTCTACACCCTCCTTCTTGCTCACTATTGCTGAGCCCCACGGCCCTGCTTTCAGCTCCTCAAGCAAGCAAAGCGTTTCCTGCCCCAGAGCCTCTGCGTATGCTCTTCCTAGTACCTGGAATGCTCTTCTCCCAGTTCTTTGATGACTGCTATTTCTCATTCTTATTTTATTTTATTTTATTTGAGACAGAGTTTCTCTCTTACCCAGGCTGGAGTGCAATGGTATAGTCTTGGCTCAGCACAACCTCCGCCTCCCGGGTTCGAGCGATTCTCCTGCCTCAGCCTCCCAAGTAGCTGGGATAACAGGCTGGGATAACATGCCTGGTTACTTTTGTATTTTTAGTAGAGACAGGGTTTCTCCTTGTTGGTCAGGCTGGTCTCAAACTTCTGACCTCAGGTGATCCGCTCACCTTGGCCTCCCAAAGTGCTGAGATTATAGGCATGGGCCACCACGCCTGGCCGACTTCTCATTCGTTAGGTCTCCACTTCAGTGTCCTCTTCCACTCGTGGTGTTGAACAGGGTTCTGCCCTCCTCTTCCTGCTACTACTGGCCCCCTTGAGCACTTACATTTCTGTTTCCTTTCTGGTACTTGCCATGATTTGTAAATACGTATTTGCTTTTATTTATCTGCCTCTCCCACGAGACCATAAGCTCTACCAGAACAGACTGGTCTGTGAATACTCAGTGCCTACTACACAGTTGACACTGAAAGATCTGGGGAAAGAGCAAATCAACTTTTAATAAAGTTCTCAAGGGCTCAGAGAGTTGTCTTATACCAAAGTTCTTTACCGTCTTTATACAGGTCACAACTACCACATGGTAACAGATTCACAAAGTCACTGGTCTAAGGATGAAAGATCGAGGGCAATGATGGGAGAGAACAGCAACAGCTAAGTTCAGAAGTCATACAAGATGGAACTTTTTAGGAGTCTGAGTCATTTGAGGCCATCCAAAAACCATTGCCCAAGATTTTACCATGTACAGAAAACTGAACCAGCCCTCTGGTAGGGTACTAAAGATATCAAAGGTGAGGACCGATCTTTCTTGTTCATCACTAGCACCTACCAGAGTCTGTCATATAGGAGGTTCATTTGCTTCTGTCCTTAGGAGGCTTGACTAGACCAGACTATAGTCTAGATAAGAATTGGCAAATTATAGCCCATGGGCCAAATTCGGCCCATTACCTATTTTTTTAAATAAAGTTTTATTAGAATACACCCTTACTCGTTACTGACATACTACTGGCTATGGAAGGTTTTTTTTTTTTTTTTTTTTTTTTTGAGATGGAGTTTTGCTCTTTTTGCCCAGGCTGGAGTTCAATGGTGCGATCTCAGCTTCACCTCCTGTGTTCGAGCAATTATCCTGTCTCAGCCTCCTAAAATGCTGGGATTACAGGTGTTAGCCACCATGCCTGGTCCTTCATCATTTTTTTTTTAATGGCTTTTAAAGTTCACAAGAAGAAAGACTATTTCTGAAATGTGTTTTTCCTCATTTTGTTTATTATTATTATTAAAGACAATGCTGTAAAATATTTAACATATCATAATTTATAAGTATGAATTATATTCCTATATGTTCTATGCTATATGTGTTTCTTACTATATGTTCCATACTAAATATAAATTACTACTCTAAGATGGCCCCCGGTGATCCCACCTCCTGGTGTTCACATCTTTAATTCCCTGTGAGTGTGGCATACACATGAGGTGCTTTGCTTCTTTTTTCTTCCTTTTTTTTTTTTTTTTTTTTTTGGTGTTGGTGTTGTCATTAATACAAGTTCTTGCTCTGTCACCCAGGCTGGAGTACACTGGTGTGATCAAGCTCACTGCAGCCTCAATCTCCTGGGCTCAAGTGATCCTCCCACCTCAGCCTCCTAAGTAGCTGAGACTATAGGTGTGCACCATCACACCCAGCTAATTTTTTTGGTTTTTAGTAGAGATGAGGTCTTGCTAGTTTGCTCAGGATGGTCTTGAACTCCTGAGGTCAAGCAATCCTCCCTCCTTGGCCTCACGAAGTACTGGTATTACAGGTATGAGCTACCGTATCCAGCCCCTTTTCCTTCCTCCTCCTCCTTCTTCTTCTTCTTTTCTTCTTCTCCTTCTTCTTCTTTTCTCCTTCTCCTTCTCCTTCTTCTTCTTCTTCTTTTTCTTTTTTTAAATAAGCCTGAGTTCCTGAACCTTGCTTCTTTTTTGTTTTTGAGATGGAGTCTCGCTCTGTTGCCCAGGCTGGAGTGCAGTGGCGTGATCTCGGTTCACTGTAACCTCCGTCTCCCGGGTTCAAGTAATTCTCCTGCCTCAGCCTCCCGAGTAGCTGGGATTACAGAAGTGCGCCACCATGCTGGGCTAATTTTTTGTATTTTTAGTAGAGACAGGATTTCACCATGTGGGTCAGGCTGGTCTTGAACTCCTGACCTTGTGATCCACCCACTTCGGCCTCCCAAAGTGCTGGGATTACAGGCATGATCCACTGCCCCCAGCCTTGAACCTTGCTTCTAACCAATAGAATATGGTGCAGGTAATAGGATGGCACTTCCATGATTATGTTATAAAAAACCATGACTCCCTTCTTGCCAGTCAACTCTTTCCCCTTCCCGGCTTTGGTGAAGCAGCTGCCCTATGGAGAGGCTCACACAGCAAGACATGAAGTGAGCATTGACCAACAGCCAGCAGGGACTGGAGTCCTCAGTCCCTTAAGGAATGCAGTGAATTTTGCAATCACTACATGAACTTGGAAGCAGATCCTTCCTCAATCCTGCCTTCAGATGAGACATCAGGCCAGGCTGACACCTTAATTGTAGCCTTGTGAGAAATCCTGATACGGAGAACCCCAGTTAAGCTGTGCTCAGACACTTGATTCATGGAAACCATGAGATAATAAATGCATGTTGGTTTAAGTTGCTAAGTTTTGGAGTAGCTTGTTACACAGCAATCGATAACCAATACACATACCATTAGTCACAAGTAATAATTCTAGGGTCAGGCACTCAATGTGGCCACTATTATTTCCAAGTTATTCCATAGAGCCCCCATCTAAAAGGCAGCAGAAATCTTCTCTATTATCCTAGTTAGTCCAGACCCTGTTTGGAATCTGCCCAGTATTCTTTTATTTACTTCTTTGAGACAAAGTCCCACTCTGTGGCCCAGGCTGGAGTCCAGCGTTGTGATCTCAGCTCACTGCAACCTCTGCCTCCCAGGTTCAAATGATTCTCTTGCTTCAGCCTTTCCAGTAGCTGGGACTACAAGTGCATGCCACCACACCTGGCTGATTTTTGTATTTTCAGTAGAAATGGGTTTTACCTTGTTGGCCAGGCTGGTCTTGAACTCCTGACCTCAAGGGATCTACCCACCTCGGCCTCCCAAAGTGCTGGGATTACAGGCATGAGCCACCACACCCGGCCAATGCTCAGTATTCTTGAAAGTAAAATGACAAACTTGATGAAGTTGTAATTAGATAAAGAATCTCATGAAGCAATAGTAATAAAATGTGTCTAAGATCTACATTAAATTTAAACTTTATACTGTTATAGAAACAGCATAATTACAGTTCCCAGCAGGAACAGGATTACATTGTTTTTTCCTCCCAAGGCAAGACCGAAAAAAATCTAGAAGCCTGGGATAAATAACATAAAACTAAGGGATCAACAGTATCAATGTAGTGGGGACAATTCAGCCAGGATCTTTACACATGATAGAAAAGGCTTCTCTGGGTCCACAGCTTCACCCCCTATTCCTCAGAAAGTCCACCCCAGAGCCCTTTCTCACAAAGGAAGATTGGCTGCCTGGGTGCGGTGGCTCACACCCGCAATCCCAGCACTTTGGGAAGCTGAGACAGGAGGATAATTTGAGGTCAGGAGTTCAAGACGAGTCTGGGCAATATGGCAAGACCCCATCTCTACAAATAATAATTTAAAGAACTAGCTGGGCACCTCTAGTCCCAGCTACTTGGGAGGCTGAGGCAGAAGGATCGCTTTAGCCCAGGAGCTCAAGGCTGCAGTGAGTTAGGATCATGCCACCGAACTTCAGGCTAGGTGACAGAACAAGACTCCTTCTCTATTTAAAAAAAAAAAAAAAAAAAAAAGCCTGGCTCTTGTTTCATTCTGCACAATTTCAATGGCGGTCGTTAGAAAAGATACAGGGGAAATTTCAGCACCTTGGCCTTTCAGAGATGAGCAGATTTTTCATTCCCCTGGCTAAGGTTCAAAGGATTTCTTAGTCCAACATTGCCATGGGCTCCCAGCATTTCCTAGTAGTATTGTATTTCTTCTAATCCATATAAAGCAGCTCCTTCCAGGACAAAGGATTTTTCATACACATTGTCTCATGTAATTGTCATAGAATTATGCTGAGGCGAGTCGCCAGGCAATGTCATTACCTTCTTACTAATAAAAAAACTGGGGTGGTTTCAAAGCTTGTCCAAGGTGATTTAGCTCCTAGCTATTCAGGCCCTCTCCACACACATCCCAGCTCTGTGCTCTCTGTTGTACAGTGAACGCATCGTGGATTCAGATTGGAATTCAGGCTCTGCCCAGGAAGCATCAGAGCCTGCTCCCACTCCCAACATCACCTGCTTCCCTCCCTTCCCCACGCCTGCTAACAACATCATTAATCACAAGAAAACCCTAAGCAAAGGAAGAATTTGACAAGCAAAATCAATCAAACTTTGAGGTCCACAGGCAGATCTATCCCACACTAATGAATTCTAAAATGTAAAATGCTTCCCAATGTATGCCACTGAAGAGTGAAGTGAGATCAATCATTATTTCCTAGGCGGTTTTTGAGCTGGGCAACCTGGGATTCACAGAGGTGAGCAAGAACTTGGGGTGGGTGGGAGAGAGATATTAAGGAACCAAAAGAAAAAACTCAGAGGCAGGAAAATGCAATGGAAAGGCCCAGCACCAGTACAGCTGGGAGATGTGGAGGAAAGAGCAGAGCTGGGGAGAGGTAGTTTTGGAGTCACCTTCAAAAGTAAGGTGGCCCATGCAGCCTTGACAAGGCTTTATTCCAGGGAGTGAGAGGGCCCATGGAAGGTGTCTGCAAAAGAAAGAAATCTGATCTGCACAGCGCTCATCTGACAGGGGGAAGAGTGTGAGTAGCAGGGAAGGTGAGATCCTGGGAGGCAGACTGTTGAAAAGTCACCCTGGAAACAGCATCTCCTTGTCACAGTTTCTTCACCTGGAACACCAAGTGGTTCCACCTCATTACCTCCACCATCACACTCAGCAACAACACTCAGTGCGTGAATCTAACCACAGCAAGAAGAAACACAGGTCTGGGCCAAACGCGGTGGCTCACACCTGCAATCCTAACACTTTGAGAGGCCAAGGCGGGCTGATTGCCTGA
>NC_045451.1:21832690-21839083 GCF_002776525.5 Piliocolobus tephrosceles | reverse complement strand
CATACACCGCCACTGTACGGGAAGGCAGAGTGAGACTCTGTACCAAAAAAAAAAAAAAAAAAATATATATATATATATATATATATATACACACACACAAAAAATAGAAAAAAGAAATACAGGCCTGAATTAGGGTGGTGGCAGCTAGAAAAATGTGCTTAAAATGAAGGCAGGGAGGGGCTGCCATTCTTTTGTCTAGAAAATGAAGGGAAAAAAAAGTAAATAAAAGACTGGGGCTGGTTCCCATAGGATAAGAATGCTGTAATTCCCCAGATATTTATTTTGGAGACTCGGCCTCAATCCACAATGTACTTTTTATAGTAAATAATGAAAGTTACCAGGATAAAAGCCTTGTTATTTTTATATTCAAGCGTCATCCTTACTTGTTAGGGACAATGGTCTCATTTTTACTCCATTACTATTGACTCTATAATTAGGCTTTAAAGTTATATTCACGTTTAAATAAAACAAAGTCATAGGAGCTTTATAATTGACAGCTACCTGGAAGCAAACCCTCCAGGGTAAAATAAATCTGTCAAGCTGAATTCATTTTAATGTTAGAAGAGTCACCAAGCTATTAATACAAAGATTGCACTCCCGAAAGACATACGAATCATCATAGCTTTCTGGAACAAAATATAAACTTTGAAACTTTTGATCTACAGAGAGACAACTTATATTCCCTATCCAGACTCAGTAGGAATGGCTTGTTTGAATGAAAAGGCAGTAGAAGAGGCAGATAAGTAAATAGAAATAATAAACACATAAAATGATACAATAATAGATTACTCTTACTAGTAATCAAAGAATGGCAAGTTGATGAAAACATAGACACCATTTTATGCCTCTTCAGTTGATGCTATTCAATATTTTCTTTTCCTTTTCTTTTCTTTTTTTTTTTTTTTTTTTTTTTTTTAAAGAGTCTTGCTCTGCTGCCCGGGCTGGAGTGCAGTGGCGCGATCTCGTCTTACTGCAAGCTCCGCCTCCCAGGTTCATGCCATTCTCCTGCCTCAGCCTCCCAAGTAGCTGGGACTACAGGCGTCAGCCACCACACCCGGCTAATTTTTTGTATTTTTAGTAGAGACAGGGTTTCACCATGTTAGCCAGGATGGTCTCGATCTCCTGACCTTGTGATCCGCCCGCCTCAGCCTCCCAAAGTGCTGGGATTACAGGCGTGAGCCACCATGCCCAGCCACTATTCAATATTTTCAATGTCAGCAGTGGAGATGAATGAATCCTCACCCACCTTGCTGCTGACCTTGAAATTAATATATGCATTACTGATGGCAACGCTTTATGTACCCAAAACATTAAAGATATATTTGAAGCAATCACCTCATTTACAGAGCCTTTTCCAACAGGAATACTTCAATAAAAGGACTCTTATTCAATCTTTTTTTTTTTTTTTTTGAGACAGAGTCTTGCTCTGTCACCCAGGCTGTAGTGCAGTGGGGAGATCTCAGCTCACTGCAACCTCCGCCTCCCGGGCTCAAGCAATTCTCCTGCCTCAGCCTCCCAAGTAGCTGGGATTATAGGCATGCACCACCATGCTTGACTAGTTTTTGTATTTATAGTAGAGACAGTGTTTCTCCATGTTGACAAGGCTGGTCTTAAACTCCTGACCTCAGGTGATCTGCCCGCCTCAGCCTCCCAAAATGCTGGGATTACAGGGCTGAGCCACCAAACCTGGCCACAAATTTTTTGATTGGCATCATTGGTTATAAAAAGCAGAAATGGAAACCACATGAATGTCCAACAAGATCTCATGGTTTTACAATTTTCTTTTTCTGACGTAGGGCCTTGCACTGTCACCCAGGCTGGAGTTCAGTGGCGTGATCATGGCTCACTGCAGCCTCAACCTCCTGGGCTTCAGCGATCCTCCCACCTCAGTCTCCCCAGTAGCTGGGACCACAGGCACATGACACCACAACTGGCTAATATTTTGGGAAAATTTTTGTAAAGACGAGCTTTCACTACATTGCCCAGGCTGATCCCAAATTCCTGGCCTCAAGCCATCCTCCCACCTCAGCCTCCTAAGGTGTTGGGATTATATGCATGAGCCATGACACCTGACCTACAAATGTTTATGTTTTAGTGTAGCTATTAAAAATAACAGCTATTCGTAATAACACTATGAGATCAAACATAGGAAATGTTTTACAGTATTAACAGTGGGAGTGAGGCAGAAATCAGAATTGTGTTCTATAACTGCAGCTTTGTAAATAATACGTTTGTTTTTAGAGCTAACATTTGCACTGAAAGATACATAATTCTCTGTGTGTTTTTCCTTCCAAAATAATCAGCAATTAATAATAGCTATCCACCCCTATATCCAAACACTGCTGAGCAATTGCTCATATACTGGGTACATTTTGTGCAATTTTTACAGCACACACAAAAGGAAGGGCTTATCCTAATTTTGTGGGCTTAGAGAGGTTAGGTGACTTACTTCTCCAGGGTCACATATTGAGGTTTCTACCAGGTCTGTTTGTCCCCAAATCTCTTATGATTTGTCCCAGTGTTGTTCAAATGGGGTGAAAAGTTGGATCAGGCGATTAGGATTATGCCCACTGATGCTTACTTTTTTTTTTTTTTTGAGACAGAGTCTCACTCTGTCACCCAGGCTGGAGTGCAGTGGTGCCATCTCTGCTCACTATAACCTCCACCTCCCTGGTTCAGGCAATTCTCTCCTGCCTCAGCCTCCTGAGTAGCTGGGATTACAGGTGCACGTCACCACGCCCAGTTAATTTTTGTATTTTTAGTAGAGACAGGGTTTAACTGTATTGGCCAGCCTAGTCTCAAATTCCCGACCTCAAGTGTTGCACCTGCCTTGATCTCCCAAAGTGCTGGGATTACAGGTGTGAGGCACTACCATGCCCGGCCACCGATACTTGCTTAATATCATTCTGTCTCTTTGTAAATGATTAGTAAAACAAAAATGATGGTATGGAAGTGGGTTCATGGAACCCACTGTGCATGGTGCATGGAAGTGAGCTCAGAAGGGATGGTTTGACGTCAAGGCAGAAGAGATGAAACTTGCCACATTTTGTCCCTTGTATTATATCTTTCCGGTGTGTTAGTAAACAGAAGATTCCATCTCCCTCTTAAGGATGGTGAGCTGCACGACATGTAGTCTGGGTCCACCTTTTCCTCCAAGAGCCCTTTCTGATCCTCAGCAAAGATCCCCAACCATTGCTTAGCACTAAGGACAATGGACCTTGAGGGCCCTGGAGAGGGGCCAGTGACAAAGACAGCTTGAAAAGTTACTGGCCCAGGCCTGGCACAGTGGCTCACACCTGTAATCCCAGCATTTTGGGAGGCCGAGATGGGTGGATCACCTCAGGTCAGGAGTTCAAGACCAGCCTGGCCAAACATGGTGAAACCCCATCTCTACTAAAAATACAAAAATTAGCCAGGCGTCATGGCAGGCACCTGTAATCCTAGCTACCTGGGAGGCTGACGCAGGAGAATCGCTTGAACCCGGAAGGCGGAGGTTGCAGTGAGCTGAGATCACACCACTGCACTCCAGTCTGGGTGACAAGAGCGAAACTCCGTCTCAAAAAAAAAAAAAAAAAAGAAAGAAAGAAAGAAAAATCAGTGGCTGTCCCTAGTGATCTGCATCCAAAGCTGTGGCTTAGCTGAAAATGCTAACAGATGCTCTTAAAATTCCCATATGGCACCTTTTCATATGTGAATGTCTCAAATTTCCAAATATTTATATGTAAACAGGTTCCAAAGCTTAAACAGACACTAAGGTGATCGGCATATTAAGTATGATTAGGGCACTTGGTATCTTTTCTAGATACTACCATGGTTTCCTGAACATCTAAGACTGGTCGACAGAGTCTTACCTCTCATTCCATCTGAAGGTTAACACCTTTACAAATTCTGGGTCTGAGATATTTAATCACTGTCTCTTGTGCTGTATTTCAAGTCAGGTTAGAGTTCTCAACTTAGATTACAAACTCTTCCAAGGCAGCAGAGTTCACATCCTAAGTTTTTGACCAAGATTCTACTGCAAACATATGGTTAATATTTTATAGGTCCCTTGGAAATATTTGCATTTGGCTTGAAATATCTACAGAGCTTCCTACCAACAGTTAGCAATTCTATCTGTTCTGGCTTTCAGAGTTTGAACAGGTCAAATAAAAGGAGTGTGTCCAAGCTTCTCCTACAAATCTGATCAGTTTAAGGTCCCATGGTAAGACTTCTGATGTAAGGCTTCTGAAACTTCCCAGGAAGTTTTCCTAGGATGATGGTGGCGTGCGTTTACAGAGAGTGAAGAACTATGCGTTCTACGCATCAGGCTCTGCACTATGTATTCGCATTAGCTTAGTTTGTTTGTTGAGGATCGAATTATTATCCCCATTCTACAGATAAAGAAACCTAACTGAGAGGTTGAGTTCTTTGCCCAAGGACATACAAGGGGTAACTGGAATAAAATCCCTTGGAGACATGAACTTCCAGAAACTAGGAGAGAATCCTGAAACAGATCCTTCCCCAGCACCCTCACAGGGAAGGTGGCCCTTCAAAACCTTGATCTTGAACTTCTGGCTTCCAGATTTGTGACACAATAAACTTCTGTTCTTTAAGCTGCTCTGTGTGTGGTACCTTGTTACAGCAGCCCCAGCTAACTAATATATGGCTTTAATGTGTAGCTTTAACATTGCAGAGGGCTTTTCAAATTCCTTAATTCCAACAAACAGAGGACTTCACTGTCAGGTACTGCAAATTTGTTACTTGATGTCTTTAAATTCTGAATCCACCTTTGCCAACGACTATGTGCACAAAAGGAAAAAACTGTGGTTACCTTTCATAACAAGTTATATAAATAAGACCTAAATGACCATGTTTTCTTTTCTCTATTCTAATTACCCAAAGGTAAAGCATGCTGTTTTAAAGTTTAATTTAATTTAATTTTGCAGCTTACCCAGGTTTAAGAGTTATTTGCAAAGAATAACCAGAAGGAACTGCAACTGGTGTTTAATGCAAATAAGGCCAGGCTGCTGAACTAGGGATGACTCATGCAGGCCTTGTGCAAACATTTATTTTGATTTGCATTTAAGAGAAAACGTACACCTGTAAAAGTATCCAACGTGTATTAAAACATCTTTGAAATGTTTTGGAGTTTTAAAGAAGTGCCCATTAAAGACGCTTTCTGCTCCACCTCTTAAAAAACGCATGACCCCGGGAAAAATGCTAATGTATTCTAGACCGTTTTCTGCTGTGATATTTTCTCCTCTCAACCAATGTTTGCTTCCCCTTTAAAATCTCTGTGTACTTTCATGGGTGCAGTAGCACATGATGATGAGGGCTTGGGTTTGAGTGAGTAATGCTTACCCCATCTCCAGTCCCTGCCCCACAAAGGCAAGTAGTACAGAGAATATATATACATATGATTCTGACATAAAATACAATGTAAAGCCAACCAAAATGTTTGCATATTTTTTGCTTTTCCACATTCCCCCTTCTCCATAGACCTAGACGTCAATCAACCTGCATCTTCTATAAAGAGAAAATGACTTTCTTGAACGCAACTGGACTCCAGTGATAAAGAAAACAATCCTCTCTAACTTTATTGTTATCAAATTACTATGTATAACTTTTATCTTACTCAATTAATGCTATTATAAGCTCTTATATATTCAACATGTTACTAACCTGAAAACTTACCCCCAAATTAACCTGATTTAGGTGACGACTCCCTATAGAACTCCGAGTTGAGTCAGGAAGATTGATCCATTATTTAGGAAACAGAGCTCACTGTCATTGTCCCCTGTAGGTCTGGGGAGAAAGCAAGCTCTGGCTGAATTGTCTAGAGGATTCTCTCCCTTCCAGCAACTCACCTCCTTCCCACCCCACCTCCACTCTTGTGAGCAAACCCTCGGCTGTCCATCAATAAATCAATGCCAGGGATAAATTCCCAACACTAGCAAATCTAATGGTCTGAACTTGATATTTTAACACATTGATCCTCCTAACTTCCCAGAGCTCTTTTCAAAAAGAAAGGAAAAAAATGGAATTAGTATAAGAATAGAGAGAAGAACATTAAGGATAAACTAGGGGTTTAGGGCCAGGTGCAGTGGCTCACGCCTGTAATCTCAGCACTTTGGGAGGCCAAGTTGGGAGGATCACTTGAGGTCAGGAGTTTGAGACCAGCCTGGCCAACATAGTGAATCCCCATCTCTACTAAAAATACAAAAATTTGCCGGGCGTGGTGGCGTGAGCCTGTAATCCCAGCTACTTAGGAGGCTGAAGTACGAAAATCCCTTGAACCTGGGAGGTGAAGGTTGCGGTGAGCCAAGATCATGCCACTGCACTCCAGCCTGGGCAACACAAATGAGACTCCATCTCAAAAAAAAAAAGAAAGAAAAGAAAAGAAAAGAAAAGAAA
>NC_045451.1:21813800-21832590 GCF_002776525.5 Piliocolobus tephrosceles | reverse complement strand
AGAAAGAAAGAAAGAAAGAAAGAAAGAAAGAAAGAAAGAAAGAAAGAAAAGAAAGAAAGAAAAAACTAGGGGTTTAAATAGTCCCTAAATCAGCAGTCAGAAATAAATCAGGAGTACCTGCACACTGCACAACTCAAAGAAAATTACTGAAAAGTCTTTAAATGTCACATGGATTTGAACTTTACTATTAGATATCTGGAGCTAATTAAAATATTTTCAAAGATGTTTTAAAAGCGCTCTGAATAGACTGTGCTCTGGATTTATATGATGCCATCCTTTCAAATATTTCAGAGTTGTGACATAGGCTCTTTTGCAATATTCATCAATGAAAAACTGAGCTACACTCAAGATCAAAAGCTGGTGTTTGGGCCACAGAACAGGTCACCTCCAAGTGCTCCTCAGCTAGGCCTGCCTCGCATGTCTGTTCCTAGGCTCGTTCTGGCTATGGCCCCACCCATCCTCAAAGTCCAACCTACTCTTTTCCTCCTTCATCTTAAGAGACCTGTCTACAGTGAATTTGTGTCTTCGTTTTCCAAAGCTCAAACCTCACGCACAGAAACAATGTTGCACTAACCATGACAGCTAACTTTTTGCATGTGTCACATGAGTATTTAAATATTATCAATGTTTGGCTTGGGCACGGTGGCTCACGCCTGTAATCTGAGCACTTTGGGAGGCCAAGGCAGGTGGAACACTTGAAACTAGGACTTCAAGACCAGGCTGGCCAACATGGTGAAACCCTGTCTCTACTAAAAATACAAAAAGTTTAGCCGGGCGTGGTGGCGCATACCTGCTGTAATCCCAGCTACTTGGGAGTCCGAGGCACAAGAATCGCTTGAGCCCAGGAGGCAGAGGTTGCAGTGAGGAGAGATTGTGCCACTGCACTTCGGCCTGGGTGTGAGAGCAAGACTATCTCAAAAAATGAAATAGAATAAGAAAATAAATATTATCAATGCATGTTATGGTTTAAGCATTAGTAATGAGGCTATCAATAAGGAATTTTGGGTTGTGCCTGTGGCTCACACCTGTAACCCAGCACTTTGGGAGGCCAAAGCAGGAGGATCACATGAGCTTAGGAGACGAGGCTGGGCAATATGGTGAAACCACAGCTCTACAGAAAAATGTAAAAATTAGCAGGGCACGGTGGTGTAGCTGTAGTCTCAATTACTTGGGCGGCTGAGGGAGGAGTATCACTTGATCCCAGGAGGCAGAGGTTTCAGTGAGCCAAGATACTGTCTCAAAAAAATAAAAAATAAAAATAAAAAAGGGAATTTAGTTTGCTGTCTGGACCAAACACAAAATACAATTACACTCACCATATTCTGAAATCAGAATCAAGGACTCTCAAGAAACGGCTTCCATAGGTCAAATGGGGATCCGCAAGGCTTTCAAATTATCTTCAAAATCTATTTGATAGACATTTCTGTTGTGCTTCATTATGGAAATTACTAGATTTTCATACATGCGTTAGAACTTGGAGAGGCTCTATCTGCTCTGGCCCTGCCCTTTGCAGGCCCCACCCTAGCTCCAGCCACCTTCTGCCCCCTCACAAGTATACTCACAAGGGCAGTTAGGCACCTTCATTCCTTTTCCAGGTCCTCAAATCCCAATGTAATGGCTTTATCATTTGTACTTTAACAACTTATTGCCTGAACCATTCTTTGCGTTATGGCTTATACTGTGGTTGTTTTTCTTTCTAACAGAGTAAAAATCCAAAGGTGCAGGCAAGGCATGGTGGCTCATGCCTATAATCCCAGCACTTTGGAGGGCTGAGGTGGGCAGATTGCTTGAACTCAGGAGTTCAAGACCAGCCTGGGCAACATGGAGAAACCCCATCTCTACAAAAAAATACAAAAATTAGCTGGGAGTTGTGGTGCACACCTGTGGTCCCAGCTACTTGGGAGGCTTAGGTGTGAGGACTGTTTGACCCCAGGAGGCAGAGGCTGCAGTGAGCCATGACTGCACCACTACACTCCACCCTGGGCAACAGAGTGAGACCCTGTCTCAAATAATAATAATAATAATGATAATCTAAAGGTGCTAGACCATTGTCTATTCCTCTTATTTCTCAAGTGGGGCAGAATCAAGAGATGGTTAAAGGCTCCTGTCTGAGGATAGATAGACAGGGGATGAAATCCCAGCTCTAAGGCCTACCACCTGCAGAAGCTTGGGAAAAATATTCTTACTAAGCTCCCACTTCTCCATTTATAACGTGAAGATAATGGTTACCTTACAGGGTCCTCGTGAAGCTTAATCTTGATCCCATGTAAAGCCCTTAGCAGTGGGCACAGTATGTGGCCCCAGATATCCACTTAGTGAGGCATTCCAGTGATGCATTTCATCAGAAATTCAGTAAGACACATAGATATAATTCATAATATTTCCTCCGTCAATAAAACTTAGTTTATTATTAACTATTGTAAACCGGAAACATCAGGGAACTGAAGTTTTCAAGTGAAAAACAGAGTAGGAAAACAATAAAAACCTTTATAATTGCACTTCACAGCTTGCAAAAGCTTTTCACGTACCATTAACATACTTATCTATAAAACATCGTTGAAAAGTAGATTATTTTCATTTTATTCTCTATAGTAGCTCCATTGCCCAGAACAGCATGTAACACACAGTAGACCTTTCATAAAGAACTATCAAATGTAGAATCGAGCTCGGAGTTCAAGGCTGTATCCAGATTCTCAGAGATGATAAGATGTAGAGGAACCAGAAACAGATCTTAGCATCTGAATCCAAATCCTGCATTCTTTCCCCTCAATCACACTGTCTCCTGCCCCCAGGGTAAGGTTTCACAGAACTGTAATTATTTAAGACATTCTATATTTTCTAGATGACAATAACTTCAAGATAAGTGGAGTGCTTAAAAAACCCCGATTAAACAACAACAAAAAAAGATCACTCTTGTGTCAACAAGGGAAGAGATAGCCAGTAACACAACTACTTTGATACACATTTTTGCTTTCCTCAAAGTACACTCAGCAAACCACCTAGATCATGGTATGAACAAGTGAAACAAACCAAATTTCAAAACCAGGTTGAATGGAAAGATGCATTGGTTGAACTTGCTTGGAAATAATATGAAGAGAGAGGAAGTAGACAGATCTATAGATAAAAACAACATTGGCCTTTGCCATGAACAAGGGGGTTCATTTTCCTATTTCTACATACGTTTGAAATCTTTCGAAATCAAAACAACGCCAACAACAACAACAACAAAAACTCTCCTTCAAATAAACCAGTGTATTAACATTAGGTCACCATTGTGTAAGGCACATGTGTACTAATCACTAACACAGGCTCTGAAGGGAACACATGCTTTGTGCAGCCATTGGCTCCATCTTGAAAACTCAGATATTAAATAATTTTTTCATAGACAGTTAGCAGGAGATTATTTTTAAAAAATAAAATATAGGCCAGGCACAGCGGCTCATGCCTGTACTCCCAGTGCTTTGGGAGGCCGAAGCAGGTGGATCACCTAAGGTCAGGAGTTCATGACCAGCTTGGTCAATATGGTGAAACCCTATCTCTACTAAAAATACAAAAATTAGCTGGTTGTGGTGGCGCACTCCTGTAGTCCCAGCTACTCGGGAGGCTGAGGTAGAAGAATTGCTTGAACCTGGGAGGCGGAGGTTTCAGTGAGCCAAGATCACACCACTACACACCACCCTGGGCTACAGACAGAACAAGACTCTGTCTCAAAAAAAAAAAAAAAAAAAAAAAAAAAAGAGAGAGAGAGAGATACACTTGAATATTTAATAAAATGAAAATGTTATAGAAAACCATGTTTTATGAGTTGGGGCCACTCCATTTGCATTGGACTTGAGGAGGCATATTTGCTCTTTGGTTAAACAGGAATATTTAGCATTTACTTGTTTTTTTTTGTGCATTACAATTTTTTTCGTTTAAGAATCAGTTTCGGCCTGGCACAGTGGCTCACGCCTGTAATCCTAGCACTTCAGGAGCCTGAGGCAGGTGGATCACTTGAAGTCAAGAGTTTGAGACCAGCCTGGCCAACATGGTAAAACCCCATCTCCACTAAAAATGCAAAACTTAGCCAGGCATGGTGGCACATGCCTGTAATCCCAGCTACTCAGGAGGCTGAGGCAGGAGAATTGCTTGAACCCTGGAGGGGGAGGTTGCAGTAGGCCAAGATCGCACCACTGCACTCCAGCCTGGGTGACAGAGTGAGACTCTGTCTCAATTAAAAAAAAAAAAAAAAAAAAAATTATGAAGTAATATTGCTGTTCCTCAGTTTATCATCTGTAAAATGAATAAAAACAATAGCAGCTGCCTTTTACAGCTGCTGTGAGGATAAAATGATTCAATATACGGAAAGCTCTGGAATAGGGCTTGACCCAAAGGAAGTCTCAGTAAATATTAGCTGTTGTTATGTGAGAGAATTAAATACTAGGAGAAGAAACATATCACCAAATTGACACTTCAGGGACAGTTGAGAAGTTACTATAGCCTACGCCGGGGCTCAAATTTACTTTCGTGTGTTGAATCATTAATAGCAAGGGAAATACCTAACTCGTAACCTACTGTGCTCAGGCCACAGGAAAATGTCACCCTAGTAGTGAGAGAGACATTAAATATTTTACTCTACCAGCTGCTCAGAGCAAAGCAGCCTGGGGTGTATCCATTACTGCCTTTTTCAGATCTCCTGAAACATGTCACAAACCCCAAACTCTAGAATTTCGAATATAATATGAACAAAACATCTTAGAGTTGGTATCTTTGCATAGTGAATAAACAAGGGATTTTTCAGAATGATAAAGTGTTTTTGTTTATGGTGGTTTTTTTTTGAGAAATAGAAATTGTCTTTATATCTGACACCTCTGCCACAATATCCAGTGTATATCTTGCCAGTAAGAGACACATTACACCGGCCAGCCTAAAATAGTCTCAGGTTGTTTACCAACAACGTATAATTGTGCATTGGAGAACCCAGAGCTGAGCATATTCATATATTCATGTTACACTTCCATCAGAATTGCCTTATTAAATGGTTCTAATGCTGGCATCCTACATAAATGGTAAAATTCATGCATTATATAACAACATCAACATTTGGGAAGGGAAAGATTATAACAGATGCTGAATCTTTTAATTTTTTCTCTACCAAGATAAAAAAAAAAAAATCCTTGATATGTGCTTGCTTCAGCAGCACATATACTAACATTGAAATAACGTAGACAAGATTAGCATGGCCTTTGCGCAAGGATGACAAACAAATTCATGAAGCATTCCATTTGTAAAAATAAAAAAAAAATTAAAACCCTTGATAAAATGTCCTGCGGTTTTGAAAGTTTCACATTGACTGCTTAATTAATTTAATTCTTGATTATTTGTGTGTTGACTGACTGATATAGTGATTATCGGTGAATCCCAGGCTGGTCTCCCTTTCTGGTCAGCTGCCTGGCCTCACTTAAGTTTACATAGGCGAACTCCCAAAGGGAGCTTTGAACTTTTAACTGTTTAAAAAGCAGTTAGAGGTGATCAATATTCTAATTGTTTCCAGGTCTCGAAAACAGAGAATCCCATATTCTCTCCTGTTCTCTACAGAGTCACAGCAGTGTGATTCCAATTCAATCCAGTCTCCAGCCATAACATAATTAACAGTGCAGCACTGCCAGGGACAGACAGATGAGGAGGGCTTGCGTGCATCCAGACACCAGGCTCCCTGCTGAACCATTTGAGCTTAAGTTATGTGGTTCATTATCCCCCTTTACCCCTAAATACTTCAGGGGTGGTCTCTCACATTCTCTTACATAACCACCGTAGAATTATCAACTTTAGACAATTTAACATTAACAATAACATTCACAGTTATCTAATAGTCTGATTTTGTCATTGACCCAATGATATCAATTATAGTATTATTTTTCTCCTCTAGCCCGGATCCAGTCTAGAATCAGGTGTTACTTTAAGTAGCCATGGCCTTTAATCTGAAACATTTCCACAACATATATATATATGTGAGACTGAGTTTAGCTCTATCTTCCAGGCTGGAGTGCAGTGGCATGATCTTGGCTCACTGCAACCTCCACCTCCTGGGTTCAAGCTATTCTTGTGCCTCAGCCTCCCAAGTAGCTGGGTTACAGGTGCCTGCCACCATGCCCAACTAATTTTTATATTTTTAGTAGAGACAGGGTTTTACCATGTTGGCCAGGCTGGTCTCTAACTCCTGACCACAGGCGATCTGCCCACCTTGGCCTCTGAAGGGGTGGCCTGCCCCTCTACACCTGTGGGCGTTTCTCGTTAGGTGGAACGAGAGACTTGAAAAAGAAATGAGACACAGAGACAAAGCATAGAGAAAGAAAAAGTGGGCCCAGGGGACCGGCACTCAGCACACAGAGGACATGCGCCGGCACTGGTCTCTGAGTTCCCTCAGTATTTATTGATCACTATCTTTACCATCTTAGAAAAGGGAAGTGGCAGAATAATAGGATCATAGTAGCAAGAAGGTCAGCAGAAAGACATATGAATAAAGATCTCTGTGACATAAGTTTAAGGAAAAGTGCTGTGCCTTGATATCCATATGTAAACATCTCCAGAAACCTTTTTAGTGCATAAAGAGCAGCATTGCTGCTAGCACGTCCCACCTTGGGGTTGGGGGTAGGGTCACAGATTAACAGCATCTCAAATACAGAACAAAATGGAGTCTCTTATGTCTACTTCTTTCTATATAGACACAGTAACAGGCTGATCTCTCTTTCTTTTCCCCACAGGGCTCCCAAAATACTGAGATTACAGGCGTGAGCCACTGCGCCCGGCCTCCACAACCTGTATTTGTCATTTACAACACTGACATTAAAAGATTAGGGTATTCCTTCTCTCTCTCTCTCTCTCTTTTTAAACAGAACCTCCCACCTTTGGGCTTTCTCAGTCATTTCCTTGGGATTGAATTCAAGGTCTCTGTTCTTGCTGGAACATCACATAGGTGATGATGTGACATCTGGAGGCACATGAGGTCTCCGCCCCTTGTCAGTGATTGCATTTTGATTTTATACTTTGGTCATGTGGTTAATGTGTTATTTGATTTCTCCACTGTATATATTTTTTGAACTTGTAATTTATGGGGAGACACTTTTAAGACATTGCGAATGTCCCGTTCCTTATCACAATTTCCTCCTAAACGTGACATTCATGGACGGTACTCCCCTGATCCAGTCTCTACTACAATGGCCATGAAGGACGATTTCACAGCACCCATTCCCTCCATGCATATCAGTCAGCCTGGGCATGCCGCTGTAAGCATAGCCTCCCTACTTTCCACTTACTAGTTAGTAATCAATATGGATGTGTAAATTCCTATTTTTTTTCCAATGGCATGTAATTCCTTACTGTCCATAATTATTTTGGTGTCCACATGGTCCCTGGTTTGGCCAATAAAAGCACTTTCAAGCTAGCACATGTGTCCTTGTGACAGGCTCCCGTTATTCTTTCAGCATGTCCATACCGTGTGACAATAACAAGATGTTCCAGGCTCAAGTTGTACCTCTCCTGCCCCAGCCTGTAATCAGCCATTTCTTCTGGTAGCCCTGGTTCCTTTGAATGGGAAATGATAATAGAGACCAAGATCTTGGCACTTGATGTGCTTGTTACTAGTGGGGTGGCTTTGCTTCTTGGTCCTTTGGTGGACAGAGCTAAGTAAAAAATATATATACACACACACATACATATACACTTATGCACACACACATGCTACATGGGAATACTTATACATGCATGTATTTCAGAAATCAGTTCATACCTATTCCTCCAATTCCAATTGATTCCCACAATGTTCTTTTCCCCCATCTCCCATTTCGTATCTATATGTTCCTTCTTTCTCAGTGAGAACCCTGGATCTCCAAAACAATAACTCATTTGCTCAGTGCTAAAATGCATCTAAAACTGTTTCAGAGTTGCTTTGCCAGTATCACTACATAAAGTATACTGTAAGAGTTTAAAATTTCTTTGCAAGTGTCCCTCATCACCCAACTTTAGACAAGATGGAGCATAGATCATAGAATACTGTGTTCATAGCTCCCTGGATTATTTCTGTTTTTCCCCTCTTCACTGTGGTTATGGAATTCATTTGAAATACAATTGGGTTTCTTCATTTCAAGTTGCTCTCAGTTTTAGGGTTTCCCCATCCCTATTTTATATATATATATATATATACTGATATTTAAATATAACTTTAAAAAATAGGGATGGGGGTCTCACTATGTAGCTCAGGTTGGTCTTGAGTGGGAGGAGCATTTGGTCCTCAGCTCAAACGATCCTCCCACCTCAGTCTCCCGAAGTGCTGAGATTATAGGCATGAGCCACCGAGTCTGGCCCCATCTTGATTTAAATTTATTTTTGAATATGTAGGACATAGGCTCCCCAAAGCCAAAACTATGCAAAAGGGTGTCTTAGAAAAGTAACCTTCCTCACATAATCCCTTCTCCTTGTTCCCACCCACTCTTTGTTGGTAACCGACTTTACTGTTTTCTGTTTATCCTTTCTGTGTGTTTTATAAAGATAAGAAGATAGGCCAGGCGCGGTGGCTCACTCCTGTAATCCCAGCACTTTGGGAGGCTGAGGTGGGTAGATCACCTGAGGTCAGGAGTTCCAGACCAGCCTGTCCAACATGGAGAAACCCTGTCTCTACTAAAAAAAAAAAAAATACAAAATTAGCCGGGCATGGCGGCGCATGCCTGTAATCCTAGCTCCTTGGGAGGCTGAGGCAGGAGAATTGCTTGAACTCAAGAGGCAGAGGTTGTGATGAGCCAAGATTGTGCCATTGCACTCCAGCCTGGGCAACAAGAGCAAAACTCCGTCTCAAAAAAAAAAGAAGATGGTTATATTTTTCCATATGTTTCCTTTTTTCTTTTACGAAAGTAGAATATATATGTTCTTTTGCACTTTGCTTTTTCCACTTAGCAATATCTCCTATAATCACTAGAAGTCACTTCTCAGGCAACTGTTTGCAAGTAGAGAAATATTTATGGCTTATGTCTGTGTATAAATCATTTTCCTGGAAAACTTTTTAAAGAAATCCATAGGCTGGTCACGGTGGCTCACGCCTGTAATCCCAGTACTTTGGGAGGCTGAGGCAGGAGAATCACGAGGTCAAGAGATTAAGATCATCCTGGCCAACATGGTGAAACCCCATCTCTACTAAAAATACAAAAATTAGCCGGGCGTACTGGCGCGCCCCTGTAGTCCCAGCTGCTCGGGAGACTGAGGCAGGAGAATCACTTGAACCTGGGAGGTGGAGGTTGCAGTGAGCTGAGATGGCACCACTGCACTCCAGCCTGGGCGACAGAGTGAGACTCCATCTCAAAAAAAAAAAAAAAGAAAGAAATCCATAGATCCCACCATGGCTTGCTTCCCTTTCTTTCTCTGTTTTCCAAGACAGAAGTCTTCATCTACCACCCTAGGTTCTTAAAGTCTAGCTTTCCTTTAAAGTCTCAACTTTAACTGGGGGAAATTACTGCAGTAAATTTATCAACCTCTAGGCAAGATATTTATGACTCCAGGGACCTTCCCTAGGCAAAATTTCAATCTAAGGTAATAGCTCCAATAGTAGCAACTAAGTAAATATTCACTGAAAAATTTTCAAAAATCACCGTGTGATCCTTTAATCCCTGACAGATAATCTGGTAACTCATGGCAAGTGGTTATCAAAGAAACCAGGAAGGGCCAGGCATGGTGGCTCACGCCTGTAATCCCAGCACTTTGGGAGGCCGAGGCAGGCGGATCACGAGGTCAGGAGACGGAGACTATCCTAACATAATGAAACCCCATCTCTACTAAAAATACAAAAAAAAATTAGCCGGGCATGGTGGCGGGAGCCTGTAGTCCCAGCTACTCTACTCGGGAGGCTGAGGCAGGAGAATGGTGTGAACCCGGGAAGCGGAGCTTGCGGTGAGCAAAGATTGTGCCATTGCACTCCAGCCTGGGCAACAGAGTGAGACTCAGTCTTAAAAAAAAAAAAAAAAAGAGGTATTTGGATGACTCAGAACAGGCCACCATCGCTGTCAGGAAACTCCTAGTCCTGCCCCATGCAAGCCAACTGCAGCTTCATTGTCTCTGACTGGCAGTTGCTACCACCCTCCTACCATTCCCATCATGTAGGAGAGCTGCTAGGAGGTCCACTCACTTAGTCACTAGCACCCAAGTTCAAAGGCACTAGAAAGAAGCTATCACTCCAAACCCTCTACACACCAGCAAGAAGGAGATTGGTACTGCAGTACCTGGATATTCCAAGTTGGCCAATCTCTCCAAATCTCTCCAATACACAAAGATGGGGGGAGGAAATGACTAAAAATTATCCTCCCACATAGTGATTTTAATTCCCGGTAGAAAGCCAAAGATGAATTCAGTACAGTAATATCGCGATTCGCAAAGTCTCAGGATTAACATTTCATAAACACAATCACCCTAGGATAATGCCTGAGTGGATGAGATACTTGAGTAGCTTCTGCTTCTACCTGTCCTAGATCCAGCAGAGGGAAAGGGCCTGTCCCTAAGGCCCTGCCAGCTGGGAACAGAGCCTGCAGGCCCAGAGATGCCTGAGGAACCCCCTCTGTGGCCAGCCCATCTCCACCTTCGCCTTGCTCTTCCACCTTCACCAAACTGAACATGGTTTCTTTTAAGGGAAAGAGCAGCTAGTGGCTTCCACAAGATCCAGGCCAAGAGTAATGCACGTTCTGGCACTTAACCTGAACCTCCTGCAACCTCTTCTCATCTTCATGAAGCTTCTGACAAGGAAATGTGGCTATACTATATCCTCCTCTTTGTTCCCCAAGGTAATAAGGAAGATACTTTTTATTTTTTTATTTAAGATGGAGTTGGCTGGGCGCGGTGGCTCACGCCTATAATCCCAACACCTTGGAAGGCCGAGGTGGGTGGATCATGAGGTCAGGCGCTGGAGAGCAGCCTGACCAGCATGGTGAAACCCCGTCTCTACTAAAAATACAAAAATTAGCCAGGCATGGTGGTGCGCGCCTGTAGTCCCAGCTACTCCAGGAGGCTGAGGCAGGAGAATCGCTTGAACCCAGGAGGCAGAGGTTGCAGTGAGCTGAGATTGCACCACCGCCCTCCAGCCTGAGCGACAGAGTAAGACTCTGTCTCAAAAAAACAATAAAATAAAATAAAATGAAGCCTTGGCTGGAGTGCAAACTGTCTGAGAAATCCTTTGAGAGCGTGTGGTTGTAGGAATATGAAGTAGATAAACCGGCTATTCTGATTCCTGTAGCAGTAGCCATTCCTAACCCTGTAAGTAGCGGTATTAGTTGTATGGTTTTGCATTGACAGACTTGAGCTTTGAGGGGTATTGATAAGGTCTGATTTCCTGGGACAATGTTAATGTTGGGACTTCGACAGAATAAGGTGCAGGTGCCTGTCCAGTTAGTGGGGAGGCAGATATAGGCCGATGTTCCATATAAGAAGAATATGCCTTGGCTGGGTAGTCATTTAGAAATTTACTCTGGGGGCTTTTAAAGGAATAGGGTACACTGTTTTTTCCTTACAGTTTCTCTCTCTCTTTTTTGACTTCTTCGTTGTCTCTTTCTCTCTTTCTCTCTGACACCCTCTTTTTCTCTCTGTCTCTTCCCCCCCTTTCTCTTTCTCTCTTTCCTTTCTGCTACCACTGCCAGCTGCTTATGCTGCTGTTCTCCCTTCTCCTTCCCCTTTTTGATGGCTTTGGCAGTGTAGGACTGCCACCTTCTTCAGTTTGTGCACTGCATGCAGTAACTCCATGATTTCCTTGTGTTATTTAATGGGGATTCCCAGAGGTTAGGAACTCCCTTTGTGTCCATACTGCAGCATGGGCATGTAGGATTAGATACGCATACTTGCTATCTGTATACACATTTATTCTTTTTCCCTTTCCCAGTTCTAAGGCTCAGGTAAGTGCCACTAGTTCTGCTAACTGGGCACTGGTCCTGGGGGAAAAGGCTTACTTTCAAGTCCAGTTACATCACTAACTATGGCATCACCTGCCCTTCGTATCCCATTCTCCACAAAAGAACTTCTATCGGTATATAGGTTAAAGTCAGGATTAGCTAAGGGGAATTCTAAGAGATCATCTCGGGCGGTGTAAGTCTGGACTACAATTTGTTGGCAGTCATGCTTGATTGGTTCCCCATCCTCTGGGAGAAAAGTAGCAGGGTTGAGGGCCATGCACGTGTGTATTTGAAGCACTGGTCCCTCAAGGAGTAGCACCTGGTATCTAAGTAGGTGGTTATCTAATAGCCGTAAACTTCCTTTGGCACCCGGTATGCCATTTACATCATGAGTAGTCCAGATAGTGAGATCCTTTCCTTGTGTTATCTTGATAGCCTCTGACACTAAGACGGCTAGTGCTGCAACTACCCTTAAACAGCGAGGCCAGCCTTTGGCTGCTACGTCAATTTCCTTAGGTCTGCCATTAGTTGTGGGGTTGTCCCACGAGTCTGAGTAAGGACTCCAAGAGCTATCCCTGCTCTCTCTGTGACATATAAAGAGAAGTTTTGTCCTCTTTATATAAGAAGGTTTAAGGCTGGAGCTTGTACTAGGGCCTGCTTTAAGGTTTTGAAGGCTGTTTCTGCCTCTGGTTCCCATTCTACCAGATGAATATTTGCCCGCTGGGTTTCCTTGATTAGAGTATAGAGGGGCCTGGCTATCTCGCCAGGGATCCATAGTCGGCAAAATTCCAAGGAACCCCTGCAACTGTTTTAATGTCCTAGGGCAAGGACAAGCCAGTGTAGGCTGTATTCATTCCTTGCTGAGGGCCCTGGTCCCTCCGGCTAAGATTAGGCCTAGATATTTGACCTGCTGTAGGCAAAGCTGGGCCTTCAACCTAGACACCTTGTACCCTTGATTAGCTAGAAAGTTCAAGAGATCTAGAGTAACCTGCTGGCATGAGGCTTCCGAACTGGTAGCCAAAAGTAAGTCATCCACATACTGAAGGACCAGAGTGCCTGGACTTGGGAAGTGGCCTAGATCTTGGGCCAGTGCCTGACCAAACAGGTGAGGGCTATCCCGAAACCCTTGGAGCAAGACTGTCCACCTAATTTGGGACATGTGGTCTGTGGGATCCTCAAAGGCAAAGAGAAGCTGGGAGTCAGAGTTCAGGGGAATACGGACAAAGGCATCCTTGAGGTCCAGAACAGTGAACCGTTCTGCTTCCTCTGGTATTTGAGAGAGCAGGGTATGGGGGTTGGGTATGAGTGGATATAGAGGAATCACTGCCTCACTGATGTGTCTAAGATCTTAAACTAATCTCCACTGACCATTGGTTTTTGTACTCCTAGAATTGGGGTGTTGCTGGGACTGCTGCATTTCCTTAGTAAGCCTTGAGCTTTTAAATGTTTAACAATATCCTGTAATCCTTTACGAGCTTCAGGCCTTAAGGGATATTGCCTTTGATAAGGAAAAGTGTTGAGATCTTTTAACCTGATTTGGACTGGGCGGGCATTTTTTGCCCTTTCAAATTGTCCTTCCAATGCCCAGACTTTAGGGTTGATTCCCTCCTCAAGCAGAGGACAACAAATGGGTAACTTGTTCCCTATATTCATGTAGATAATAGCTTCAGCCTTGGCTAATATATCCCTTCCTGATAAGGGTGTGAGGCTTTCAGGCACAACAAGAAAGGCATGTGAATAGAGCAAAGTCTCCCAATTACAACTGAGGAGGTGGGAGAAACACCTGGTTAGAAGCTGTCCCAGGATTCCTCGGATAGTAATGGGCCTTGAGGACAGTCATCCAGGACAGGAGATTAATACTGAGAAGGCCATGCCAGTGTCCAGGAGGAAGTCAACTTCCTGGCCCTCAATGGTTAAACGTACCCGGGGCTCAGTGAGGGTGGTGACATGAACTGGCGCTTGCCCCGGGCACCCTCAGTCCTGTTGTTGGATCATCTGGTTGGGGGCTTTTGACCCAGAGAACCCTCATCCTCTGGGACAGTGCACCTTCCAGTGATTGCCTCGGCATAGTGGACAGGGACGAGGGGGCAGCTTGTTTCTCATTGGACAATCTTTTTTAAAGTGTCCTAGTAAACCACACTGATAACAAAGCCTACCCGGTGATTGGCCTGCTCCATTTTCTGTCCTCAAGGTTTGTTTGTCTGAGGGCCACAACTAAGGCTGTGGCCTTTCTTTGATCTTGCTTTTCCTTTTGGGCCTGTTCCTCTTGGTCCCCATTACAGAACACCAATGTTGCCAGGTTTAATAATGCCTCCAAATTTTGTTCAGGGCCCAGGGCTTGCTTTTGGAGCTTTCTCCTGATATCTGCAGCTGATTGGGTAATAAATTTATCTTTTAGAATCAAGTGACCCTCGAGTGATTCAGGTGACAGGGGAGTATATTTTCTTAAGGCCTCCCGTAGCCACTCGAGGAAGGCAGAAGGATTTTCTTCCTTTCCCTGACTTATGGTGGACATCATTGAATAATTCATGGCTTTTTTCCTAATTCTTCTTAGTCCTTCTAGAACACAGGTCAGCAGATGTTTATGGCTCCAGTTCCCATGATCTGAGTCGAGGTCCCAGTGGGGATCCATACTGAGGATGGCTTGCTGACCAGTAGGGAATTTATCCCTTTCTTCAGCTGTTATTCTGTCATTTACTTGACTAAGATACCAGGTATCTCCAAACTCTCGGGCTGCAGCTAAACCGCATTCTTTTCATTAAAGGCCAGGGTTTGATCTAACAGTAGCATGACATCTCTCCAAGCGAGGTCGAAGGTTTGCCCTAGACCTGTAGGACATCTATGTACCTATCAGGGGATCATCTGAAAACTTCCCAAGGTCTGCCTTGATCTGCTTTAAATCAGAGAGGGAGAAGGGGACATGTACCCTTGTTGGGCCAAATACCCCTCCCCCTACAGCTTGAAGGGGACATAACCAATAGCCCTGGGGGGTTTGTGGTCCTTTGGATATTTCTTTGCTTATTTCCTTCTGGGCAGGGGAGATTAGAGGAGGATTATCATTAATAGGAAGGGGAGCTATAGGGAGGCTAGGATATGGGGGTAAGCTGAGAGGTCCTCCTGTGGGATGTAAATTGTAAGCTTTGCAAAGTTGTGTATTCTCCCTCAATAAAAAGAAAGCTTGGACATAAGGTATTTCACTCCATTTGCCTTCCCTCTTACAGAAAAGGTCAAGCTGCAGGATAGTATTGTAATTTGTACTTCCCTCAGGTGGCCATTTTTCCTCATCAGAGAGAATACTGGGGCCAAGCCATAGTGCAGAAAAAAATAAGCCACCTCTTTTCCAGGGTTTGCAGGTCAAATTGGTCCCAATGGCTTAGGATGCATTTCAAGGGTGAGCCTGTTGATGCCTGAGTGTTTCCCATCTGAAAGACAAAACTGCCTGTGGTTTTGGTTTGTTTTGTTTCTCCCCCTGTCCAAGAACCCGCAACGGTCCCTGGACCCTGCTGATCAGAATAGTTGTGCTCACAGACACAGCAGCAGAAACAACTCCTGCCCAAGAACCCACAACGGTCCCTGGACCCTGCTGATCGGAAGAGTTGTGCTCACCGACGCAGCAGCAGAAACATTAGTTTTCCTCCCAGACCACATGGAGGACCGAGGAAGGTCGGATTTAGTGACTTACTGACGCATTTTCAAAAACCTGCACCCTTGCCTGTCCTCCTAGACCACAAAGAGGACTGAAAAAAATCAGATTTAGTGGCCCTTGCCGATGCATTCTCAAAAACCTGTTAGAGTCCTAAGCATTCTCCTGTTAGTATTGGGACTTTACCCCTGTCCTATGAAGATGTTATGCCCCCAAAATCAAGTGGAGGGCCATACCTTGAGGGAGGGAAGGGATCTCCAGGGTTGGAAGAGTGGCACCTTTTGTCCTCACTTATATGAATAGGAAGGATACAATTTCTGAGGCTCCCCATATCCTAGCTTCAGGAATAGCTTTTGTTAGGCCTGCTTGTCTGAGAAGGGATCCTAAAATTCCAGGTAGTTCCCCCTACAATGGGGCTTTGGGCAAAAATTATGTCTTTCTGATTGGTGAGTTCAAGTGCCTAAAGAAGGTAACAGAGTCCTGGAGTTTATACTAGAAGTCGTTCTTATAGGAGAAAATAGAAAAGCACCAGAGACAGGGAGTAATTTTTAGAAGCAGGACTAGCCTCAGAGAAGAGAGGCGAGAGGATGTTTGTCTGGCAGGCATTAGGACCCAGGGGGGCAAGGGTCAGGATAGATAGGATAGATAGGCGAGTCTGCCTATCTAGATAGGCTGCTTGGGCGACATGCCTTTGACAGTTCTGCTCATGGCCGCAGGGTCAACCCACTTGTTGTCAGGACCCCAGAGCTGCATGGCTTTCCTCTCTGTCAACCCTCGGCTCAGCCCAGAAGTGCAGGAAAAGTGGAAGCTGGTTCTGGGCAAACCAATGCTCCCAACTCCGAAGAGTCAGGGGTTGTTAGAGAGCCCTTTCCCAGAAAGCCTGATACCCGTGTCTTTAGCCCAGCGGCTGCGCTAGTCACTTTTAACTGGCCAAAGGTGCCTGGTATTTAGCCCCCAAAATTCTAAGGAAAAATAGGACAGAATAGCAAGCAAAAGGGGTCCGTTGGTGCTCACCACTCCGACAGTAAATGTCCCACTGCTTGGAGGAGGTGCTGAGAGCGAGGGCTGCTAGCATGTTGTCACCTCTCATTATCACACAATAAGTACTCAATGTATGGATTTTAATGACCAAATAAGTAAATTTAAGAAAGTTTGGAAAACTTTCTCTTCCTCTGACACAATTCTTCTCTTGTTGTAGTTGTTGTTGTTTGCGATGAAGCTTTGAAAAATTTCTTTTTCCATAATATAAACATGTCAGTCTTTCCCTTTAGCTCCTTCTTCCACTCCTCCTTCACTGTGCTGGAGAGATACTGAGTTCTTCCAGATTTTTGCTTAGCTGGGTAGTTTCCGAACTCAACCAACTCTCCAGGTGGGTAGTTCCTGCACAGGGCTTTCCTGTCACTGGATCTATGACTTTTCCAACTTTGAAAACGTTTTTGGCCAGTTCATGTTTCACATGCTTCGTTCATAGAAACAGGTAAAGCTCTGAGAAGCACAGTATCCCCAGCTGTGCACTGCCAAAGGCCATCGTGAACAAAGGAGGTTTTCCACTTATTATAATACTTTAACAAATAGGGATCCAGAACAGGCGTGGTCACTCTTGCTTTAGCAGTCTTTTGCATTTTTGTCCCAATCACCTTTCCCATGATCCATTTGGCATGGACAGATGAATGAACTAGAGATATGTGGCTTTTCCTTCCCTCCCTCCTTCAGAGTCTTGCTCTGCAGCCCAGGCTGCAGTGTGGTGGTGCGATTTCAGCTCACTGCAACCTCCCTCTCCTAGGTTCAAGTGATTCTCCTGCCTCAGCCTTCCCAGTAGCTGGGATTACAGGCTCCCGCCACCACACCTGGCTAATTTTTATATTTTTAGTAGAGATGGGGTTTCACCATGTTAGGCAGTCTGGTCTCAAACTCCTGGCCTCAAGTGATCCACCTGCCTTGGCCTCCCAAAGTGCTAGGATTACAGGTGTGAGCCACCATGCCTGGCCTGACACTATTCTTGGATTAACTTTTCACTTTCAGTTGTCAAAAAACAGAAAATAAGTGTTGGTGAGGCTGTGGAGGAGTTGAAACACTTTTGCACTGCCAGTGGCAATATAAAATGGTGCAGCCACTATGGAAAATAGCATAATGGTTCCTCAAAAAATAAACATAGAATTACCATTGGATCTAGAAATCCCACTTCTGGGTATATACCCAAAAGAATTGAAGGCAGGAATCTGAGCAGATATTTATACAGTAGACCCATGTTCATAACAGCGATATTCACAAAAGCAAAGATGTAGAAACAATCCAAATGCTATCTGATAACTGGATACACAAAATGTGGCATAGAGACAAGGAACTATCATTTGGCCTTAAAAAGGAAATCCTGGCCCGTGCATCCTACGACATGGATAAACCTTAAAGACATTATGCTAAGTAAAATAAACCAGTCACAGAAGGACACATGCTGTATGATTCCACTTATGTGAGGAACGCAGAGTAGGCAAATTCAGAGACAGAAAGTAGGATGATGATTGCCAAGGCTTGGGAGTTGTTTTATGAGTGCAGAGCTTCAGTTGGAGAAGATGAAGAAGTTTTGGAGGTGGATGGTGGTGATGGTTGCACAACCATGTGAATGCCCTGAAAGACACTGAAGTATACAATTAAAAATGGTTGGGTCAGGTGCAGTGGCTCATGCCTGTAATCCCAGCACTTTGGAAGGCCAAGGCAGGCAGATAACAAGGTCAGGAGTTCGAGACCAGCCTGGTCAATATGGTGAAACCCCATCTCTACTGAAAATACAAAAAATTAGCCAGGCATAATGGCGGGCACCTGTAGTCCCAGCTACTTAGGAGGCTAAGGCAGGAAAATCGCTTGAACCTGGGAGATGGAGGTGGCAGTGAGCCAAGATCGTGCCACTGCACTGTAGCCTGGGTGACAGAGCAAGATTCCATCTCAAAAGAAAAAAAAAAAGGGTTAAGGCCGAGCGCAGTGGCTCACACTTGTAATCCCAGCACTTTGGGAAGCTGACTGAATCATCTAAGGGCAGGAGTTCGAGACCAGCCTGGCCAACATGGTGAAACCCCATCTCTACTAAAAATACAAAAATTAGCTGGGCATGGTGGCAGGCGCTACGAAGGAGGCTGAGGCAGGAGAATCACTCGAACCTCAAAGGCAGAGGTTGCAGTGAGCCGAGATCACGCCATTGCACTCCAGCTGGGGCGACAAAGCAAGACTCCATCTCAAAAAAAAAAAAAAAAAAAAA
>NC_045451.1:21791738-21813400 GCF_002776525.5 Piliocolobus tephrosceles | reverse complement strand
TTTTTTTTTTGAGACAGAGTTTCACTCTTGTTGCCCAGGCTGGAGTGCAATGGTGCCATCTCGGCTCACTGCAACCTCTGCCTCCCAGGTTCAAGTGATTCTCCTGCCTCAGCCTCTCCAGTAGCTGGGATTACAGGTGCCTGCCACCACACCTGGCTCATCTTTTGTATTTTTAGTAAAGACGTGGTTTCACCATATTGGCCAGGCTGATCTTGAACTCCTGACCTCAGGTGATCCACAGGTAGGAGCCACCGAGCCCGGATGACAATAATTTTTTTTTAAGTGCTCAGTTGTTCTTTATCTCCTTTGGAGAAAGGAGAAGAGATTTAAACTGATTTCAACTAAAAAAATTCCTGACCAGACAAGTTGCCAAAAGAATAACTGGAATTTCTTCTCTGGCTGTGTTTCTCAAGTATCTAGCCAGACAGTGCGCTAAAAGCTAGGGACAGTAGCAAACCAAAAATCACGGATCCTACCTTCATGGGGCTAAGAGTTCAGCCCAGTGGCTTTCAAACTTTAGCACATATGAAAATCCTCTGGTGGGCTTGTTGAGCGCAAATTGCTAGCCCCTATGCTCAGGATTTCTGATTCAGGAGGACTGGGCTGGGGTCCAAGACTCTTCATTTCCATCAAGTTCCCATGTGATGCCAGTGCTGCCAGTAGAGGGACCACCCTCTAAGAAGCTCTAGGGCAGGAGGAGGGACTTGTAGGTAAATAAGCAGTTTCAATCAAGTGTGCTGTGATGGGAATCCACTCAGTATACACAGTAGGTAAAGGCACCCATCTGTCCTAGGAGACATCAAGGAAACCTTTCCCAGAGGAGGTGGTGCAGAAACTGAGATTTAACCTGAGACCTAGAGGACATGTAGGAGTCAGACAGGTGCATGAAAGGGACAGAGCATTTCAGGTGGAGAGTGTCCAATTGGATAGGTCTAGAGGTAAGAACAGCCTGTTCTTGAAATTGCACATCTTTCCATGTCATGGGCAGTCAGAGAGTGATGGGGAAAGTAATGAGTAAGGAAGAGAGAGGTGAGGTCTATCAAAAAGGGCATTAGGAGCCTAGAGTTTATCCACAGGGTAACAGGAAGCCAACCTCAGGCAGGCTTGCAGCATTCAAGAATTGAAGCTCTAAGAACTAAGGTGAGCTCATCACCTCCGGGAGAAGGCACAGGTACAGTAGAGATGCAGTCTAAGCATGTGGGGAAGGGAGCAGTGGTACATGCCCCTCTAATTCTCGGACCATCTCCCACAATCCAAGCTCCAGTTCCTCAGAAAGCCTTCTGCTGCTCAGGTAAGAACAACCCAAGGCCATTGTGCCATCCAGTACAGTGGCCACGAGCCATGTGTGGCTATTAGCTAAAATTAGAAGCCAGATCAGCAGTCGCACTAGCCTCATTTCAAGTGTTCAGCAAGCCACCTGTGACTAGCGGCTAGAGACAGAACACTTTCGGGCTGGGCTCGGTGGCTCATGCCTGTAATGCCAGCACTTCGGGAGGGCGAGGCGGGTGGAACACCTGAGGTCATGAGTTTGAGACCAGCCTGGCTAACATGGTGAAACCTTGTTTCTACTAAAAATACAAAACATTAACCAGGCGTGGTGGTGCGCGCCTGTAATCTCAGCTACTCAGGAGGCTGAGGCAGGAGAATCGCTTGAACCCAGGAGGCAGAGGTTGCAGTGAACCGAGATCGTGCCATTGCACTCCAGCCTGGGTAACAACAGCTAAACTCCATCTAAAAAAAAAAAAAGCAGAACACTTTCATCATCCCGGAAAGTTCCCTAAGCCAGCTCTGGTCCAGGAAATGAAGTATAAGCAGGATTAGATCTAACACTTGCGAGGCCTTTTGGTTCTACTGCCTGAAGCCAGCAACCAACTGGTTTGGGTCTTCACTCATGAGAACACACACACATACAAATATATACACACAGAGCTCTACATTGATTTTTTAAAAATCTATAGGGTATAAAGCTAGACAGTTAACGATTATACATTATGTACAATCTACAAATATCCTAGATGTCACTTTTATAATGAGATATAAGGAATTCTGGCTGGGAGCAGTGGCTCATGCCTGTAATCCCGGCATTTTGGGAGGCTGAGGCAGGCGGATCACCTGCAGTGAGGAGTTCAAGACCAGCCTTGCCAATATAGTGAAACCCCGTCTCTACTAAAAAAATACAAAAATTAGCCAGGTGTGGTGGTACGTGCCTGTAGTCCCAGCTACTGGGGTTGCTGAGGCGGGGAAATTGCTTGAACCCAGGAGGCGGAGGTTGCAGTGAGCAAAGATCATGCCACTGCACTCCAGTCTGGGCAACAGAGTGAGACCCTGTCTCGAAAAAAGAAAAACAGAAAAAAAAAGAAAAGGAAAGAAAAAAGAATTGTCTTAAGCCACTAGGAAGAATCCTAGAATCATACCTATTCTCCAAAGCCATCCGTAAATCCTAAAAATAACCAGTCAAGGGAATTGAGGGAGGAAAATATAGTCCAGATTAGAATTCTAAAAGGCCATTTTTACTGTTTATGTGGGAAAAAAACAAAAAACAAAAAAACCAAAAAAAAAAAAAAAAAAAAACTAAGCCTTTAAAGCTTTCTCTATTGTGTATTTTACCAAAGTCAGTACGAAGGATTCAAAATATTACATAGCTAATCCTTACTCTAAGTTCTAAAAATAAAACGCAAGAGATAGTTGCATGCCAAGCTGGTAACAAATCCCTATGCCAAGGACAGAAGTGGAAATTGATGCAAGGAGGAAATGACTTATGCTGTAAAATGAAACACACACCCAAGAGAAAGGCTTAACCCTTGGGCCGACCATAGCAGCAAACACTGTAACCAGTTAAAAAGCCCAAGAAGCCAGAGGTAGATGGTAATTTCTACAAATAAAAATTCAGAGATGTTCTTGTTTTCCCAGCTGCTCTGCAAGGACTTGACCAGCCTGGATAAAAAAAGCCCACCTCCCACTTCCCGTGAAAGATCATGTGGGCAGCTTCCCATTGATTAAGGTGGGTGGCTGAGTATCCCGATCTTGATGGTGAGGGACAGGTGGCTTTGGGAAGCATACTCAGACAAGACAGCTTCCTTGCTCAACCATAGTCTGACCCAGGCATAGTAAGGGGAGGAGCAGCTCAGGAAGAAAGCAGAGCCAAGTGTATGCATTGCTCAAAACCTCTGATGGCCAGGAAGGCTTGGCCGCCATTCCCCAGAGCCATGACTTCTGCCTGCCCCACATCTCCTCCATCCTCAGAGCCGTATCTCCTCCTGGGCCTGCCCTGCCAGATCTGACTGGCTCCCTTCTCCCTGCTCTGCTCTTAAACCCCTTCCTTGGGTTCAAATAAAGCTACTTCCTCTAGAGCCTTTCTAGGTGTGCCCATGGACGTTTCCACTCCAAACCCACTACAAATGGAAGACCATTCATTCACCAATTCCTCGTTTAGTTAAAACCAAGACCCACCAGCAAGAAACTCAGTGCAAGGCTCCTTGGAGGTGCTGGGGTAAAACAAGAAACTGCTAGTACTTCGTTAAGCCAGCAGGCAACTGGTTTCAGCCTTAATTCATGAAAACACACACATTTTCCTCTAAATTGATTTTTTAAATGTAATAAATGCCATTGGACTATCTCAAATGGCAAGAAACAGCCAAAGATGACTCCAGAGTAGATAATTGAGATGGGTGTGGGGAAAGTAAGATCATTCAGGAGCACTGAGCCCAGGGCATCCCAAATATACAGCAAATAGTAGATCTGATCGAAGAACCTTTATTTGTAATTCTGATTTCATAATGTATTAATGATAGCACCAGCTAGCATTTATCGAGCCAGTGCTATGTGTCAAGTACCATACCAAGCATTTAACACACACAAATTCATTTAAATGTACAACGATCCAGTAACATAGGTCTTGTTATTCCCCTTGTATAAATGAAGACACTGAGGTCAAGAAACTTGTCCGTGGTCTCCCAAGTGTGAAGTAGAGGCCAGATTAAAACCCAGCTAGCCCAGCACCCTGCTCATAAAACCCTCATGCTGAGAACTGCTGAACTGCTTTTTTTTTTTTTTTTTTTGAGACAGGGTCTCATTTTGTCATTCAGGCTGGAGTGCAGTGGTGCGATCTCAGCTCACTGCAACCTCTGCCTCCCAGGTTCAAGCAATTCTCCCGCCTCGGCCTCCTGAGTAGCTGGGACTACAAGTGAGTGCCACCATGCCTGGCTAATGAGAACTGCTTTTTCTTGCACTCAGGCAAAAGTGCCTCAGCCTAGCAAGCCTCCCTAGGTGCCCACCCACCCGCGCTGCCAATGGGAACTGCAGTCCAAGATTTCACATTTCAGTTAGATGTCTCAAAATTTGTTTAGATCTGTCCAGAGCAGTCCACAAAATGCCACTTGCCTTGACAGGCCTGTGTTCTATATGCAATGGCCCCACAGAATTTAGTCACCATGTGTGATGCCTCCATCCAGTTCGGGATCGTCCTCACTCCATGAGACACAAGATTTCTTTCTCCTGCCTCCAGCCAGCCCATCCTCAGAACAGAATACCCCTGGAGCCAAATCGTTGAGGCAGGAGCTCCAGAAGGGTAGAAATGGGATAGAAGAGAAGGAGAGGCTGAGACAGGGACCTTGAGATGCACAGCAAGCCAGCCAGTGGGCAGGCTACCCCTGGGGGGCAAACGACACATAGGGGGCAGGTACACTGGGGCTCGCCTACTGCGGCAGATCACAAGTTCATGGCAACATACCTGTAGGTGAAAACGTGTCAACACGCCCCAATGTTAAGGACAGAACAGCAAAGGGACAGTCAGATACGAGTTAAAGTCACCGTTCTGCTAGGAACATGGATGTGAATTTTGTTTGCTTTGTTCTGTAATGGAGTCTCGCTCTGTTGCCCAGGCCGGAGTGCAGTGGCACGATCTCGGCTCACTGCAACCTCTGCCTCCCAGGTTCAAGTGATTCTCCTGCTTCAGCCTCCTGATAGCTGGGATTACAGGCACACGCCACCACACCTAGCTAATTTTTGTATTTGTAGTACAGACGGGGTTTCACCATGTTAGCCAGGCTGGTCTTGAACTCCTGTTCAAGTGATCTGCCCACCTTGGCCTCCCAGAGTGCTGGAATTACAGGTGCCAGCCACTGCACCATGCCTGGACTTGAATTTTTGTCAGGAAGAGATTTGCAATTAATGCTGATTGCAACTGATGCCAGAATTAAGATGGTAAGTCTTGTATCACAACCACCTCCTAAAATCAAAATGGAGCTGTTTCTGTAGGAGTCAGACTACCTCCCTTAGAGGATACGGGAGTAGTCCATCATGTATTCAGACAGTTTTATGAAGTGTGTATAGTCTACCTCTCTCAGCACTGGGCGTGGGGCATATCCTACTGTTAGGTAATTCCCTTATTTCCTGATCCTTCAATTCACTTTTTAAATAATTACTAAATGGTCTGAGATTACCAGGTTTCCCTTGCTCAAGCTTCCAAACATCAGGCTGACGAGTTACGTTGGGACATCTGCTCTTCAAAAGCCAATGGCAGAGTTTTCTCTCTGTTAAACAATGAGCTGTCCAGGCATATTTTGATTCACTCAGGCCACATACAGCAGCAGGAGGCTCTGTGTGGTGACTCAGGTCTAAATTTTACTGTAATCCTACAGGTTGGAAATCCAGTTTCCAAAGATATGAGTGGCACCATCAATATAAATTAGTTCTCTAGTGATGTCAAAGGGCACACTTAGCAGTGCTGTCGGAACAACCAGAAAAACCACATTCAACAGGGAACACAGCCTAAGGCACACAACTCATGATAAATACCTGGGAGGAAACCAGTTAGCTCTGCCTTTAGCTGTTCCCACCCCAATTTTCACAATTAAAGCTACAATCAACATACTGACTATTCGGCAGACATCTCTATCATGTTTATACTCCTAAAAAACATATTATGTTGGTTAACTGAACCTACACAATACTTAGAAATCTCCGTAAAGTTATCCTAAAAACAAAACAAAAGCAAAAACTTTGCAAGCTTTCTGAGTTCAAACCTGTAATTTTGTTACCTATCAGTGCTTTATAAAAGAGCTAAGATAATTATAGGAACAAGCCTCCTAAAATGTAAAATTCCATTGTTCCTCTATTACCCACCCATCAATCCAATAAACAAATTACGCATTATATATAAAGATACAAAGTATATACAGTACTTCAAGTATATATGTATATAAAGTTACAAAGTATCTAAAGTAACACATGAAATACACACCACATCCTCATAAGTGTGTAGTCTATGCATGAATAGTGGCAAATAAACACCTTACCATGACATTCACCATGAGTATTGCTAGCAGGAGAAGTGGAAGAGAAAGCACTCAATTATACCTGATGGTCAGGGATGGAGAGAGAGAGGAAGGTTGTTGAGTTGGCCTTGAAGGTCAAGTCTCAAGCCGGGCCACTATCTGGTTGGGAAATAGAAAGTGAGAGGAGAAAGGCATTTCTGGAAAGAAATCCCTGGGGGCAGATATTCGGCAGCACTGAAGGCACGCAGGATTAGTTTAGAGTTACTAAAGTGTGGGTAGACAGGACAAGAGGAAGAAGAGAGTTGAAAGAGGAGACTGGAAAGCAGACTGAGGCAGGGCTGGGAAGGCCTTGGGTGCTCAGAGATGTTTGGAATTTGTGTGCTAAGCCGGGAGAGGCCATTCGAGTTCCCCCTGCATTGAGTAAACAACACCTCCTGACCCAGTGGCAGGTATTCAATTAGCTGCTGGTGAGTAACGTGGCTCCTGTCCCTATGAAGCTTAAAGTCTGGGGTAAGGTAGACCCTAGGAATTCAGACCACAGTAGCATTTCCACTGTGATGGAGAAGAAACAGGGACAATGAGGACATAGAGCAGGGAAGGGGGCCTAGGAAACTATTCTGGAACAAGTGAGTTGGTCCCTGAAGTTGAAGCATCTGCAGAGGTAAGGAGGTGGGGAGCAGAAGTGCAGGAACTGTCTGTGCAAAGAGCCTGGGGCCTCTACAACAGAAACTGTTCTAATCAGATTTGCATTTTAGAAATGATAACCCTAGGCCTAGCGTGGTAGCTCACGCCTGTAATTCCAGCACTATGGGAGGCTCTACTAACAAATCTCTACTAAAAATACAAAAATTAGCTGGGTGTGGTGGTGCACGCCTATAATTCCAGCTACTGAGGAGGAGGCTTAAGCAGGAAAATCTCTTGAACCCAGAAGGCAGAGGATGCAGTGAGCCAAGATCACACCATTGCACTCCAGCCTGGGTGACAGAGCGAGACTCTGTCTAAAAAAAAAAAGAAATGATAACCCTGACCAAGGACTCCAGGAAGAGATGGTGTTAATCTGTGCCAAGACAAGATTGCAGAAAGTCCCTACTGTCCTCTGGCAACAGGGGCTAAAGGCAGAGGCTAACAAGGTGATGCAGGCAGAAAGGATGGGATGTATGGCAGAACTTTCAGAGGCAGAGGCAGCATTTCACAACTCACTTCATCTGGGCAGGGGGACTGGGAGGAAAAACACTGAAAAAAGTGCCAAGTTTCTAGCCTTAGTAACTGCTGCAGGCAGCTGAACTCTGCAAAGGTTCTTATTTGGCCCCGACATTCTATACACACTTACTAGCATTTTGTTCAAGAAGAGGGTGGTGCCCCCAAATATTTCCATATTGCCAAAGGAAGCTAAATTTCAAACTTCAAGTGTCTACTCAAACCTAAGACTGAACCCCTCAATTTTCCTCATAACTCCATTATCCCCCAGGCTTCCTCCCATCAGTAAAAGGCAACCCCATCTCCCAGGTGCTCATGCCAAACACCTAGAGTCATGCTGGAGTCTCTCTTCCCTCCTACCGTGCTCCCTATCCCTCTGCAAGCCCTAGGCTCTGCCTTCCAAATGTTTCCGGAACCTAAAACCTCTCCCTACCTCTCTGCAACCTGCTTGGCTGAAGCTCTGCTCTCCCTCACCTGGATTAGAGGTAGCCCCAGAAAGCACGCCCTTCGGTCTAACTCCAACATGGGGGGCAGGCTGATTCTTTCCAAAGGTAATCAGATGGAGTTACTTCTTGGCTCGAAACCCTGCAATGGGTTCTCACTTCTCTCAGAGTAAAACCCAAAATCTATCTGCTTTCTTTTCCTCTGATCTACAGCCACCCTGGTGTCTCCCTGGTCCTGGAGCTTGGGGCCACACAGGATCTGTTCCTGTACCTGGAACGCTCTTCCCCAGTAGCTCCTCACCTTACTGTCCTAACTCTAATGTCACCTTTTTAGGAGCCCGATCAATCACCACCATATTTAAACCCCAGCCTTTCCGGTCCCCCTTCTTTACATTGTTGTACATAACACTTCTCATCTGCTATCAGACTTTAAAATTTATTAGGCTGGGCACAGTGGCTTATGCCTATAATCCCAGCACTTTGGGAGGCCAAGGCAGGTGGATCACCTGAGGTCAGGAGTTTGAGACCAGCCTGGCCAACATGGCAAAGCTCCATCTGTA
The DNA here is from genome assembly GCF_002776525.5 of Piliocolobus tephrosceles. Lineage (NCBI taxonomy): Eukaryota > Metazoa > Chordata > Mammalia > Primates > Cercopithecidae > Piliocolobus > Piliocolobus tephrosceles. Next base: position 21,804,925 of record NC_045451.1, on the reverse strand, counting down.
CAAAAATACAAAAATTAGCTGGGAATGATGGTGTGTGCCTATAGTCCCGGCTACTTGAGAGGCTGGGGCGGGAGAATTGCTTGAACCTGGGAGGCGGAGGTTGCAGTGAGCTGAGATTGTGCCACTGCACTCCAGCCTGGGCGACAGACGAAGACTCCATCTCAATAATAAATAAAATAAAATGTATTTATTAATAATCTCTTCTGATCAGAATGTACACTCCCAGAGCGAAGGGATTTTAGCTTATTTTGTTTAGCTACATCCCCAGCACCTAGAGTAGAGTACAATACACAGTAACTATCTTACAGATGTTTGTTGACTAAGTGGAAGGTCATCTTATTAATGAGGGTCCCTGAGTCACCTGGACAAAACAGTAAGCCCTCACCTCTTTTGTCCTTCATGCTTATTTATTTTCCCTTTCGCATATCATCAACATGTGATAAATGTTAATACCACATATTAGTGTGTTTATTGTCTTCTCCACACAAGAATGCCAACTCCACAGGGGCAGGGATCTTGTCTTTTCTCTTTGCTGTATGATGAACACCCAGGGCAGTACCTGGCACAGAGGAGACGAGAAAGAGAAGGAAGGAGAGACACAGAGGCCAGGTATGATCGCTCATGCCTGTAATCCCAACAATTTGGGAGGTCAAGAGGGATGGACTGCTCGAACCTGGAGAGTTCGAGACCAGCCTGGGCAACATGGTGAAACCCTGTCTCTACAAAGAGTACAAAAAGTAATTGGGCGTGGTGGCATGTGCCTGTAGTCTCAGTGACTTGGAAAGCTGAGTCGGGAGGATTGCTTGAGCCCAGGGGTCAAGGCTGCAGTGAGCAATGATCATGCCACTGCACTCCAGCCTGGGTGACAGAGGGAGACCCTGTCTCAAAAAAAGAAAAGAGAAAGAGAAGGAAGGAGGGGGAGAGAGAGGAAAGAAAGAAAAAGAAAGGAGGAGGGAAGGAGGAAGGAGAAAGAGGAAATGGAGGGAAGGGGAGAAGGAAGGAGAGAAGAAGGAAGAGAGGGAGGAAAGGAGAAGGGAGGAAAGAAAGAAGGAGACAGGGAGGGGGAAGAAATAGAAAGGAGGAAGGAATTCTAACTCCATATTATCAAGGTGACAGAGGAGTAGCCTAAAATAAGAAATTGGTTGTTGTACCTAGAGCAAGAGATTCTGTCAGGGAGCAGTGAAACAACTAGGCTTTTTTTTGTTTTTTGTTTTTGAGATGGAGTTTCGCTCTTGTTGCCCAGGCTGGAGTGCAATGGGCAGTCTCGGCTCACTGCAACCTCTGCCTCCCGCGTTCAAGCAATTCTCCTGCCTCCAAGCAATTCTCCTGCCTCAGCCTCCTGAGTAGCTGGGATTACAGATGTGTGCCAGCATGCCAGGCTAATTTTGTATTTTTAGTAGAGACTGGGTTTCTCCATGTCAGTCAGGCTGGTCTCAAACTCCCGACCTCAGGTGATCCGCCCGCCTTGGCCTGCCAAAGTGCTGGGATTACAGGCGTGAGCCACTGTGCCCAGCTTTCGCATTTCTTTAAAATCTATCCATTCATGTGCTCCTTTAGTCAAAACAAAAGGCAATGTCTAGTAATGATGCCAGGATAAGGAGTAGGCTACATTGGATTCCAATCAAAGGAGGCATGAGTCACTGAAAAACCATCATCATTTGTTGGCTGCTTTCTTCTATAGTTTCTGAACAATAAATAAGAAGGATTGCCCAATCTTATTACTTGGCATAACAAACCAGGTAAGCACACTTGATGATTCAATTCCATTTGGAACCGATACTACACATTAAAGAAACAAAACTAACATTGGTGTTCAGCTGAGTGCTGTCCAATGAGCCTTTGCCTCCACTGTGTCGTGCTGGGCATGCCGCTATAATTTTAAAGGTAATGACTGTTATAGTACCACCTCGTATTCATGTGAGTTCACCTGATTCAGGCTTCCACCACTCTTGAAAGTCATTTTAATTATCTCGTTTAATGACCTTCACCTTGCAGGAAGGAAACAGAGACATGAAGAGGTTAAGATACGTGACGAGGTCTCAGGTCCAGGCAGGGAAAGAGTGACTTGTTCTGGAGCCTGGGAGCCCACCCACACAATCAGCCACAGTCACCCAGATCTGCCTGCTCTGGTGAGAGAAAGGAGGGGAAATAAAACAGCAAGCCTTTTCTTTCCTCCTCACATCTGTTCTCAGGACTCATTTCCTGTCTAACTCAGAGTCACCTTAGATCCTTAAAAGTGACTGGAACCAAGTCACCAAAAAAAAAAAAAAGCAATTATTTTTCAAAATATGAAGCCTTCTTTGGGAGAAGGTGGCTAAAAAATATGGGAGAAAAGGCTAGAACAACTGTCTGGGACATTTTCTAATATGTTATTTTCACCGCCCCTTCCCTCAAAGGTCAACAAGATACTCCACTGTGGAAGTTTCCTCAAAAGTAGTTCATGTGGATGTCTCCGAAACTCCAGAGGGCTTCTCTAAGTCCTACTCCAGGCCGATCGTCATGCAATCTGTTATCTTCCTTTCCAACTGTTTTCTCAGGCATTTTTTTTTTTTTAATAGGGTCTTACTGTCGCCCAGGCTGGAGTGCAGTGGTGTGATCACAGCTCGCTGGAGCCTGACCTCATGGGCTCAAGTGATTCCTCCCACTTCAGCCTTCCATGTAGCTGGGACTATAGGCATGTGCCACCCAGCTGAGTTTTACATTTTTTGTAGAGATGGGATTTTGCTATGTTTCCCAGGCTAGTCTTGAACTTTTGGGTTCAAGCAATCTGCCCATCTCAGCATCCCAAAGTGCTGGAATTACAGGTGTGAGCCATAGTGCCCAGCCAGACTAAGTTCTAATCTATTGAGAGTTGGAATCTAAGTGCTGGAATCCAATGCAGAAACTATGTAAGATTTCAATCTGTCATATGTCTACTATCTTCCTGAGACAGGCCATTGAAAGTCAAATTCCACTGTCATTTGTTTAAGGGGAAAAAAGATATATGAATGTATATATTTGTAAACACAAAGATGATTTCTGAAAAGATAACCAATAAACTAGTGATGGCCAGTGCCTTTGGGTAGGAGAACTAGGTAACTGGGATAAAAGGAGGCAGGAAGACTGACACTTTTTTTTTTTTTTTGAGACAGGGTCTCACTCTGTTGCCCAGTGCACTGGTGAGATCTCAGCTCACTGCAACCTCCGCCTCCCAGGCTCAAGCAATCCTCCCACCTCGGCTTCTCAAGTAGCTGGGATTACAGGCCTGTGCCACCATGCCCAGCTAATTTTTTGTAGTTTTTGTAGAGATGGGGTTTTGCCATGTTGGCCAAGCTGGTCTCGAACTCCTGGGCTCAAGCGATCCTCCTATCTTAGCCTCCCAAAGTTCTGGGATTATGGGCATAAGCCACGTCACCTGGCTCAGACTGACACTTAATACCCTTTTGTACCTTTTGAAGGTTGTACCATTTGCATGTATTACTTATTCCAAAATTAAATGAAAAAAACAAAATAATAGGTGGAACAAAACCGAAGCTTGGAAACTGTGGGAGCTCTTTATCAGGAAATAACAAACATGACGGTATCACATCTTGACTTTTCAGTGATGGTCGACAACAGAAGCATTTACCAGATAGTGAGCTCCCCACATGCAAGCGGCAACTTTAATTGTACCATAAATCTTTGCCCTTGCATTAGTTATCTGTTGCTGCCTAACAAAATACCCTGAAATTTAGCAGTTCGAACCAGAAGTATTTATCATCTCGGTTTCAATGGATCAAGAACCTGGGTATGGCTCAGGATCTCCTCGCAAGGCTGCAGTCAAGGTGTGTGCCAGGGCTGCAGTCATCTAAAGGTCTGCCTGGGGAGATCCACCTCCAAGCTCACTCACAGGGTTGCTAGCAGGATTCTGTACTCATGGGCTGTTGGCCAGAGGCCAGCTTCAGTTCCTTGCCATGAATGTCTCTCCCTGGGGCAGCTGGCTTCTCTTACAGCAAGTGAGAGGGTGAGAGAGCAGCAGCAAGAGGAAAGTGGGATGTTTCTGTGCCCCAGCCTCAGAAGTGACATCCCATAACTGTGGCCATATTTTATTCACTAGAAGGGCATCACTAGCTCTAACCCCTGCTCAAGGGAGGGGATTTCCCAGAAACAGAAGAAATCACAAATTACACTTAACAAGAATCTTGAGATATTTTAGAAAGGTTCCAAATTTGGTCAAAAGTAGCTTGAGAAGGCTCTTACGGACCAAGCATAAGAAGTCTAGCAGGGCTGGGTGTAATGGCTCGCACCCGCAATTCCAGAACTTTGGGAGGCCGAGGTGGGCAGACTGTTTGAGCCCAGGAGTTTGAGACCAGCCCAAGCAACATAGCAAAACCCCATCTCTACAAAAAATACAAAAATTAGCTAGGCATGTGCTTGTAGTCCCAGCTGCTCTGGAGGCAGAAGTGAGAGGATCGCTTGAGCCTGGGAGGTCGAGGTTACAGTGAACCATTACTGCACCACTGCACTCCAGCTGGGTGACTGAGTGATACCCTCTCTCAGAAAAAAAAAAAAAAAAAAAGAAGAAGTCTAGCAGCAGAGAGAAATTACTTCACTCAAACCAGCATCGAGAGAGGCAGATAATTAGGAGCACTCACAGACAGAGCTGAAAGGCTCCCAGAAGGAGCAAAAATAAAATGTAAAATTAACCTTTGAAATCCAAAGTTAGTGTCAGGTATAGCCTAATGTTCACTTTTTAATGTTAGCAACACCGAACATGGTATTTCTACCTCATTTTTGAGGTAGAATAATTATCCATTCTTAACTTTTGTAATGAAAGAAAAAATAGGGCAGGGCGCAGAGGCTCACGCCTGTAATCCCAGCACTTTGGGAGGCCAAGGGGGGTGGATCATGAGGTCAGCAGTTCGAGATTAGCCTGACCAACACGGTGAAACCCCGTCTCTACCAAAAATACAAAAAAATTAGCTGGGTGTGGTGGCAGACGCCTGTAATCGCGGGGACTTGGGAGGCTGAGGCAGAAGAAGTGCTCGAAAACCCGAAGGCAGAGGTTTCAGTGAGCCGAGATTGCCCACTGCACTCCAGCCTGGGCAATAAGAGCAAAACTCCATCTCAAAAAAAAAAAAGAAAAAAAACATAGGTAAATTAACACTTATAATATTAAACAGTCCCTTTTGGCTAAACCTGTCATAAATCACCACAGCATATAAATAAATGCTAGAGCTTAGATGGTGAATAAACCAACTGGCCTTGAAGCCCATGTTTCTAATTCTCATAACAGATTTATTATGAATCTCAAATTTCACAAATTTGTCTATCTATGTAAAATTGTTTTGGAAGATGTCAATAAATGTAGAGAAATGTTTAAAATCTGAAGTTAGAAAAAGGTAAACATTAGTTTTTAATCTTTTGCTTACTTGGGTAAACCCTTGAAAGGATTAAAAAATATCCAACTTGCGAAATTTGTTTAAAGTCCTTTTAAAATAAAAATGTATAATTAATATACATTTATGTATAAAACATAAATGTATAATTACTCTAAACCTAACTGAAGACTTTGTAGAATTCACCCAGTTTGAAAACAGACGTCTTCTGGCCTGTCTCCAAAGTCACTATGCACAGCTGTGGGAAACATCCTGTTGTACGTTTACATATATTAACAGCTTTGGGAATTTCACAATTAAAACTATGGTGGGCTGGCTTCCAATTCAGGCAGGCGGGTGTGGGGGTGTGGAGAGTGGGCGAACCGGAAATGAAAACAAGCTTCTCGAAAGATGGAGGGAAAGGAAGTCATAATTACTTAGCAATCAGGAGTCCATACAGTTTGCCAGTTCTAAACGCTGGAGGGATTTCATTTAAATTCTAAGAAATACACTTGTTCAATCCTTACATTTTGCAACCTTCAAAATCTCTTAATTGACTTCAACCAAGAAGTTGCCTGATGGAGGTAATATTGTACACGATAGGTAAAAAACCTTTATTTTTTCTGTGGACAGTTTCACCCCAGTAGAAGGAAGCTGTGGTTTCACCTTTCTCTCTTTTGTTTTTCCAGCATGCCCACCCCTCCTCCTGACATAACTGATTAGGAAAATGATTTCCAACTGGTCAAGAGCCCAGCCTCAATAGCCACGTCTCTGATTCCATCCGAATTTCTACAGAAGACAATTTCCTTGTCTCAACAAGGTATGTATGATATATGTGGCCTGGTCAGTGGCCGGCTGCTCAAACAGAGCTGTGTTTGGGTCAGTCCACTGTTTAAAATGTTAAAATCAGACATGAAGACCGTTCACATAACCACTGCCGGTCAGATATGAGTAATCTCCAAGAATACCAAAAAAGGAAGCTTAAATGCTGATTGGTCTTCTTCAAAATCACTTGGGAAACTCCAGAAAGGGAAGGGATAAAACACAGGAACTTCTACTTTTTCAAAGTCTCCTGAGGTGATTTTTAATCCTCAGAAGTTGGGACTGAGTTCCTGATCTAGGTTGAAGTGTAATGTGAATTCCATTCTTGCCAGTAGGTGAGTTACTTTGATCATTATCTTTATTCTTGAGAATAGAATAAATAGATTCTTATATCTATTTCACTCCATCTGGAGAGAGCTTTGTTGAGTTTTGGCACACTGCAGCATTGTTAAAATCACAAAACAGAACCACCTATTTTTGAGCTATATAGGTTATTGGAAAAAAATCTCCAAAATTCTTTATTTTTACAAGAGGAATCCAGAGCTCAGAAAGATTAGGGGAGGTGAGAGTGCTGAACTTGTATTTAGTCTCCCTGTGCCTCAGTGTCTCCATCTGTAAAGTGGAAATTAATATATTCATTAATTAATCAGTTATTGAATGCCTACTAGGTTGTGGACTTTAGGGATGAAGAAGATATGGTGATCTCTCACTATAACTTAAATCCTAACACAGACTGTTACAGTTCAATGTGGGAAACATAGGCAGGTACAGTGGCTCGCACCAGTAATTCCAGCACTTTGGGAGGCCGAGATGGGAGGATAACTTGATGTTGATGCCAGGAGTTTGAGACCAGCCTGAACAACATAAGGAGACCCCCTGTCTGTACAATATATATTTTTTTTAATTAGCCAGGCATGGCGGCACACACCTGTAGTCCTAGCCACTCAGGAGGCTGAGGCTGGAGGATGGCCGGAGCCCAGAAATTTAAAGCTGCAGTGAGCTGTGTATGATCAGGCCACTGCACTCCAACCTGGGCAACACAGCAAGAACCCATCTCTAAAAAACAGTAATAATAATATTTAAAACACAGTAAATACCAGGAGAAGACAAATATGCTCAGATTGCAGTGGGAGCTTGGCAAAACCATACCTAACCCAGCCTGGGAAGCACATGGGAGGCCTCTGCCATAGGCCAGAAAGCTGCTGCAGTGAAATCCATTTAATTGGAGAATGGAGCAGAAAGGGTAGAAGATGCAAAGTTGACCTGCTGTCTATAGAATCTGCGAAAATAAGATGAAGCAATGGTTTGCCAGCAGCAAATAACTACACATATATGAGCTATGAAATTAAGTAAAATTAATCAAGGCCACCCACAGCTGCTGCATTGCAGACGCCAATCCAGCATCCTTAAGTTACACCATTCATTTATTTCCATCATTTTCCCCACGGGTTTATATCTAGACATTTCCATAAACCCAAGTAAATTTTTTATGCATGTAGGCATCCTATTAAGAGTCTACTCTTTATAGGGTGTCTACTTTCCAAGCTGTTCACTGTCTTGACTATGCACGAGAGAATCAGCCAGGTTTATCCCAGATTGACTAATAAGACTCTCTGGCAAGGAGAACTCAGGCATCAATGTTTTTGATGCTTCCCAGGTGAACTTGAGAATCTCATTTATCAAAAAGTCAAGAATGAATGGCGCGCGCACACACACAGACAGAAAATTCTTCAGTCACCTCTGGTTTATGCATTTTTAGAAAGGCTCCAGATAATGTGAAATCTATTTGTTTGAGCCTTGACTATAATATGATTCTTTTAGGAAAACAGATTTACTGTCTAAATGATACCTGGCTCAGATTAATTCTAGTTTGTCTTTTTTTTTTTTCTGATGGAGTCTCACTCTTGTTGCCCAGGCTAAAGTGCAATGGTACAATCTTGGCTCACTGCAAACTCGCCTCCTGGGTTCAAGCAATTCTTGTGGCTCAACCTCCCAAGTAGCTGGGATTACAGGCGCCCACCACCACGCCCAGCTAATTTTTTTTATATTTAGTAGAGATGGGGTTTCACCATGTTGGCCTGGCTGGTCTTAAACTCCTGAGCTCAGGTGACCTGCCAGCTTAGCCTCCCGAAGTGCCAGGATTACAGGCGTGAGCCCCCGTGCCCAGCCTAGTTTGTCTTTTCTAAAGATGCACTGGCTGATGGGAGGCAGGGACGTTCCTAGAAATATGACAGGTGACAGAGAACACACTGTCCAGGTTAAGAATGTGCTACAGAGAGACTATAAAATAGAAACTGTAAAGATTACAGGGGAAAGAGGGCATCTGATGGAACACAGGCATGGATAAAATAATATTTATGTATCTTTATGTTTAACAAAAGTGCTAACATGCTTACTGTGGTCCTTTGAAACTGATGACAGGCACACAACAGGGTGGACACATATGGTTTAACAAACAAGTCTTTTTTATGTATTTATTTCCTTTAATAATATAGAAAGACTGCGAGGAATAAGAACTTTAAAAATATCAAATATGCCTGGTAGATGCTGCCTTAAGTGAAGCAAGACTCCTGATATTCACAAGAAGAGACAATATAAAAGGAAATTGAGGGCCAGACATGGTGGCTCATGCCTGCAATCCCAGCAATTTGGGAGGCCAAGGCAGGTGGATCACTTGAGGTCAGGAGTTCAAGATCAGCCTGGCCAACATGGTGAAACACCATCTCTACTAAAAATACAAAAATTAGCCAGGCATGCGCCTGTAATCCCAGCTACTCAGGTGGCTGAGGCAGGAAAATTGCTTGAACTGGGAGGCGGAGGTTGCAGTGAGCTGAGATCGCGCCACTGAACTCCAGCCTGGGTGGCAGAGCAAGACCCTGTCTTAAAACAAATAATAAAAGTAAAACTAAAAAAGGAAATTAAGCATTGAAGAAAACACAGAAGCTGTCTCCTCTACCATACATTGAAGGGCACATGGTGACAGAGCTGTTGTCATTTCAACTGTATTTCTGGGCTTCCCCTGTTCTCTACATCCTTGCTACTCAAGAAAGAAAGAGGAGCAGAGGGCATAACTCAGGAGGGACTCCTACTTTAACTTTAACTGGGGTGGGCAGAGACTACGCTGAAGAAATGACACTTTAGCCAAAGGCAAAAGATAAGGAGCCATTCAGAGGAAGAGCTTTTCAAGCGAGAAAGCAGCAAATCTGAAGTTCCTGGGACAGAAAGGGACTCGTCATGCTTCAGAAACTGAAGTAGAAAAATAATGGAATTTGCAGGGGGAAGCCAGGGTCGGGGCAGGCTGGGCATGGTGAGCTGTGGAGAGAAGGTGGCTGTTGTTAAAACCACAGCATGAGCTACTGAAAGGGTTGGCAGGATCTGAGTGGGTACTCTGGTTTGGAAGGGGCGGGGTAGAAACGTAGCCCTCACGGGAAAAGGCTACTGGAATGGTCCAGGAGAGGGAGGATGACAGCTTGAACCTCATGGATGGCAGCGGAGAAAGAGGTTATTGGGTGGAGTCAAGGTCTTCCAGAGGTAGAAGCAACAGGCCTTGGAGATGGATTGGAAATGAAGGCGGGGTGCGGTCTGGAAGAGAAAGGGGTCAGAGATCGAGTCCAGGCTTAAGCCAGAAGGCTTAAGCACCAGCTAGAGGCGTATCATCTTCTCAACTGATGTCAGAGTTCAGTGCTCATGGTGCTGCGTTTAGGGTCATGCAGGAGAGTATGAAATGTGCCTATGACTAAGTCCTGCGGGACCATAGCGTTTTAAGAGGACTCCTACCCATGGTTTAGGGTAGAATTCCTCAACCTCAACCCTAGTGACATTTTGGGTAAGATACTTCTTTGTTGTGGAGGCTGACCTGCATATTGTAGGATATTTAGAAGTATCCCTGGCCTTGACCACTAGACACTTGTAGCATCCTGAATTGTGGCAACTTAAAATAATCTCCAGGGAGCAAAAGTCACATCTGGTTGACTAAGTTAGGTATACTTTTACAAAGTCTTTAATAAACTGCTGCCTGTCTTCCGCCTCAAAAAGTTCACAGACAGGCCAGGATAAGAGCTTCACAAATCATTTCAACTTTCTCAAGTTCCGGCTTTGTTGACAAGCACCTAAAATTGACTTTTAAAAACCAGACCTAGTATTAAGGTGGATGCTGCCTCATCGAATTAGGAAACAATTGGAGTTATACTAACCCCAAAATACACAAGATCTTGAAAACTCTTTATCCTTTGTCTTTCGACAACACCATAAACCCCAAAATAGAACAATGAGTGGATATAGCTGTTAGCTGGTTTTTCCCCTGTATGTAAATATTTCATAGCTCAGAGTTATAGGATGGCGTTTATTTCCAAGTACCATTTGTAAAAATATCTTTAACCCAAACTAAAATGCCACAAGAGTCCATTTTTTCCCAAGTAGATGCTTAAAAAAATTCCTGGTATTTTTGTTGCGTTTCCAAAATATGGCAGTAAGTACCAAAAGTTAGTGCAAAATCTTTAAATATCTATTTTTGTTGTTGTTGTTGTTTGTTTGTTTTGTTTCTTGAGATGGAGTCTTGCTCTGTTGCCCAGGCTGGAGTGCAGTGGTGCGATCTTGGCCCACTGCAAGCTCCACCTCCTGGGTTCAAGTGATTCTCCTGCCTCAGCCTCCTGAGTAGCTGGGATTTCAGGCACACGCCACCATGCCTAGCTAATTTTTGTATTTTTAGTAGAGATGGTGTTTCACCATGTTGGCCAGTCTGGTCTCAAACTCCTGACCTCAAGTGATCCACCCGCCTCAGCCTCCCCAAGTGTTGGGATTACAGGCGTGAGCCACTGTGCCCGGCTGTAAGTATCTATCTGTATTTGTGACTATTTTACTAAGTTATGAAGTCTAAGAAAGAACTTGATTATTCTCCTCTGGCAACTTAGCAAGGAGTAAAAGTCATAAAATTCACTTAATTAAGCTATGGTGGATTCTTTTTATTGTAGAGTCACTATAAAAATAGCCAACAATTATTGGTTCGATGTTGTTCAATGGCCTTCTCTCTTGTAAAATGTGCCTTTAATAATGGCAGCTAATGCTAGTGCCTCTCAGTGTGGAAAGGCATGTTTCTGACTTCACTATTTAATATATAATTATAGAACAGCTGCTACAATTTAAGACCCGCGCTGGGGGCTGAGCTACAACATGAGTCTTGCCAAGGTGCTATTCTCACCAAGGTGGCCACTAATGTAAACACAGACAAGTAGACCAGCAATGACAATATAACTCAGGGATGCTACACCCCTGGGCCCACATCTGTCCTGCTTCTCACCTGCTTAAGGTGACAGGACTAAGCAATCCTAACGCATCTTTTCCTGCTGTGGCTGGACATGACCTCAGAATCCTGCTCATCAAACACCTCTCAGCCAGGGATTCTCAATCTGGAGCAGGCACCAGAATCACCTGGAAGTTTTGTTAGGACACTGACTGCTGGGTCTTAACCCCAGAGCTTCTGAGTCAGCGAGTCTAGAGTGTAACCCCCAGTTGTGCTGATGTTGCTGGTCCAGGACCATACTTTGAGAACCAGTGTCTAGGCAACCACCACTGATCAAGCCACATCTGAGATAAAAGCCAGCTACCACTTCTGAGATGGTACCACCCATGCTAGGATGAGAATGGACAGGGAACCACCAGAACAAAGGAGGGGTCCCTCACTTTGGTGTGGGAAAGCCAAGGAATCAGAAAATCTTCCAGGAGGAGGTAGCACCTCCTGGAATATTTGCAACTATACGATGCTCAGAGCTAGTCTAAAAATGGTGCCTGTAATAGTCAGAGAAACAAGCACAGAAAACAAAAATCCCAGGATCACCTTTTAAGTGGAGACCAATTGGTCCAGGGCGGAGGAGGGGAGAATCCACTAAATTTAACATAAACAGGACATTTGAGCTGAGAATGTTGCTGGGTATCTTCTGATCTAAGCCCCTTTATTTATTTTATTTCTTTTTTTTTGAGATGGAGTCTAGCTCTGTTGCCCAGGCTGGAATGCAGCAGTGCAATCTCGGCTCACTGAAACCTCTTGAATCCCGGGTTCAAGAGATTCTCCTGCCTCAGCCTCTTGAGTAGCTGGAATTATAGGCATGCACCACCACGCCCATCTACTTTTTGTATTTTTATTGGAGACAGGGTTTCACCATGTTGGCCAGGCTGGTCTCAAACTCCTGACCTCAAGTGATCCACCCACCTCGGCCTCCCAAAGTGCTGGGATAACAGGTGTGAGCCACCGTGCCCAGCGAAGCCCCTTTATTTCAATAACAAAATGTGTTCTTCTAATAGTTCATGAAAACTAGAAACACAAAAAAATGTTAAAGGGTGTTTTTAAAAATTAAGGTTTGCTTGAAAGAGATATTATTATCTTTTTTAATGTCTAGTAAGGGGTATTGAAATACAGCAGATATGAAGAACAGTATCAACTTTGGAACAGAAAAATGACCCCTAACAACTTAGAGCTTAGACAAATTTGAGAGTTTACAAAGACTGCCAGACAGGATGTTATGTTAGAAATACATTTAAGCAATATTAAAATAAGTATTCAAATACAAAATTTTGAAACTTTGTAATATTCATATTAAATTCTAAGGGTATTCTGGACCGGAAATCATTGTATAACGCCTAAGATATCATGGTAAACAAAATTTTACGAGCAAATAAAATGTACTTTAGTTCTCGCAATGGTCACCAATCTTTATATACCCTTAGTCCTCTGCCAAGTGCAATTAAAGCCATTTTATGCTTACTGATTTCCTTATGACACACACAAAAGAACCTAAAAGATGACATAACTTCATCTGATAAGAAGTTCTGGGTCTAAGAGCTCCATCTAGAACACTGCAATGGGGCTCCATCTAGAACAGTGGAGCTCCATCTAGAACACTGCGGGTGCGGGTCCATCTAGAACACTGCGGGTGGAGCTCCATCTAGAACACTGCAGGTGGAGCTCCATCTAGAACACTGCGGGTGCAGCTCCATCTAGAACACTGCGGGTGGAGCTCCATCTAGAACACTGCG
>NC_045451.1:21769638-21791728 GCF_002776525.5 Piliocolobus tephrosceles | reverse complement strand
GGAGCTCCATCTAGAACACTGCGGGTGGAGCTCCATCTAGAACACTGTGGGTGGAGCTCCATCTAGAACACTGCGGTGGGGAGCGTTGGCTCCGCTATACCATTTCCTCTTGTAATTTTGGCTTCTTTGCCATGAGCTTCTTTTTCAAAGCTGGCTTTGAGAGTCCATTGATTGCTGATATTGACAGATTTTTAATTTTTAAAAAGTCTATTACTTTAAAAATGCTCTAAAGTTTGTCAAACCTTGGGGGTTAGGTACCTTTTTGAATGTCAGTATTTTTTCTGGAGGTTTAACATCTATCAAAATAGAGAAAAAATACCTTTAAAATACATAAGCCTCATTTGAAATTTTGTAAATCTTCTAAAGGGTCCTATATAGTATCCATTGTGTAGACATAACAGTACTGGATAAAAGTGAGTATTAGTCCCAGATACTTGGGAGGCAGAGGTGGGAGGATCCCTGGAGCCTAGGGCTTTGAGGCTGCAGTGAGCCATAATTAGACACTGCACTCCAGCCTGGGCAACAGAGTGAGATTCATCTCTAAAACAAGACAAAGTGAGTAGGGAATGAACAAAATAAAGCCTATTATATATCCCTGCTACCAGAAACACATATATTTTATTGTCATCTGGACCTACAATGCTTGAAATTATTTACAACCTGTAAATTTTAAAATTGGAAGCTTATGACAAATGAGGTCACAGAGAGGCATGGAATTACAATGAGAGGGCATCCTATAAAACATCAGGTCCATCATTTGAAGCACGAAAAATTGGACCTTAGAAAATTAACCGGCCGTGCATGGTGGCTCCCAACATTTTGGGAGGCCAAAGCGGGAGGATCACATGAGGCCAGGAGTTCGAGACCAGCTTGGCCAACAGGTGAAACCCCATCTCTACTAAAATTACAAACAATTAGCTAGGCGTGGTGGTGCACGTCTGTAATCTCAGCTACTTGGGAGACTGGAGCACGAGAATCGCTTGAACCCGGGAGGCAGAGGTTGTAGTGAGCCGAGATTGCTCCGCTGCACTCCAACCTGGGTGACAGTGAGACTCTACCTTAAAAAAGAAAGAAAGACAGAGAGAGAGAGAGAGAAAAAAAAAAGAAGAGAAAGAAAGAAAGAAAGAAAGAAAGAAAGAAAGAAAGAAAGAAAGAAAGAAAGAAAGAAAGAGAAAGAAAGAAAGAAAGAAAGAAAGGAAGGAAGGAAGGAAGGAAGGAAGGGGGGAGGGAGGGAGGAAGGGAGGGAGGAAAGAAAGAGAAAGAAGGAAAAGAAAGAGAAAAAAGAAAAGAAAATTAACTGCTCATCACTGAACTAGAGGTTAGGAGAAGAGTACCCTAACCCACTTCCTGGCACCACCCACTCCCCCAAACCCTGCTTCCCTTGTGTTTCTCATCTATTCCATGGGGATAATTCCTATCCTGCCAACTCCCAAATGAGGAGATTTTAAAACTATGAAGTGCTTTAAAAATGTAAAGAATTGCTATTATTAGCTGAGGTCAGCCAACCATTCAGTGACTCACCAGAGCTGACATCTCCTGGGCTTGTTTCCCAAAACCGGGCTGCTGTTTATTACAAATCATAGTTATTAAAGATGGAAAAAATATCACAACACAGCCCTTTTAGGAGAATAGGAAAATCAGTCCTCCTCCCACTCCCACCCCCAAATGCAACAAAATGCTTGGCAGATCCAGGAGTTTCTATAAGGAGCTTGAATATACAGGAAGTCCACAAATTACAAATGATTTTGTGTTCCAAGAGTTCATTTCTGGGTGGGTTACCAGATGAAATATAGGACACAGAGTTATGTTGGACATTAACATAAAGAACACATCATTTTCAGTATAAGTCAGTCTCAAACATTGCATAGGATATAGTTATACTAAAAAAAATTACTCATCGTTTGTCTGAGATTCAAACTGAACTGTGTCCTGTATTTTTATTTGTTAAATTTGGCAACCCTATCTCTGAGTCATTTGGATCGATTTTCCAACCTTCCCCTATGAGTTCTTGGAAAGAACCTTTGCCTTGTGAGTCTGGAAACACGACTGCAATTTCTGGTTTTGTCAATTACTAGTTCTGAGACTTCAGGCAAGTTATAATTCCTTTGCTTGCAAAAAGAGACGAGGAAATTAATACACCATGGGACTAAGTGGGTCAGTACAACATGTGGAAATACAGTACATTGAGCACAAAAGCAGCACTACTTTGTTATACCACCCCACACACGTGAAAAGAGTGATTTGGTTTTTAAGTCAGGCCACACAAGCCAATTTTAAAAGTCGGTTTTCTACAAGAAATTCCCTGGCTTTAGCAAGTTCCTATACCATACAAAGCGCCCCTTTCCCACATATGAGAACGTTTTGAGCCATGTATGGTGGTCTTGTCCACTAGGCAGCTCTGCATCAGCCCTCCACCCTGTCATCTTTGTCCATAAAGCAGGGCTTGTGACTTTGCACAAATGCTTTTTTTTTTTTTTTCTCACATGTACATACTTTGGGGCCAAAAAATAGTTGATTACTTTACAAAAATTAGTCCAAACTAAAAGGCTGATACCACAATAGGAAGCACTGGCTTCTGAAGCGTTTCCAGCATCCACAAGCAGCTCCTTAAACTCAATCCTATGCTGCAATTCCTAAAATTGTGTCTCCAGCCCAGACTTCTGAATCACCAATGCTTGACCTCCGACCACACCCAGGTGTCCCAGCAACTCAAACTAAACATGATCGAAGCTACGTTCATCTTCTAAAACTACTCCTTCGCCTCAGTGACACCATCACCTTTTGTCACTTATGTTAGAAATCTGAGAATTGTCGACAATTCTCTTCTTTTACATCTTCAAATCCAGCCCATCACGAAGACCAGGATTCCCCTTGTGAAGTGCAGCTCCTACCTTCCACTTCTCATCCCCACTCCCGTTATTGGGCCCAAGCCCCCACGCTCTCTCTCTCATGGACACTGCAGCAGCCTCCCAAATTTCCTCTCCTTGCTTCTGGCCTCATTTCCTGCCCCACCCACCCCACCCCCACAAACAACCCATTCCCCATATCATAGTCTCTGGATTATCAGCCAAAACCAGGAATCAAATCACATCACTCCATTGCTTAAAAATATGTTAGTGACTTCCTATCAGGTTCTCTGCACTTTGGTGCCTGCCTCCCTCATACAATGGCAGCCCCAGCTGTCACCCCCGGTATTCTGGCCTCTCACAATTCCTAGAGCACAGCACTAAGCTCTCACCCACCCCAGGGCCTTTGTACATGCTGTTCCCATTGACTGGACCACTCTTCCCCTGACTGGTACCTGCTTATCCTCTAGGTCTCAACTTAAGTATAATCTCCTTCAAGAGGCCCCACTCCCTGGGCCATTTTTAAAATTATGCTAAAATAGACAAAGCATAAAATTTACCGTTTTAACTACTTTTATTTTATTTTATTTATTTTATTTTATTGAGACAGAGTCTTGCTCTGTTGCCTAGGCTGAAGTGCAGTGGTGCAATCTCCGCTCACTGCAACCTCCACCTCCTGGGTTCAAGCAATTCTCCTGCCTCAGTCTCCTGAGTAGCTGGGATTACAGGCATGCACCACCACACCTGGCTAATTTTTGTATTTTTTAGTAGAGATGGGGTTTCACCATGTTGGCCAGGCTGGTGTTGAACTCCTGACCTTAGGCAATTTGTCCACCTCGGCCTCCCAAAGTGCTGGGATTACAGGCATGAGCCACCACGCCCAGCCTTTAATGCCTTCTAAGTGATATTAAGTGCATCCACATGATTCTGCAATTACCACCACCACCCATCCCTAGAAATTTTTCATCTTCCCAAAGTGAAACTCAGGGTCCATTAAACACTAAGTCCCCATTCTCCCCTGGCCCAGCCCCTGGCAACCACTGCTCAATTTTCTGTCTCTATGAACTTGACAATTCTGAATACTTCATATAAGTGGAATCGCAAAATATTTGTTTGTCCTTTTGTGTCTCACTTATTTCATTTAGCATAATGTCTTCAAAGTTCATCCATGTAGCATGTATTAAAATTTCCTTCCTTTTTTCTTTTTCTTTTCTTTTTTTTTTCTGAGGCCGAGTTTCACTCTGCTCTCCCTGCTGGAGTGCAGTGGTACGATTTTGGCTCGCCGTAACCTCCGCTCCTGGGTTCAAGTGATTCTTGTGTCATAGCCTCCCGAGTAGCTGGGATTACAGGTGTCCACCGCTACGCCTGGCTAATTTTTGTATTTTTAGTAGAGACAGGGGTTCACCATGTTGGCTAAGCTAGGTCTCGAACTTCTGGTCTCAAGTTGTCTCCCAGACTTGGCCTCCCAAAACGCTGGGATTACAGGCATAAGCCTCCGTGCTCAGCAAAAATTCCCTTCATTTTTAAGGCTAAGAGATATCCTAATCACATGGATACACCAATTTTGTTTATTCATTCATTTGTCAGTGGATGCCTGGGTTCCTCCTAGGCCATTTTAAAGTAAGTCCTCATTATTCTCTTAGAAATATCTTATTTTTCTTTAAGGCCCTTATCATAGATTATAATTCTAATATCAAATTGTTTCATGTCTCTTTTGTTCAATATTTTGTTTAGTGTCTATCTCTCACTGAACTCTCAACAACCCTGTAAGCTCCCTGAGGGGAAGGGCATGTCTGCTTTGTCCCTCACTGTATTTACTGGCAGTACCTGGCAATGTAGTGGGTATTTAATAAGTAATTGTTGAATCACTAAATGAAAGAAAATCACTAGGCCACCAGAAGGCCCCTTGTCTTTAGAGTCACAGTCACTGTGCACTTTGTAATCAATTGTGAAGGTGAGCAAATGAACACTTACATCCACACACACATATTTGTAGCTCTCTGGGCACAAAACATTCCTTTTATAACATGTCAGTCTATTTGCAACTAGCACACATTTCCATTGCCTGTGCATTTTTTCAAGAATGTATCATGTGCAAAAGTAGCTAGTGTGTTTGACAATATAAAGAAATTAAGTATTGACAAACAATACAATATGGATGAATTTTTTTATTAATTTTTTTTTTTTACAGTTTAAAAAAATTGAGACAGGGTCTCACTATGTTGCCCAGGCTGGTCTCGAACTCCTGAGCTCATGCGATTTGCCCACCTCAGCCCCCCAAAGTGCTGGGATTACAGGTGTGAGCTACCGTACCCGACCATAATATACATTAAAAACGTTATGCTAAGTGTAAAAAGATGATCACAAAAGACCACATATCATACGATTCCATTTATATAAAATGTCCAGGATTGGCAAACCCACAGAAGCAGAAGGTAGATGAGAGGCTGCCAGGGGCTGCAGGGACAAGGAGATAAACGAGGCACAGCTCAAAGGTACACGATTTCTCTTAGTGGGTGATGAGAAGGTTCTAACACAGATTGTGGCAATGGGTGTACAGCTCTGTAAATACACTAAGAACCACTGAATTGTGTATTTGAAAAGGCTGAATTGTATGGTACATGAATTAGATCTCAATATAGTTGTTTAAAACAAAAAATCCACGTGTATGGAGATGGGGAGTGGCTGGAAAGAGCTAAACCCCCCAATTAGGCAAAAGACAAACAGAATAGGGAAGGGGACTAGGGGCTTGTGAGTGGCAATACCTGCGACAGCAGCCCTGGCAGGACAGCCTGTGGGTTACAGACCACCCTCCTGTCAGTGAAGTCAAGTCCTCTGCTTCCTGAAAACCGTCTCTTTTCTAACAATGCCCTTTCCTCCAAACTAGGAAGACAGGCTGACGGTAAACACAAAGTTCTGTGAACCAAAGCCTTATATGTATGTTTCTGAGGAGCCTCTTTATAACCTAATTGCAAGTGATCTGAACACAGCCCAGCGAATTTCCAGCATTTGAAACTCAGATTTCCTTTTGCAACCCAGGTTCTGCCGAGAAGGTTATCTTTGGCTCCTCTCTCTCTCACACCCCACATCTAATCTCTCCGGAAGTCCTGTTGGTACTTCGATCTATCAAAATAAAAGTTGCACGTATGCCTGTGTCCGATCCCCTTCTCTCTGTGTCCTTTCTTCTCTGCCTTTCTCAAGAATCTGACATTTCAGCTCCACAGCTACCATCCTGGTGGACACTACCACCCTGGCAAAAGCTTCCACCCTCACTTGCCCAGCTTTGTCTCCTGCTTGAACTCCTGGATTGGGAGCCTTCTGCCTGGGCGGGTCTTCACACAGATCACGCCACTCCAAGGAGCAATGCCCTGCACTGAGCCTCCATCTTCCAAGAAATCAAAGCCAAAGTCCTTACACAGCCTGGCAAGCTCTGCAAGACCTGGCTCCCCTTCCTCTCTGCCCTTACCTCCTTCTTCTCCTTCCCTTCCCCACTCACTCATTGGAGGAACAGCTAGATAAGCCAAGCACTCTTACCCTAGGGCCTCTGCAGCAAGTTGGCATTAAATAGGGAAGTGGGTGGACACCTAGGGATAGTAGTATTTTTGGTTAGCTTCAAGCTTTGATGAGTTTTTGTGTGTTTTGTTTTACTTTAAAAACCTGCTTTTTAAACATGCAAATCCTTATTTGACTAATTTTCAGGGCACAGTATGAGTATAAACTCATATGAGAGTCTATTGTTCTCTAGAAACTACAGATTAAGGTGTCTTGAACAGATTGACATCTAATTATTACACAAAGGCATCTGGCTTTTATACCAGCACACCTAGAAGCACATTGTTATAGAGGTGGAACATCGGATAACTCTGCCATGCTATAGTCTGTCACTAACCTTTTGCCTTGCCATGGATTCTGCCCTAAGGGGAAAAACAACTCGACATTATTAAAATTAAAAAAAAAAAGTCAATTCTATGTAATATCATCTCTGGAAGGTGGCTGTGGTTAGCAGAGATGGCCAGATGGTGGGGCTACAACCCTGGGGCTTTTACACCCACCCTGACACAGAGGAAAGAGTCACCCATAGCACAGACCCGTTGGATGATAGAATGGCATACGACAGGCATGTGGTGCGTGCCTGTAATCCCAGCTACTTGGGAGGCTGAGGCAGGAGAATCACTTGAACCTGGGAGGTGGAGGTTGCAGTGAGCTGAGATTGCGCCATTGCACTCCAGCCTGGGCGACAGAGGGAAACTCCGTCACAAAAAAAAAAAAAAGAAAGAAAAGAAAAGAAAAGGAAGAAAGAAAGAAAGAATGGCATATGACCGCCAGCTCAGTGAGAGCAGCTGCAGGTGAAAAGTTGAGGCACGTGCTGCCTTCAGGTGTCTTCACCACCACCCTCCTCCCACATTCCCTGCATTCTTATTTCCATGCTACCCTGGAGAAAAGCATGGTAATAAATACTATAATATGCAGCCCTGCCCATCTCATTTATGAAGGATACATTTTACCAAACTGAGTAAGAGGGGCTCAAAAACTGACATGAACAAACAGATACGTGTATGCCCAGGTCCATGGCAGCATTAGTCACAATAGCCAGAGGTGGGCCAGGCGTGGTGACTCACACCTGTCATCTCAATACTAGGAGGCAAAGGCAGGAGGATAGCTTGAGCCCTGGAATTCAGCCTGGGCAACATATCAAGACCCCCATTACACACACACACACACACACACACACACACTTTTTTTAAAATTAGCTGGCTGTGGTGGTGAGTGCCTGTAGTCCCGGACATTTGGGAGGCTGAGGCAGGAGGATGGCTTGAGCCCAGGAGTTCAAAGCTGCAGTAAGCTATGATCACACCACTGCACTCCAGCCTGGGCAACAGAGTGAGACCTTGTCCTAAAAAATTTTTTTTAATTGAAAAAATTACAATAGCCAGAGGTGAAAACTACCCAAATATCCATCACAGATGAATGGGTAAACAAAATGTGGTATGTGCATACAATGGAATATTATTCAGCCCTAAAAAGGAAGGAAATTCTGACTCATGCTACAACGTAGATGAACCTTAAAGATATTACACTAGTGAAATAAGCTAGTCATAAAAGGACAAAGATTGTGTGATTCTACTTAACCTGAGGTACTGTAGAATAGTCAAATTCATGGAGAAAGCAGAATAGAGGTTACAGGGACCAGGAAATAGGAAGAAAAGGGTAGTTACTCTTTCGTGGACAGTGTTTCTATTTGAGATGATGCAAAGTTCTGAAGGTGGATGGTGGTGATGTTTGCACAACAATGTGAATGTACCCAATGCCACTGAATTGTCCACTTAAAAAGGATCAAAATGGTAAATGCTACATTATGTATATTTTACATTAAAAAAAAAAAAAGATCAGGCGCAGTAGCTCACACCTGTAATCCCAACACTTTGGGAGGCCAAGGTGGGCAGATCACTTGAGGTCAGGAGTTCAAGATCAGCCTGGCCAACAAGGTGAAACCCCGTCTCTGCTAAAAATACAAAAATTAGCCCAGTCTGGTGGCCATGCCTGTAATCCCAGCTACTTGGGAGGCTGAGGCAGGAGAATCACTTGAACCCAGGAGGCAGAGGTTGCAGAGAGCCGAGATCGCACCACTGCATTCTAGCCTGGAGGACAGAGCGAGACCCCATCTCAAAAAATAAAAAAATAAAAAATTCCCATGGAATACACTTCAACACTAAGAAGACAAGATCGTGAGGAACCTCTCCTCCTCTCAAAGTTGTACTGGAACAAATCAGGGCACAGATTTTCTTTTAATTCTTACAATCTTTGTAGTCTGATGAACCTCACACACTTAAGAGTCCTTACTGTAACAAAAGTTCTGCAGGTTGCTGGGTGCAGTGGCACATGCCTGTATTCTCAACTACTCGGGAGACTAAGGTGAGAGAATCACTTGAGCTTAGGAGTTCGAGACCAGCCTGGGTAATATCTTGAGACTCTGCCTCTAAATTAGAAACAAATAAATAAACAAAAAAAACTGGAGGTTGTTACAGCATCTGGAAGTTGATACAGCAGCTACTAGTGCCTGACTTAGAGGACTCACACTTTAATTTTTCAATATAAAGATAGAAGCATTATTTCCCAGCATGAAATGTACAAAACCTACACATCTCCCCAGTGAGTGAATATTTAAACCACCCAAGTCAAAGGGTTACCTATGTTGTTGTTGTTGTTTTTGTTTGTTTGTTTTTGAGACAGAGTCTCACTCAGTCGCCAGGTTGGAATGCAGTGGTGCAATCCCAGCTCACTGCAACCTCTGCCTCCCGGATTCAAGCGATTCTCCTGCCTCAGCCTCTGGTATAGCTGGGACTACAGGCATGCGCCACCATGCCCAGCTAATTTTTGTATTTTTAGAAGAGACAGGGTTTCACCATGTTGGCCAGGATGGTCTCGATCTCTTGACCTCATGATCTGCCCGCTTTGTCCTCCCAAAGTGCTGGGATTACCGGTGTGAGCTATGTTCTTATAGAAAATGTTAAGTGTTCCTCCTGGATTTACAGATCATGCACAGAAATCTCAGAGGATCATGTCAGTAATTCACTAAGTTCCAGGAAGAGAAAATAAGGATTTGTACACAAATCACACCACACTCTATAAAATAAATAGTTCATCCAATCCATGGAAACTTCCCTAAACAGCAAGAATAGACATTCTGATACTAAGTGAAGGACAGTATTTAGTGCCTGAGGGTTTCCAAAGAGGATTTTCTAGTGCAGCTCAATTTCAATAAAGGTTAGAAAACTGTTTTCAAACACTGCTTGCACTAAATCAAACAAACCGCAACTCCAGTGGAACGAAAGACACTCGGCAGCAAAGTAACAAAGCCATAAACGACAGCCCTGTCAATAAAGACCAAGCTACCAGCCAAAGGTCAGTCTCCACAGTACTCAATGCAGACGTGCCAGGCTTCTCAATCACACTGGGGGGTTGGTGGCCTTCGCCACTGAAAGGCTGCCCAGGAACACAGGTGACCCTCCCCTCCAGGAATCAATGTCAGACTGACAGCTGGTTTCCCACTCCATCCCCACCACAGCATCCAGGCCCATTTGTCACCTATTAAATGCAAATATACTAGATTGAAAGACTGATAAAGAACACAGATCTTCCAAGCGGAAGTGGCCTGGGCTGTCCCCCAGGACCTAAGGAAACCATCCCTCCATGCAAAGAGGGACAAGGTCCCAAGCAGGAAGAGAGCAAACACCCGATCTGCTTGCTTGCTTGCTTGCCTTCCTTCCTTCTTTTTTTTGAGATGGAGTCTCGCTCTGTCGCCCAGGCTGGAGTACAATGGCAAGGTCTCAGCTCACTACAACCTCTGCCTCCCAGGCTCAAGTAATTCTCCTGCCTCAGCCTCCCGAGTAGCTGGGACTACAGGCACATGCCACCACACCCAGCTAATTTTTGTATTTTTCATAGAGACGAGGTTTCACTATGTTGGCCAGGCTGGTCTCGAACTCCTGACCTCATGATCCACCCACCTCAGCCTCCCAAAGTGTTGGGATTACAGGGGTGAGCCACCGCGCCAGGCCTCTGATCTGCTTTCTCACCAAAGAAGAAACCCAACTCAGGCCCTCTGTGAACCCCACAGACTTCCATGAAGCAGAGAGGTTCTCTGTCATTAGCAATGCCTACCCAGGATCCACAACTAAGAAGACCACAGAGAGCAATGAGCCTTTCAAGAAGCCACAGGGTTCAGAAGCTGTCGAGTTTTAAACAGAGTAGTAATTAAAAAACAAAACAAAAAAACAGGAGTGTGGGTCAGGCATGGTGGTTCACACCTGTAATCCCAGCATATTGGGAGGCCCAGGCGGGAAAACTGCTTGAGCCTAAGAGTTCAAGAGAAGCCTGGGCAACATGGTGAGACCCTGTCTCTACAAAAAGAAAATAAATAAATAGCTGCGCACTATGGCACCCACCTGTGGTCCCAGCCACTTGAGAGGCTGAGGTGGGAGAATCACCTGAACCCAAGAGGTCAAGGCTGCAGTGAGCCATGTTCGTGCCTCTCCCCTCCAGCCTGGATGACAGAGCAAGACCCTGTCTAAAGGAAATAAATAAACAAAAATTAAAAATAGAAAAACAGGAGCGTGGAGGATGAGGGAGAGAAGAGACCAACTGAAGTGAGGGGTAAAGGGGGCTCAGGAGCATTCCACAGGCTTCTACCGTGCAGGAGGAGGTAGCACCCAGGTGAGACAGCAACCAGGCCCCCTCACAAGTTCTCCTGCAAGGTTAAGAGGCAAATGAGCACTCTGGTCCTCTGAGCCACCTGGGCTTAAGAACAATAGTGTAGATCGGAGATTAGAACCTTGCCCCTGCTCTGGGGAACTCTGTCTTTCCAGTGCCTGGTGCAAATGGACACTGATGTTTGCAAAGTAAATAGTAACTTGTAGAATGATTCCTGTTTCTACATAGCCCAGGAGAAAGGCAATGACTGGGTGAGTGATATTTACAAAGTCATAGCAACAACACAACAATGTATTAATGACTACCTTTTACTGAGCTGTGTGCTAAGTCCTCTACCTAAGCTATCTCATTTGGAACTCATCACAGCCTTGTGAGGCGGTACTATTATTATCCCATTTACAGATTAGGAAACTGAAGCCTAGAGAGGCAAAGTAACTTGCCCTAGGTTATGCACCTAGGAAGCTATGAGGCCTGTGTTTCAATCCAGGTCAAAGGACTCCAAGGCGGGCAACCACCGTTTCACTGCTGCCTCTGGACTGCTTGCAGGGACCAGTTATGAAACGTATTTCTCATTGTGGAAGGGTTGGGCAGCAATTTATTTAAAAGTGCAATGCATTTATAAGTATCAGGGAAAGTACTAATATGGCCTTAAGATTCAGATGATAAAAGTTATCTGTTTTTTAAGAAAATGAGGCGTGGCGCAGTGGCTCATGCCTATAATCCCAGCACTTTGGGAGGCCACTTTGGTGAATTGCTTGAGGCCAGGAGTTTGAGACCAGCCTGGCCAACATGGTGAAACTGGTCTCTACTAAAAATACAAAAATTAGCTGGGCATGGTGGCACACGCCTGTGATCCCAGTTACTTGGGAGGCTGAGACACGAGAATCACTTGAACCAGCGAAGAAGAGGTTGCAGTGAGATCACGCCACTGCACTCCAGTCTGGGTGACAGAGCAAGATTCTGTCTCAAAAAAAAAAAAGAAAAGAAAAGAAAATGAGAAACCAGACTGATACGTACACAT
This sequence comes from Piliocolobus tephrosceles, assembly GCF_002776525.5. Classification (NCBI taxonomy): domain Eukaryota; kingdom Metazoa; phylum Chordata; class Mammalia; order Primates; family Cercopithecidae; genus Piliocolobus; species Piliocolobus tephrosceles. The sequence goes on along the minus strand of NC_045451.1, from coordinate 21,779,650 downwards.
ACACACGTATATATACATGCACATATCTATATGTATACATGCACATATATATGCTTTCAGAATCTTCCTCCACAATACCAGGTCTTCAGTGACAGAGGACCTCAAAAGATCTTAGACTAGGTATTACTTTTAGCTGAGCACAGGAACGGGGATTCAGGAGTAACTTGGTTAACGAAATGAAAAGATAACCTATCTTCTTTTTATGTTAACTTCTGACAGCAAATTAATTTTTACTAATAAGTAAGAAAAAACCCACAGGCATGAATACAGTTAATCTAACTAAATGTCAACAGACCTGAAAACTCACAAGATACCTAAAGACACCACAAAGAGGGCCGGGCGCGGTGACTCACGCCTGTAATCCCAGCACTTTGGGAGGCCGAGACGGGCGGATCACGAGGTCAGGAGATCGAGACCATCCTGGCTAACACGGTGAAACCCTGTCTCTACTAAAAATACAAAAAACTAGCCGGGCGAGGTGGCGGGCGCCTGTAGTCCCAGCTACTCCGGAGGCTGAGGCAGGAGAATGGCGTAAACCCGGAAGGCGGAGCTTGCAGTGAGCTGAGATCCGGCCACTGTACTCCAGCCCGGGTGACAGAGCAAGACTCTGCCTCAAAAAAAAAAAAAAGACACCACAAAGAAAAACTTTCCAGGAGACTAAACTAGAAGCAAGTATAGAAACAAACTCTAAAATTAAGTGCTTAAGCAATTCAAAAGGCATCTCTGTTTTAGAGAGATTTGGGACATAAATTGTTCTAGGGCCAAGCACAGTGGCTCACGCCTCTAATCCCAGCACTTTCCATCACTTTGGGAGGCCAAGGCAGGAGGATTGCTTGAGGCCAGGAGTTTTAGATCAGCCTGGGCAACATAACAAGGCTCTGTCTCTATTTACTTGATTTATAAAAAATTTTAAAAAACAACTTGTTCTGGTACCTAAAAAGCAAGTTCCTCTGCATTCACGAGTGCATCGGTTTCTTTTTCAGTGAGCGACACTAAAGAGCAAAGGTAACTCGTAAAAATCTCTCTGGAGTTATAAGAATTACCTGCATTCTGAGAATGTTGCTTAATAAAAACTAAATTGGAATTTTAATTCGTAAAGCAATAAAATATTAAAAATATACCAGATACCGGCAATAATAGTATTTTTAGATATCGGTCTAATAAAGTAAGAAACCAACATTCAAACACTGACTATGTATAAAGAATATTCATATGTTCTCTGATCTAATTCCTTCAACAATCCCAAGAGATTGATAATATCTTCCCCTCTCAACAGAGGAGCAAACAGAGGTTCAGACAACTTAAGAATTCATTTAAGTTTATACAATTAGCAATTAAAAGAACTGAAATCTGTGGGCATCTAAATTCGTATGTTTTCCACTTTTCCTTGCTTCAAAAGGAAGGAAAAGAAAGAGGAAAGAGGAGTGGACGGAAGGAAAGGAAAGGAACATTCTACAGCCAGATCTCGTAGTGACTCCATTAGCACTAAGATCCCCCAGACTGAAAATCAGATTAAACATAAAATCAGTCCTGAACTTGCCTTACTACTGAAGACTTCTTTTTGCTAAGCCATTTGCTTTACCACATTATTATTTTAAAACCTCTATTAAACAAAACACCAAATGAAACCTCTCCCCGTTCTATCACTAGGATGTACTAACAAGTGCACACAGCTGTGTATGTTCCTTAAAATCCATAAGGAAACCTTGAAAGGAGCCAGAGCTGACCTCACACAGGTGGTATCTGTGTTGGACAGTAATAATCACACAAGTCTTGCTCGGCCCTTAATAACCCACACAAAGAATCACTAAGTTACTAAAATACAGCCACTGGAAAATGACAAATGCACAAAGTGGTTAATGTTCTTTCCCAAAATTATAGCAAGGAAAGCTCCACTACATAATGAAAATCATTAAGAGGATTCAGAGGAGTTAACTGCAGGCAGGCGTGACTTCCCCCCCAGAAAGTAATCAGCTAATAAGCATTAATTATCTTGTGCACAGTCTATGCATTTATAATAGGGTTTAATAAAGCCTTCAACAATAGACCCAGAATTAATGAATGGCTTCTTAGGTCTAACACAAAAGCATTCCTCAGCCGATGAAAATTAGCGCTTCTACTTCACATCTGCTGTTGTGTCCCCCATTTTTACGGGCTCATATTCACTATCCATAGAGGCTTTATCACGCGTCGTTTTTTTAGTTTTTGTTCCTGAAAGCAGTTAACCTTCATCGATAACCTACCGTGTGCTGGGTGATCTCCAAACATCCCACTAGTGTTTTCTTTTTAATTTCCCATGGGTAGGGGCAAAATTTTGAAGGCAATACAACCAGGAAGATGGGAGCGAATATTTTCTCACGCCAGCAGGGAGGCCAGTTTCCGGCAGAGGGACTCTGGGCAGCGTGTGCAGGCCAAGGGGGTCGGGTAGGGTTGAGCGGGGACTCACCCGGCAGAAAGGCGGCCCAAGTCCCCCTTACTTTTGCGTGTCAATCCCTCTCTCCCATTTTGCATCCTTACTGCACCCCAGTCTCTCCCGTACAGCTGTCACGGATCTGCGCTCCGAGCCTCCCCTATCCGCCCCCGCCCAACCCCGGCAGGGAACACAGGCACACGCCTCCCTCGGAAAAGTTGGGTGGGCACTTCAGAACTTTTCTTTCACTTTGGGGAGAAAGAAGGAGTTGGAGAAGTGGGGGCAGGGGTGTTAAAGCACTGGGCCATTCTCTGCAACATCTCCCCGCGCCCCCCCCCCCGAAACAAGTAGTCCCTCCGCGTGCACACAGCGAGGTGACAGCGCCCGGCACCAAACTGCGGAGGGAAGGAGATGCCTGCAGCCTTCTCAGCTGGGCTGGCGGACGCGACCCGACAGTCACCGGAAAAACAGTGTCGGTTTTCCCCATCACCTCCCCTCCCCATCCCACAATAAAGCGCACGGAAGATGTCTGCGCGTACCCGGCCCTGCAGCAGGAGCTGGGGAGGAGGGCGATCTCACCCCCTCCATCCCTCCGGCGGGTGGGCTGCGGTCAGATACGTTTGGTCCGCAAGTCCTTTACGGACACGTTGGCATCTGCTCCCAAAGAGCGCCCCAGCAGAACCTGGTCACTGGGGACTCCCAGAGGGGCGGTAGCCACCGCACAGAAGCCAGCGGCATCCCCCAAGGAGCCGCAAGCCCTACCTGGCTTAACCCCTAGACGTGTGTGTAGCTACCTATCGAAGAACCCAGACACCCCGAGAGTTCCCTCCTCTAGGCAGGTGAAAACCCCACGGAACTCTCCGCAGCTGCCCGCCCAGCTGGCCGTGTCTCTCACGCAGTCCCCGAGGCCACGGGGGCTCCCAGCACCTCCACCCACCTGTGCGGGCTTGGGAGTACTAGGGCGCGGACAGCTGCTGCCGCCGCATCCCGTATCTCCAAAGTGCGGCGGGAACCGCCAGGAGACCTGCAGGACACCGCCGGGCCAGCGGGCTTGGGGAGGTCCGGGGGCCCCCGGCGCCGCTCGGCTCCTTACCTGGCGCTCGCTGGGCCCCGGCTGGGGCATCCGCCGGGTGCGCGCCGCTCCGAGCGCTTGCTGCGCACCTGGCCGCAGACACCGCCCGCCCAGCCCCAGCCCTGGCAGCCGAACTAGCGCTGCATGGCGTACGGGGGCTGGCCGGGGGCCCCGGGAAGCGTATCCAGTTGGCGGCGGCACCTCCGGCTCTCGTGGCTCGCCAGTGGCTCCTCCGCCTTTCCCCGCCCCACGTCCTTGCACCCTTCCTCTGCAGCCGCCCTTTTCTCTCCGCTCCGCGGGACCGGCCAAACTGGTTTCTCCGCTCGGGGAGGTGCCTCTCGTCACCCTCCAGCAGCCGCAGCCGCGGAGCCCCGCTGGGGCTGGGGCTGGGGCTGGGGCTGGAGGCGGGCTCGGCCTTCTCCCCTCCCTGTTTCCCTCCCCAGGGCGGAGAGGGGCTGGACTGCAAGCCCCTGGGCGGCCCGAGGCGGCCCAGGTCCAGCTTCTGTCCCACGCCCTCCGTGAGTCCTGGAGTCAGGTGGGCACCTGCCTCAGTCTTCCGAGCCCAGCCTGCGACCCCCTTGCCTGGCCCAGCCTGAGACCTGGCTGCTGCAGCCGCTCTCGGCTCCCCGGGGGCCGCACTCGCTACCCCGCCTCTCCAGCCCAGCGTCACTTTCCCGCCGCCCTTGGCTGACTTGGCCGTCACCCCGGGTCGAGGACTGAGCCAGCCTGGAAAGCTGGTGGGGCCGCGGCGCGCCCGGGACCTGAGCTCCCTCGGTAAGGAGAGCTCTGGCCTCTTGATGTCAAGTCATGTTTGGGGACCGGTCATCTAATGCGCGTCAAGGTTCGCCGCGTGGAGGATGAAGAAAGAGGCCGCACCTCAAGACTTCCAGAAACGTATCCTGTGATTGCAGCCAGCAGGCTTTCTGCCGAGTCCAAACGCTCTCAAGTGTTTTGGGGTTGGAGTCAAAAGGAGTTAAGGTGCGGCAAGTGAACCACGCAACGTAGGTGGAAATTTTGGACTCGGCGTCTCGTGGCTGACTGGTGTCTGAGCGGGTGAATCGCGCCTCCCCGGCAGTATAGACATTACCCTCCTTCTTGAGCAGACTTTTACCGCTCCCCGACTATGGACGGAGTCGTTGAGATAAGAATTGAGGGAAGTCAAAGATCAGAGTCTGCTTAAAACGCAGTAGGGAAGCCAGGGCTCCTAGACAGATTCCCAGTCACCTAGAGGCTCACATCTGTGCACGAGAGTCCAGACTCCCAACTGGGTCATCACAGAGGCTTCCTACAGGAGGCCGTGCTTGATGGGACTCAAAGATCCACAATTTTAGGGATCAGAGTTGTGTGGAGAGGGGATTCAATGGGTGGCCGACTGGCTGGATCTTGTCTGATACCAACCCCAAGGCTGCTCTGGGCTTCCTTTTCATGAGTCAAACTTGTTCTCTGACTAGTTGCTGGTCAGTCACTCAATCTCTCCAGGCCTCAGTTTCCTCATTTGTAAAATGAGATTGGACCAGATAGTCTCTTCCAGCACTTCTTTTCTGAAGCTAACAACAGAACAAAGGTACGGATGCAAGAGAACATGGGCCTGTTGGTGACACTGGTTGATCTAAGACATTTAGACTTGTTTTTTGGTAGCACCAGCAAACCATTGACAGTTTAGGACCAGAGCATGAACATGATCAAGGCTGTATTTTAGGAAAAATAATAGGGAGACAGTCTAGAGAGGATAAGACTAAAGATGGGAGAATCACTTGGGAGACTGGGACAACGACATACGGAGGGGTTGCCCAGGGAAGTAAAAAGGGGGAAATTCAAGGGACACCACAGAAGAGAGATAGGGCACAAAGTGGCCACAACCTGCAACTGACTGGGAGAGGGGAGCAATGGAAGATGGGTCAAGTTCTCAAGACTGGGTTATGGCATGCAAGGAACAGCAGACTCCAAAGGAGGGAAGCCCTTTAGGAAGACTCTGCCCCTATCTGGATACATGCCAGCAAACCTAAGGAATCAAGAAGGGATTCCAGATTAAAGGGGGCACCCCCTCCTTGCAGATCCACTACCAAGTGCTCAACCTGTCCAAGAAAATGTTACATAGAAGAGACTACACAAGGACGCATCCAATCCACACCTGTACCTAGATCTGATCAGTATCATTCTGATGTCTCCATTTATTTACTTGTTTATTTATTTATAGAGACAGGGTTTCACTATGTTGCCCAGGCTGGTCTCGAACTCCCCAATTCAAGCGGCCCACCTGCCTTGGCCTCCCAAGGTGCTGGGATTACAGGCATGAGCCACCGCCTGTACTAAAAATACAAAAATTAACCAAGCTTGGTGGTGGGCGCCTGTGGTCCCAGCTACTCAGGAGGCTGAAGCAGGAGAATCGATTGAACCTGGGAGACTGAAGTGGCAGGCAGTGAGCTGAGCCTGTGCCACTGCACTCCAGCCTGGGCAACAGAGTGAGGCTCTGTCTCAAAATCAAATGATATTCTTTCATTCAACAAATATTTATTGAGTGCATACTATGTGTCAGGCACTTTTCTAGTTGCTTGGGTACATCAATGAGCCAATCAAGTATCCTTTTTTTTTTTTAGACAGAGTATCGCTCTGATGCTCAGGCTGGAGTGCAGTGGTGTGATCTCGGCTCACTGCAACCTCTGCCTCCTTGGTTCAAGCAATTCTCCTGCCTCAGCCTCCCGAGTAGCTGGGGTTACAGGCATGGCCACCAGGCCGGACTAATTTTTGTATTTTTAGTAGAGACGGAGGTTTCACCATGTTGGTCAGGCTGGTCGTGAACTCGTGACCTTGTGATCCACCCACCTCAGACTCCCAAAGTGCTGGGATTACAAGCGTGAGCCACTGTGCCACTATCTTAAAAGGTAGCAAATGCTTTGAAAAAATAGAACAGGCTGGACTGGGAGAAGGTCCCTGAAGGAGCTGCCTTTTGGAGTGCTGTAAAAAGTTGTATTTCTTGATCTGAATGGTAATTATATGAGTAGACACATATGCAAGAATTCATTGACCTGTATGTTTAAGATTTATACATTAAAAAATAATAGACCAGGCACAGTGGCTCACGCCTGTAATCCCAGCACTTTGGGAGGCCAAGGCAGGTGGATCACGAGGTCAGGAATTCAAGATCAGCCTGGCCAAGATGGTGAAACCCCGTCTCTACTAAAAATACAAAAAATTAGCCAGGTGTGGTGGTGGGCGCCTATAATCCCAGCTACTCAGGAGGCTGAGGCAGATAATTGCTTGAACCCCGGAGGCGGAGGTTGCAGTGAGCCAATATTGCCCCATTGCACTCCAGCCTGGGCAACAGAGCGAATAATAATAATAATAATAATAATAATAATAATAATAATAATAATAATAATAATAAAAAGCAGGATTAAGAGATTAGGAGTGGGAGGATAAGTCACAATTTTAAATAATATGGTCAGGGTAGGCTTCTCAAAAAGTTGCATTTGAAAAAAGACTTGCAAGAAAGTAGAGTTTCATCTTTGATGAGACAAATCCTTTGAAAACCCATCTTGCATGGAACTCACCAGATGGAGGCATGTTAAAATCTTATCCTAGGCGCAGTGCCTCAGGCCTATCATCCCAGCACTTTGCGAGGCTAAGACCAGTGGATTGCTTGAGCCTAGGAGTTTGAAACCGGCCTGGAAAACATGGTGAAATCCCTTCTGTACGAAAAACACAAAATAAAATTAGCGAGGCGTGGTGGCCCGCACCTGTAGTCCCAGCTACTCAGGAGGCTGGGGTGGGAGGATCCTTTGAGCCCAGGAAGTCAACACTGCAGTGAGCTGTGATTGTACCACTGCACTCAAGCCTGGGTGACAGGGCAAGACACTGTGTCAAAAACCAAAAACAAAAACAAAAAAATCACCCACACCCACACAACTCCACAACCTTATCCTAGAACATTTCCCCTATGTAAGTCTTCCACATCTTAGGAAGGAGGTTCTCAGAGTGCATCAGCTGGTGTTGCTGATGAAGGAATTAGCTTACCTGGAAACCGATCTTATCCTTGCTGAAAGAACCGTGCCACATTTTGGGGTGCCTTGTCAGGGCAATCATTGGAAGTGTCTCACATGCAACAATTTTAAGATGCATCTTACATGAGTCACTGAGAGGTGACTTCTTTGTCCTGGCAGAGCCCTGATTCCACCAGCCTCGGCAACCATTTCTCAGCGTTCTCCGATGGACTGAATAAACACGCTGGTTTTATTTAGAAGTTACTCTCATTTAGTAACCAACAAGCTGCTGGGAGAAATCATGAAATGTAACAGAAATAGCCATTTCTTTTTACTTTTTATTTTTTATTATTTTTTTGAGACAGGGTCTCACTCTGGCACCCAGGCCAGAGTGCAGTGGTGACCATTGCTCACTGCAGCCATTGTGCCCAGAAATAGCCATTTCTAAAAGAGGGGAACAATGATTTTCAACTTTCATAGTTCACAATTTCCTGTTTCTTTTTTTCCTCCTTTTCTTGGCAGCAGTCTTATGTACATTTGCATGATGTGGATAGGAAAGCCAGGGAGGTTGCCAAGAGAGGTAGCTCAGTTTTACTGAAAATTTATTTCCTGGAATTTTTTTTTTTTTACAAGATAAGTGATAAAAGATATGTTTAAAGGGAGGTGATACTGCTTGTATTCAGTCTTTGCTAAGCCCAGTGGTCATTTAAGCTAAAGCATTTAATGCCAATGGAAAGATTCATGCTGCACTAGGTGCTATTGTAACCCATGCTTCGCAGTCAAGATTAGCAAAGTTAAGAGTTCTTCACAGTCATTATCCAGACCAGCTCCAGAATTTTAAATCTGTTAAGATACCTCTTATGTGAATCTGTCCTAGCAATAAGTGACATTAGAATTTTCAAATATCTGTCCCACATCCTTCGAAATGGCTTTTAAAACAACAGATACAGATGATATATTCTATTTTCTCTGGCACAATGAGTTTTCCAACATTCCTTCTGAGTGACTAGGCTTTCCACTTCCTTTACTACTTAGTGACTTCTTTTTTTCTGACTAACATTTTAAAATAAGAAATTAGATTGCAAAAGAAATATTAAACATCAAGTAACTAAATGTGTCTCAATTATTTTGGCAATCACCCAGACTTAACATGCATAAAATGTTAGAGGAGGAATTACCATGTTATTAAAATTCACTTCCCTTTCTTTCATATTCATAAGCATGCAAATGTGTAGGATTGTCTACTGTTCTTTTCTACAAGGAAGAGTTTTTTTTTTTTTTTTCTTTTTTTTTGAGACGGAGTCTTGCTCTGTAGCCTGGGCTGGAGTGCAGTGGCCGGATCTCAGCTCACTGCAAGCTCTGCCTCCCGGGTTCACGCCATTCTCCTGCCTCAGCCTCCCGAGTACTGGGACTACAGGCGCCTGCTACCTCGCCTGGCTAGTTTTTTGTATTTTTTAGTAGAGACGGGGTTTCACCATGTTAGCCAGGATGGTCTCGATCTCCTGACCTCGTGATCCGCCCGTCTCGGCCTCCCAAAGTGCTGGGATTACAGGCTTGAGCCACCGCGCCCGGCCCAAGGAAGAGATTTTAATAAACTACTTACTGTCTTTCTCTATGGAAATGTAATAAACATTACATTGACCTGATGTTGATAATGTAACATCAGTTAAACTTAATGAGTATAATTAATACAGACAGTTCATGAATAATTTTCCAAAATAACTTGCGATTGTTGTTAGTATATGTAGCCATGTGTTCATGTAACTGTAGGAAGTTTGTATGTATTATCTTAGGCTCTATTCTTATCATTTTCCATTGTGTCATGAAAACACATTTACCTTTCGGACTTTATTCCTCATCCTTCCGGACCTGTACCCTAAATGTGGCTAATTCCAGGCTGCTGTGAATAGAAGTTTAAATAGTTTTTTTTTTTTTTTTTTCCTTGAGACAATCTCACTCTGTCGCCCAGGCTGGAGTACAGTGGCACGATCTCAGCTCACTGCAACCTCCACCTCCCAGGCTCAAGTGATTCTCTTGCCTCAGCCTTCCAAGTAGTAGCTGGGATTACAGGCATGCACCACCATGCCCAGCTAGTTTTTTTGTAGAGATGGGGTTTCACCATGTTGGCCAGCCTGGTCTTGAACTCCTGACTTGAAGTGATCTGACCTCCTCAGCCTCCCAAAGTGTTGGGATTACAGGCCTGAGCCACTGCTTCCAGCTGAAATTTGCTAGATTCTGAAGAGCTCTTGCTACACCTTCTGTTTGAAATGCCCTACCTCCGGCCGGGCGCGGTGGCTCAAGCCTGTAATCCCAGCACTTTGGGAGGCCGAGACGGGCGGATCACGAGGTCAGGAGATCGAGACCATCCTGGCTAACACGGTGAAACCCCGTCTCTACTAAAAAATACAAAAAACTAGCCGGGCGAGGTGGCGGGCGCCTGTAGTCCCAGCTACCTGGGAGGCTGAGGCAGGAGAATGGCGTGAACCCGGGAGGCAGAGCTTGTAGTGAGCTGAGATCCGGCCACTGCACTCCAGCCCGGGCGACAGAGCG